>NW_020273024.1:359652-455324 GCF_003268045.1 Sipha flava
TACAAACAGCTGTAGCAGATACACAATCGTCAAAAGCATCAAGTAAGGAAGAATCCATAAGTGAAGACCCAATAAAAGATTCTAAAATAGAACACACCACTAAAGAAATTATAATTTTAGATGTTGCTGAAAAGCAAGAATCTTCAAGTAATGTGAAAACCGCATGTGAAGAACAAATAAAAGATTTTGAAAACATAACAAAAGATTGTGCAAAATCTATCAGATCAAGTTCTATTTGTCAAGAACAAAAAACTCCAGATTTATTTGAAGCTGATATTTATGAGTCTAAAACAACAAGAAAAGCTGAATCAGTATTTGAAAAACAAATAAAAGGCACCGCAAATGAACCAATCACGGAATACCGTGAAAATACATGTAGATCAAGTTCTATTTCTCATGAGCAAGGGAATGAACAAATAAATACTGTCGACAAGCATGAGCTTAATGCGGGATCCGTATGTGATGAATCGATAAAAAATTTGGAATCAGAAACAATTATAAAAGAATGTTCAAAAACAAGTAGATCAGGTTCTGTTTTTCAAGTACAAGAAAATAACATGACAGATATAGATGTACATGATTCAGAATCATCTAGTAGAAAAAATTCTCTATGTTTTGACAAAACTAAATCCTCAATTATATCATCAAGCAGAACTAGTTCTATATGTCAAGAACTTGATACACGATCTTCGAAACTTTCTAGTACCAAAAGTTCTATAGTGGAGGAATTAACTGATAAGTCTTCAAAACTGCAAAATGATGAAAAGAGTTTTTGTTCACAAGAATCAAACATTTCTGATTGTAAATTAAAATCTGATCAAGAATCCAGAATTGTAAAAGAAGCAGATTCATTTTGTGACGGCATTTTAAATTTGTCTAGCAATAATGTAACAGAATATAATACAGATTCTAAATTACAAGAACAAGATAGTGATAGAATTTCCAATATTGAAAAAAGTGAATCAATACCAGTTTGTGAAATACCTATGAAGTCCCCAGATCTTGAAATAAATTCAAATATTAATATATTGTCCAACAAATTAAGTCCTATTGGTTCAAATCAAGAAAAGCTTTCAGTTTCTGAGATAGAAAATCAAAATTCTACGTTGTCTAATAATGAGGTATCTACATGCGATGAACCCATACACTCTTCAGTTTTTGAATCTAATGAAGTTTGTCAAGATATAGAAAAACAAAAATCCCAACCAAATAGTAGGAAAAGTTCTACATCCGGGGAATCTCGGAAGTTATCAAGTCACGGAAATGATGTAATTTTATCATCATCTTCTCAAAATGATAACAGTTTATCTAATGTAAAAGAAACAAGAATTGAGGAATTAAAATCTTTAGGTACAATAGGTTCTTTACACGAAGAAATCGCAAAATTCTTAACTGAAGATGATAAGAAAACATCAAAAATTTTAAAATCTGAACAGTCAAATAAAAATCAATCCGAATCTGCTGTTTTTAAAAGTAATACAGAAGAATCAAAAGTAATTTTGGAAACTGTTATGAAAAATTCAAATACATCAATTTCAGATGAAAATAAATGCATATTGACGAATATGTGTGATTCAAATAAAAATGACGTTAACGAATCATTAAAACATAGTGATAAAGTTAAAACTGATGACTGCTATGATAATAATATTCATAAAAGTAAAGAAGATAGTCTTCCTATTCCAAATATCAGTGGTACTAATATTACGACTTCAAATATATCAACATTATCGATTGAAGAAAATAATAAGACTGGTAAAATAAATGTTGCTCAAATGGTAGAGAAAAATGTCGATAATGAATCTTTAACCAAACATACTGTGATAACGACTAATGAATATGATGGTTTAAAAACTATCAATTCAGTACTTAATACAACATCAGATGAATGTATAAGTAAATCATCAACTGTATTAATTGAAGACGTAGTGAAAACTTACAACGAAAAAAATACTAAGTGTGATGATGATGATAATAATTCAACAGTTACAGGAATGAGCATTAAACAATCTTTAGGTGTAACTTTGAATAGTGAAGACTTAGGCTTAACAAAAGATATAGTAATGCAATTAAAAAGAGATGTTCATGAAGTTTTACATCAATTTAGTAGTGATGATGATAGACCATTTACTCCTCATAGTGAATCTAGTATGTCTCGATCGGCAATGAATATAGATGATGAAGATTATGATGATACGAAAAATGAAACTGATGATGATATACCAGGGTCACCTATGTCTACTGGGCCATCACCATTGCCAATGCAATTAGACAATCGGAATATAGAGATGGATTTAGATTTTAATAAAGCTCTGCAAGAACATAGATTAACTAGAGGAGAAGATTTGACAACAATTGAAACAAATGGTAATCATGTAACGGAGATTAAAACAACAGAGCATGATAATATCAATCAAAACCAAGGCACATCTTCCGATACAGTACAGAGTTGGGGAAAACCACTGGGCTTACCACCAATACAGAACTTAAATAATAACGGTTTTGATCCAATTCGTGATTGGGGAAAGCCATTAGGTCTTCCGTCTCCTACGCAACCCGTCCATGAAATCTCCGAGCCACAAAATATGAGCAGTAAGACTACACCTAAAAAACATGTGAAGAAAACTATAGATAATAAACCAATAATCAATGTCATCGGTAAGAAAATATATATTATTTTTCAAAGTTTAATTTTTTAGGAAAGTATGATAAAAAATATACACTGAGTTTGAAAATTGTTGATAAATATAGTTTTTTAAACCTCAACCAATCAAGGTCGTTTAAATACATCGATACAATTAATTACATATTAATAACTTCTCAATAATGCATTACCAGTTACCATATTTTATTAAAGTTTAATTTTTTTGAGAATTTTATAAACAGTAGAAAATAAGAACTTGGATGTTGTCGCGTCAATACTTGAGATAACAAATTTTTACGTAAATTTGGATAAAATTATGTCATTCTTCACACACCGACAATAACCATAACTAATCACAGTTATAACTATTTATAAATTAGAAAAACTGAAAATGTAGTTTTTTTAATTAAATTCATTAATATTTCATTAAAAAAAAAAAATATTTTAGAAATAATATATTAATATCAAGAACTTCTAATAGGTAATACCAAGTAATTGTAATCAATCTGAACTTAAAGGGGGCTCATTTAAATTTTCTTAGACTGGGCCCTGGGGTAAAATACCCACCACCCTAGCGACGGTCCTGTATATATATATATATGAATTCCATCTTTTAGAGCAGTCTTGAGCAATTTTCCAATATAGGATATAATAGAAGTATTTAATACATACAATATATTTATGTTTTATTTTTCAGATAAGGACGCTCAAAATCGAATTCGACGATCTGAATCTCCAAGCAAACTCAGAAGCCGATCATCAAGTCGTATGTCAAGAGTGAATCCTATTTATCTTGATTTAATTTATGTGCCACATCATGGAAATTCAAAATATGTGTCTGCTGATTTTTTCAAACGTATAAGAGCAAGAAACTACGTTTTTAGCGGTACAGATCCTAGTAAAGAAGTTTTGAATGCATTGTTAGAAGGCAAGCAAACATGGGAAGATAAAGATTTAGGTTTGTCCCTCTTTTTTTAATTTTTTTTTTTAGAAATATTTGTTTTTAATTCATTATTGATATATTTAGAAGTCACTATTATACCAACATATGATACTGACATGCTGGGTCAATGGGTGTCAGAAAATGAGGAATTGCTGGCCAAATTAAAGATCGATCTAAGTCCTAGCGCCAGTCGATGTACAATAAAATTGCAAGATCATAACACCAGCTGCTCTGCGTATAGATTAGAGTTTTAAGTACAAGATATTTATGCTTATACTAAAATAGTCTTCGTCCACTATATAAATAGAAAGTATTTTATAAGTATGATAACTGATAAAGCTGTTAGTCCATTTTACTTCTTAATGAAATTATGGCTACTTTACGTTGTTATTATAGTGTAAACGAGTACAACAAATATATTTGGTTCCGTTCTGAAATAATTTTAGGCAGAGCGTGCGAATAAATCACACTAAATTACAAGACTGGACAATCCATCCTGGGTAGGTCTACCTTTTGTCTTTTTCATGAAAAAAAATAATTTTTAAAACATAAATGATCATTTTTAATCACACATATTTTTAGAACTGGCGCTTCTATTTTTTAAAGTTTTACTTAATTCTACTTTATAATTGGTAATTAATTCTTTTCGTTCTTAATAAAAATATTAATCACATATATGCATACCTAAACTTTTAAATGTTAGAAATATGTATAAAGTAAAAACGTATATATCATAGATATCTAATAAACATTTATCACATTATTAATACAATTAATTCGCTTTGGGAATTGGAACTTAAGCATGTCGAAAACAATATGTGATGAACATTTTTAATTATAGGTACATTTTTACGAACTGACTTTGTGCGACAGGGTAATTGGAAAGACCGTTTAAAATCGGATATCAAAATTGCTGAATAACCTTTATACCTAATATTTGTTTTAGCTATTTAATTTTTGTCCCATAAATAATTGCTGATATTAGCCATAATGTTTAATGAAATTAGCAAATGGATATGTACTGTATGAAAAGTCTATAAAAAAATTGATCCAAATATTGAGTCCATTTTAAAATCTTAATAAAAACCTAATGTAGTTATTTATTGGTCATTAATATATTATTCCGAATTATTGTTATTAGGTTAAGCCGGTTAATGGTTTTATATAATTTCTTCTTTTCTATCAATATATTTCTCCTGTTATAAATTGAATTGTTTCAAAAGTATTAAATTCATAACCACAATAGCTCAAATCTCTGTTGAAAAATTATTTTCAGTTTCAAAAACTAATTATATTATTTCATATTTTATTTATTTGTAAACCATCGCAATAAATGTGATATTTTGCTGATTCTTTAAATGCGTACACGCAATTTGATATCACATAGGGTTTTCAGCTATAAAATGTGAAGAAAAATTAATACTACGTTCTGCATTCCGATTTTTATGAGTAACGATGGATTACAATTGTATAGCACATCCCAAAAAACCGATAAACGACAATAATAACTTATAGTAATAAAATCAGTTAAATATATTAGCTTGATTACTGTTCATCGAGCTTATATGCTTTAAGTATGGGTTATTAGAATTACATATTATTAACTTCAATGAGCATTGCAGTCCAACCGCATCTACTTCGTTACGTTCATTTTCTCCATCCTCTCTTACGCAATACTATTTAAAATAATTTTAATCCCTATTTTATTAAAGTGAGACAAATATAAAAAAATTGTATAATTTAAAATGATACTATTGATGGTTAAAATTAGAAAATGTAATATCATTAACCTGACTGGAAGCTCCATTTGAACTTGTGTTAGATTTTATAAGAAAAATTATAATTTTACTCGTATTTATATTTATTATCCACATTCATAGCTCGTCGACCTACTTCGAAGGCTTGGTATGATTATTATTTAAAACTCGTGGAAGCTTTTTACGAGTTATATTTTAAATGGTGCTATGTTCCGTCAAGGATAAAGTCTTTCGATGACTTAAGAAAAACGTGATTTATGTATTTTAGTCTAAAAACATGTTAGTATCATTATATATTAATCTTTTATACAGTTAGTTGGTCGAATTGAATAATCATTCAACTAATTATTTGATGTTAGTTTGAAACATTTGCAATGGAATATTTGCAGACATCGTTGCATTACGTTTATATTACTATGTAGTAATATAGTTTATTTTTTAATTGTATTTTATATTTTTATCTTTAGTAAATTTTAATAAATAATTGATTCAAAAATTAACGCAGTTTGCACGATTTTCTATCATAATTTAAAAGCCAGTTTTTGCATTTGCATACTAAAAAGTTTTTTGTTGTGTTATAAACAAGTCTATTCATCTGTTATATCATTCAGAATTATAATATAATTATATTACTTAGCTATTTAAAAATTTAAATAAATGTTATCAATGTTATATTATCATAAATATAGTTCACATAAATATACTAAGTAGGTATATACTTGAAACAATTTTGCAAGTAGATAAATAGCTTGCGATGAAAAATATTGTTTTATAATTTTTAATTTTTAATTTTTCTGTATACACAAGACATTTATTATTACTCTTTCAATAAAATGCTTACATTGTTTTTACATTAATCTTCTTCCAGAATCTTTCTTTTATACTAATTTATTATTATATACCATATTTTGTATAATCATTATTTATATGTTATTAATATATACTATTTAACCTTCCAGCTCTTAAAATACGCAAATGATATTATTGTATAAGGGTAGTTATTAGAGATCTGTAATTTGACAATTAAATGTTTGATTTTAGAAATAAATGGATCGTTTTTTTTTTTTTTTGTAGATTTAGACAAATATGGTAACTTACACCTTAAAGATCATAAATGAAAAACAAAAAAATACATTACGAGGTATTACAATTTTTATTTTATTCAATTTTGGGTTCACAATTAATGAATAGGTTGTAGTTAACAGGAAATAAAAGTTATACATACGCATTACACAGTAAAAATGAAACAAATTAGGAAATAGGACTTGATACAAAATAAATTATATTATACTATTATCTTAGCACAAACCTTTAACTAATATAGTGTATTTAAATATTAAAGATAAAATAATTAAAATTATAATATTAATTAAAATTTAAAAAAAATGAATAGTTAACATTTTTAAAATTAATAATTTTACCATATAAATTATGCTTTCATTTTTTGTAACGTGAAATAGCTAGTGCAATTTACTAATAAATTGTAACTAGAATTATATAAAATGTTTCACAAATAAATTTCATAAGATTTACGATTTTTCTATTATTATTTGTGTTACATACAATAAATCTGGAATTGTTTACTTCACAACGTGAAATATAGGTTCATGTTATGTTATAATATTGTGTTGCAGGAATTTTTATATACATCGCGAACTGTACAAAGTAGATTGAACAAAGTACAATAGTCGAGTTATCTCATAAGTTTTTTGATATCATCAATATTTAATGAGTTATCGGGATGGTACAGAAATAAATAGAAAAATAGACATAGTACATGAGGATGCAATATTGGGAGAGCTTAAGTATCATTGTGATAGCTAACATATCAAGATATAAGCAATCATAAACGTGACTTAAAAAAAATTAATTCCTCTAACTAAAAATCTTGTATTAATCATGCAGAAATAAACATAAAGAAAGCATTTTAAGAAAATAATTTGATCTAAATAATTTCTTTCTTTATTTATTATTGCTTTTACGTCATAAATAGGCAAATTTATTGAATTTTTTCTTACTTCAATCAATAATCAAATTTCAATGTTAAATATCCGTGTGAAAAAGTTGCTAAAAAGCTGTGTATCAAAAGTGAGGATACTAAGAGTGTCGAAGTAAAAACTAATGTGTGAACTTATTAAATACATTTTTTTTAATTCCCTACAAAAAAAAATTTCGCGTCATCAATTGACTACGTCCAAGAGTTCTTGCTATTTTCGGTTATGAAAGAATTTCATTTTTATAGCATAGAATAAACAGTACGGCGCGTTTATTAGTCGTACTTACTGATAAGTTCTACTGTTAAGCACCGCCCAGTGCTGCTAGAATTCGGATGAGTGTCTATCTTGATTTATAACAATGATGCCATAGACCATAAGCCATGATGCCATCAAATCATTGATTATAGAATAGACTATTCTATAACCAATACACCAAATTAATTACGTATTTCAAAAAACAAGCACTAATTTTACACTATTTCACAACTTATTGTTACCACTGTAAGCCAATGTTCTAAATCTATGTTTCTAAGTTGCAGAGATATATATCGAAAAAAAAAAAGAAAAAAAAATGTTTCTTTTCTTGGAGTATGCATATGTTTTATAAATTAAGGAGTGATGAAGAGAGGTATATTCAAATTCATCATTTAATGTTGTATAATAGAATACATTCGTTTCTGAAATTCACAGAATCACACAAGAACAACGTGATTTTTTCAAACAAATGCAAAATGTCCCATAGCAACTGGAGCGTGATAATCATTGGGATCACTCAAGTAACTAGTAAACCTGCTATCCTTTTTGAACATATGAACCAAAGGTTTATGCACAGGTTGCTTAGCTTTATTGCATTCGTACTGATGTAGGGGTATCCCAGTAGTGTTATACAATGGGTACTTGGCGCATAGCTGAAAAAATACAAATCACGATGTTTATTTAGACCATTAATTACATATGTTTGCAGTAAAAGTATATTTATCAAACATCAAAATTTCTTTAACATTAAAATAAATTTCTACATTGAAATTAACGTGAATAAATTGTGAAACCACTTTTCATTTCATTTTTCAGTACTTAAAAGTTTAAATTTGAATAACCATTATAGGTATAATAATGTCAAATGCATTTAGAATTCTTTAACTTCTAATTTTTAATTTATTTCTTAAATATTAAATTTTAAGAGTGAGCAGTATTCTCTGTAATATAAATAATATTAAGAAATAGCTCAAATTCATAATTGTTTTTCACTCAATTCTCAATATCTTTAATACTCAATACCTACTTAACATTTTATTTTTATATTTATGTTTTGAATAATAAATAATTATTTACTTTTGGATGCCCAAAGACTTCTCATTTCTTGTTTTAATATTTCTTTTAAATTATTTTCCATTTAGTAAGTAAATAATTGATTTGTTTTCGAGGACTTTTATGAACACACAAATGTGTGGTGAATAAGTGTGTATACAAGGGATGTTGAGCATAGATAGGTATATATAGGTTTATAAGGTATATAAATATTTTATGTGTATAAATGGGTGTTTTATTCGAGTAAGTTGAACAATATTATAAGTGTAAGGTGGTTGTGGTGAGAGTTTTAAGCAGGTGTATAGTATGGTTGGTGTGAACTGTCGTAAGAGTATAGCTGAGACTGCGATATGACATAGAACGTGAGTTTGAAAAGTGAACTACGGTAAGGTAAGTATGGAAGGATTTAAGGTGGTAAAGGGGTGCTGAAATAAGAATATGGTGAAGTGTTAGATTAAGGAGAGAGGATATGCAGATAGTACTAAGAATATAATTACTTATAAGTAATGATAGGATATAGGTTAGGTGAGGTATAGTGGTGAGGAGGTATTGTGAAATAATTATAAAATATTGAAAATAATAAAAATAATCTGTCGACTACTGTATAACAATTATACATAAAAAAAGTTAAAATAATTACTTATAAAAAAAATGTACTAGTATATTGTTTTACAATAGACTACATGGAAAAAGAAAAGGCACCGACAACGATGATGTAATTTGCGATTCAAATCAAATCGTTCGTAACATTGAATCGGTTCAAAAAACCCGTTCGTTCGCGAACGACCCATCCAAATAATCTAAAAAAATAAAGCGTTTATCTTTAATTAATTTTCGGGGAACGGAAATTGGAAATGAAAAGTGTATTTTTATTTTCCATCCATTAATGCCAACGATGTCAATAGGCAGTAATACATAGAAGATGGTCAATCAGTTAATTAATAATTAAATAATCTACGCAGAAATATTTCTTCGATCATTAAAAAAAGTATTTTGTTAATAAAATGTAATACACAAATAAAAATTTCAATATTACACAGTTTTAACTTAAATCTTCTTTGATACATTATATTTTAAAGTGTACCTTATTATTATTTATATTTAATTTGTATATGTTTTTTAATTCCTAAAATTCTTATAATTATTTGGCTACTGCACACACAATTCTACTCGTCAAAATGTTTAAAAATAATGGACCTAGTAGTGTGCAAGTGCATATGAATAGTTATAGTTGTTTTTTTGTATTTTTTAATAATTAATTATATGAAATTACTTTTAAGCAATCAAAGTACAGTTTGGTTTATCATAATGTCAACCATAAATCAATATGAATTTATTTATTTGCATAAATAAAACTTTCGAGTGAAATTGAATAGTTTGAATAGTTATTAATAACATAATTACCACTTAATACTCATCAAAAATTTAATCATTTAATGTCAATCTTATAGAAAATAGTTTATATTCGTAAAATTAGTCTTTATTTATAGAGCTATATCTAGTTAGAATTTTAAAAACCAAGTTCAAAATTAATAATTATATAATCATATAATAAATAGTATTATAATATTACTATCATATAAGTGTTTGTGACTAGAAAATTAAAATTAAAAATTATTTAATATGTAATATTTATATAATTAAATTAATTTTGTTATAAACCAACTTTGATACTTGTATTTTCTGAGGCTTCAGAAAAACTTCTTGAAACCATTCTTGCCTAAAATCATTATGGTGTACCTTATCGTGAGAATGAAAAAAAATAAAACAAGGTTTTAACCCTGTAACCGGGATTTGTGAAAAGTCAACCTACTTTGACTCCTTGGAATAAACTAATAGGTACTTACGTTATAAATAAATATTTAAACTAAAAATAATTATTCAAATATTTTTAATTATGACTATTATTATTTTTTTTATAGAAATAATTTTTAATGATTCATAAGCATTTATCGAAAAATATAATATATTTGGTACACTGTCAACATACTTCTTCATTTAATTGGTCTCCTATTTCTTTTAGTTTGAACCCTTTAATTTGAAAATTGCTGCTGTAGGTTGTTTCGAACTGATTATTTTGAGCGTAATAGTTTTTGGTTTTTTCTGCCATGTCATTCAGTACTTTTTCAGTCATTGTCTTCCACAAATGTTCTTCCAATTCTTTTCTTTTTCTCTCTTTGATGAAATAATAAATAAATTACATTGTTCTATCAATTTAAAAAAAAAAAAAAAAAAAAAAAAAAAGATTATGCTAAGGTAAATTTTTTTTCTCTGTGATTTCAGTCCATTACTTATAGTTACTTATGGCAGACAGTTGTTTCGTTCATTTAAAATTTGTAATTTGAGGTAGGTCTAGTAGTTGTAAATGTAATACATATTTATTATCTAGTAGTGTATAAGTATAAGCATTCTTAAACAATTAATGTATACATAATTTTACAACAGCAATAACTTATTACTAATAAGTATTAAGTACCGACGTTTAGACAGTTTTTATATTTACGATTTGAAAACTAATATTCTCATAATAATTTGAAGCGAGACAAACACCGATCAGAGACGCGAACTAGGTTTTAAGTGTGGATGCCTTTGGAATTAAGGCCGTGGCATGTATTCAATAATTACGATTAATCCATGAACTTCAAGTACTTTCGGTGTTAAGCTCATCAGCTCCTTCCAACAAAATGAAGCTAATCTTAAAGTACTCGGTACTATCAATATCTTCGATAAAATTGACTCGAGCTATAAAATTAGGATTCAACGTCATAATGAAGGAATAGATAAAAATCGTTAGATATTAGAAAATATTCTGAACTGTATACAATTTTGTGGACAACATAATTCACCATTAAGAGGTCACAATGAAAAAATTAACACTAATAATAAAGGTGTTTTCGTCGGTGTTGTTGAGTTATGTAAAGACTTAGAGTAAGTTTGCGTAGTCATTTTGAAAATTCATAAGTGTTCAAAGGGACATCTAAAACAATACAGAATTATTTGTTAGATTGTATATTACTTGTAACCAGAAAACAAATTTTATTAAAAATATAAACTGCTCAATTTATTTCTATAATCGTCGATGAGTCTACTGACATTTCTAATATGTTTCAATTAGTTATTGTATTTCGCTATGAACTTAAAGGTCAACCAGTAGAACGTTTTTGGTGGTTTTTAAATCCTGATGGACACAATGCAGAATCATTAACATCAACAATATTATCTGAAATAAATCCTATTTTAAAAAATACTCCGAATAAACTAATAGCACAATATTATGATGGCGCGGCAATCATGAGTGGACAAAAGAGTGGAGTTAATGTTAGGGTTAAGGAACTATACCCATATGCGTATTGTATTCATTGCTGTGCACACCAGTTAAACTTAATTATGACACAATAAGTATCTCAAAATAAAGAAGTTCGGATATTTTTTTCAAATTTATCAGAAATACCGGTATTTTTTTCAAATTCACCGCAAAGAGTAGTCGTATTGGATAAATTAGTTGGCGTTAGATTACCACGGGCAGTACAAACTCGATGGAATTTCAATATACGTACGGTTAACATTGTTTATGAGTATAGAGATAAAATAATGGAGTGTATAGACAAAATAATAGAATCTTCCCAACAAACTTTGACTATTAATCAAGCTGGGTCAATAAAATGTTTATTAAGTAATTCAATATTTATATTCTGGTTATCTATTTTTCATAAAATAATGCCACATGTAGACTGTTTATATAACAATGTTCAAGTCGTTAATACTGACCCGGTACAAATAAATAATTCAGTCGAAAAATTTAAACACGAAATATCTAAAATAAGAAATAATGTAACTGATATTATTGAAAGTGCTTCAAATATGCCTAATATTAATATAAAAAAATCACGTTTGGAATCACATGAAACCATGAATATATCGCGAAAAAATGCTGTGCTTGAGGTCTGCGATACAATAATTGTCAAAGCTAAAGATCATTTAGAATTTACTAAACACTTAACCGCCGCTAACTTATTTAAAGCTGAAAAATATTTAGAATATTCTAAAACATTTCCATTACAATATTTTCAATGCACAATTGAATGCTACACGTTTTTTGATATCGAAAAGTTGAATACTGAACTAGAAGTTATGTATTTTCGAGATGACTACCAAACTTTGAATGGTGTAATTCCAACATAAAAAAAAATAATATCAAATGATATGAATGAAACTTTTTGAGAAATCCTTAGGGTTTTGTTTTCATTTACTTTCTACCATGGTTTGTCCGCTTATTGATTAAAAGTGATGATTTTTATCAATACTATTTAGTTATAATACAGAAAATCGCAAAATTTTTAACTAAACTGTAAAACTAAAACATTTTGTGTCAGGTAGATATAGGAGTGTATATTTGCCTTAGCCCCCAAGGATCACCTTGGGATAAAAAATGTTAGCACTCCTAAGTTTTAGGCCGGTCTCACCCTGGAACCGAATACGCGCGACTGCTGACTATGGTCAACAACAGACGAATTGACTGCTCTCATACTAGGATCGACTGCGTACGACTACCTGGTTGAAAGTATTAGTAGTATGTTGCGAGAAGAAGATGCTCAAGAAGAACATAATCGGTTGATCAGATATTCCAGAAAAGAGAAGAGCATAGCGATTTGTAATGACTTGTAATACATAATACGTAATACATTACGTCCATGAAAATAAAAATAATGAAAATAATGTCAAAATAAAAAATACAAAATCAATTTACAAAGTCGTACAATCTACGGGGTAAAATCCGAGCAAGTTGAGATCGAGTCATAAGTAGGAGCTAAAAGCACGTGGTCGCACGACAAAATTGGGTTTAACGTGACAGTGCTAATTATATTATCAAAGTTGGGAAGGTTAGTGCTTAGTCGTGCGACTGCGTACGACCAAAAATAAAATGAGTAATTCTGTTCCGCTAATACTTAGTTCCGTTTTCTTGGTATTTTTTACCAGTTTATCAAGTGCGATTTGGTTCGCGAAAAAAATAACGAATCCAATAAATGCTTAATCCATGATTTCGTTACCTACCTTTGTCATCGCACGGTGTTCTCACGACCGACGCTTGCGCCCGGCCGTAAGTCTCGTGCGTGGTCGACCTCCAAACGTGTCCCGCATCACCATCGCAGTGCGGCATTTCGAACGTCTGTTTCTGGCTGCTATTCTTGCGAGGTCGGACAGTGGTCATCGCGGACGCTACGGGTCTCCGTTTAGGTGCCTAGCGGTACGTGCGAGCCACGGGTAATGTCCCGCTTAACGCTTACCGCTTGGCAGGTACGTATACGCGCGTCGTAAATAACACTGACCGTTACCAATGTTACCGTCCGTAGACAAGCGCCGCGACCCAGGTACCGGCCGTTCGTTATCGATCACGCGCGCCGCCGCCTTGGGCACCACTGGCCTGGACGATATCGTTCTCGCGCGCTCCGGAATGAGGTTAGGATTAATAAACGTTGGGAAAAAACATACGACCCAGCACCAACACAACCGCACGTCGTACACACGCGCGTGCCGTATCGATCATTGTGCAGCTGCTGTAATCACCGCTAGACATTATTATTACTATTATTATTATTTACGGTCGTCTTGCGTACGGCGGTGTTGAAGTCATACAATAATGTGTGTGTGTACGACGCGTATACACCTGATCATGATGGTTTCTTCTCGTTTCTTCCGTTGATCGTCGATCGTCTCTTGTCGAAATCCGCGACGTACTGTTTCGCTGTTCCGGCTTGAGCTTGAGCTTCGCTTCAGACTTCAGCGTCCGTTGCATCTCCCGCACTCCTCAACAAACCTAAATGACCGGTGAGTGTTCTCGCTGATAGACTCGTTCGTACATCGTGCTTAAAAACCGTGTTTCTAAGTGTTTCGTGATGCCGAAGGCCATCATCAATATCTTTCCTACAACCCAACGAACTCTATGTCTGCAAATCTATTGCCTGTCACATCTCACCATCCATGTGTGCATATAATCTATGTACTTCGTTTAAAAATCTTCCACAGTGGTCGACCTTCCGGTTGTGTCTTTCATGCACACACTCCAGTTTCTACTGATATTTATTTGACTACCACCTGACCAATAATAATCATTTGAAATTGTTTTTTTTTTTTTTTGGTCTAGGTACTGATTTTGATTGTGTCATATGATTATAGTGATATAAAATGGTTTTTGAAAAGAATGACTCGGTAAAATTGCACATTTTCTGCATTATAAACAATAATATCATCAAATTATACAAATCAACTCCTGTTAATATAATTCTGAACAGATTTTGCTTAATTTTAATTTCTTTATTACTAGGTACTCATTTTTCCTATCTATTATTGTTCTTTGCCTATCACTTAATCACTACTGTGGTTATCATGTTCTTGAGAAAAAAAATTAGTTTCTTATGTGTGTTAACAGATATGACTATATAATTGTTTTATTGTGCTTGTGCTATGAATAAATGCAATTTTTATGTTAGGATTTTGTTTTTAGTTAAATAGTAAAATTATTCAATCAAAATGGAAATTGAACAATTGGTATATGAAACACTCATGCAGGCCAGTAGTCAACATCCTGATATGCTGAAACCTGCTGAACAAAAACTTAAAGAATGGGAAGTACAACCAGGATTTTATTCATTGTTATTTGTAAGATTATGGTTTTTTTTTTTACTAACTATTATAATTATAAACATTTAATATAGCTTTATTTATGTACTTAATAAATGTGCAGAGAATATTTTCCAATCAGTCATTAGACTTGAATGTTCGTTGGATGGCAATTCTATGTTTTAAACAAGGTGTTGAAAAATATTGGAGAAAAAATAGTCAACAGTAAGTACTTATTTTAATATTAAATATCTTTATTGAAAACTAATATAAGTTTTAACTTAAAAGTGGCATTTCGGAAGAGGAAAAAGTTACTTTAAGAAAAATGTTATTAACAAACTTGTCTGAACCTGTTCCACGACTTGCTACTCAAGTTAGTGTAATAATTGGCAGAGTTGCAAGGTAATCCAAAATCTTATATATTAAATCTTGATAAAAATGTTTTAAGTACATATGATTTTATTTTAACTAAAGAAATCAGTTACATACTTTTATATAAGGAATTTTATACAGGTGGTACTATAAAAACTAAATTTTATTTTCTTGTTTTTCTAAGTGTAAAAATTTAAAAAGAAATATTTAAAGTCTTGTTCAATTTTGTCCCATTACTGTCTATGTTTTTGTTTACTAAGAAGTGTTTTTGATTTTTCCAGCTTTTATTTTATTTTAATATTTTGTCATTTTAATCAGAAAACTTCAGAAATTTTTTTTTTTTTTAAGTTTTTATATTTTAAATGTACGAACAACTATCATTCATTTAGATTTGTTTTTTCAACTAATATTTTTAGTTGTATTAAAAAATTTATAAATATCTGTATCATTAATAATTTCTTGTCCTATGTTTTTTTTTTTTTTTTTTTGATATATATGATAACGTTTGATAAAATCAGACTATTTAGTTTATCATAAAATGAATTTAGTATTATTCATCATTGTAACCTTTATATTTACATTTAAATATAGTGAAACTTATGGTACTGCTATATTTACATCAGTTTTCTCTATGTTATGTAATATTATATGTATTTTCATTTTCATAATTTTTTATTTTTGCTATTTTTCTAAAATTGCAGTAGAATTTGCATTAATTAATATTAAATTATAACCATTTTTAATTTATTAATTTTTTTAATTTACAAATGTTGAATATTTTAAAAAAAATTTCTTCTTAAAAAATTACTCATTTTCACTTAATTAATTTCTTAATATGTCCATTATAGAATATTAAAAAAAAATTTAAAATTTGACATAATTCAATTACTAAGTGTGAATTTGATTAATGTCACTAGGATATAAATTTCTAAAATTTAGTCATTTTTTGTTTTCAAATAATTTATTAATGACTGAAATTTTTTCAAATATTTGGTTCATCTATTTTACCTTGCTCAAATTAAATACTTTATTATCTAATGCAAATTTCAATATAGTTTCATTATTATACATCTTTGTAATATAAATAATGGTTCAAATTACTTAAAATAGATTTTATAATAATGAATTTTTGTAGTAAATTTTTTTGTATAATTATTTTGTAAGCAATATATTAGTAAAACCTAATTCTAAATTTTGTGTTATACTCAATATTTAGATTGGATTGGCCTTATGATTGGGGAGATTTGATGCCTGAATTAATGGAACGTATCAAATATGATCCACAAAATCGTGCTTTGTTATCAATGCATCATGTAGTCAAATCATTATCAGGAAAACGATTGTATGATAGTATACGATTATTTCAAGATGCATCCAGCCAATTATTCCCAAACTTTTATAGTCATTGGGAACAAAGAACTGATGCATTTATTGAAGAAGTAAAAAATTTGATTTTTACATGAACATTTAATTAATAAATTAATATTTGTGAAAATAATTGATCTAATCAAATAACTTACCTGTGCAGATGGAACAAGGGCATGCATTCCCTTCAACAGCTAAACTTTTGGAAGATGCATTTTATACTCAAAAAATTTTGTCCAACTTTGTATTGTATGGTTTTAAATCACCTTATCCTGATGATGTAAAAAGATTCATCTTAGCTGTCTTCAATAAAGTTCGACCAATTGTTGCTTGCCGTTAGTCAATACAAATTTGAAGTAAAATTGAAAATTTATTTTTAAAATCATTTTTTATTTTTAGGTGCTTACTACCCTGATTTAATTGAAAAATTTGTGTGTCGAATGTTCAAAATGCTTATGACAATCATAGAAGAGCATCCTGCTGAATATTTGGATTTTATTCAGCCAACTATTGAACTTGCTTATTACTATGGTTTTACTGCTGAAGGAAACGCTGTTGTCTTTGAAAGATTCTTAATACAGCTTTTTAATTTAACTAAATTCATATTAATTTGTCCTCAATATAAATTGCCTCGTACTAATGGCCCTGTTTGTCAAGTTGAGGGTAAGATAATGATTTTCAAAATAAATTATTTAAATGTATATAATTGTTAGCTATTTGAAAATAATTTTAATACATATTTAGTGGTTGAAATAATTCATCATTGTATTTAATATTAAGATAATTTTCATTTTTTTAGTCTAATGATAAAATTGTTTGGACTTAAGAAACATTTATTCTTTTGATATAATATTTATTAAAATTCAATTTAATATTTATATTTATAAAAGTGTTTTCTTAGGTTGAACATATTATATTATGTATTCATGTGTTAAATTTTTCATCAGAATATTAATATATTGAAATTCTTTATAAATGATTTGATTGATGTGATATATTTCAAATTTTATAATATTAATTACAAATATTGTTTTAGAAAATGCAAGAAGAATATCAGTTATAGCTGTTCAACATAAAGGGTCAGTATTCAAATCTGATCGATTAATGAATATGTGTCAGCAGCTAATCTATAAATATTTTTTGCTGACACCAGCTGAATTAGAAATATGGGATAGCGATCCAGAAATGTTTGGTTAGTGATTTATTAAAATCATTATTTATTTGTTGTTAGTAAAATATTTATTAAGTTATTGTTAATTATTTATTATTATAACAGCTACAGATGAAGTTGGAGAATATTGGAAGTATAACTTAAAGGTAAGTAAAATTTTTGGAAATTTAATTATTATTTAAATAATCTAATTAATGAAACTGATTGCAAATCAATATAACTCGTATTTCTTTTTAGGCATGTACAGAATCATTATTTATGTCATTATTTCATGAGTTTAGAGAATTATTAACACCTAGACTTGCAGCAACTATTGAGTCAAATAGAGAATTTGTTGACCCTACTAATTTAGAAGCAGTATTAAAAAAAGATGCTATTTATAATGCATTTGGACTTACTGCATTTGAAATGTTTGATATTGTAAGTATAACAAATAATTAATTTATACCACATACTGATTGATAGTGAATAATTCTTTATAAAATAATATTTTTTTTATTATTATACTTGAGTATTCATATTATTGATCAATATTAAATGAATTCGAATTGATAAATAAATAAAAAAAAAAAAAAAAAAATAATAAAAGAAACTAAATGATCTGCTAAATAATGTTCATATCAATAGTTTACATAACAAATTATTAAAACATCTAGTATATATTCTCTAATACCAATTTGTAACATTTTAATGAGATTTTATTATGGTTTTTAACTAGATAAATTTTGATGACTGGTTTAATACAACTTTACGTCAAGAGTTGATGGAAACACGTGGTCATTCACGTGTATTGAAAAGACGTGTTGCATGGTTGATTGGACAATGGCTTACAGTCAGACTAAACCCTGAATATAGACCAGAATTGTATAATATTCTCATCGGACTTTTAAATCCTGAACAAGATATGGCTGTTCGTTTAGCTGCTACATCTACTTTACGATGTGCAATCGATGATTTTGATTTTAGTTCAGAGCACTTCATTGAATATTTGGAGCCAATGGCATTCTCATTATATAAACTTTTAGTTAGTGTACGAGAGTGTGACACAAAGGTACAATATTTATACTAGTTAACACACCTGTTAAGTACATGTGAATATGATTTATATTGTATTGTTATTGTTTCAGTTAAATGTTCTACATGTAATGTCATTTATGGTAGAACGATTAGGTCCTATGGTTGAACCTTATTTTGACTCTTTACTTCAGTACTTACCAAAATTATGGACTGACTCAGATGACCATCATATGCTTCGTTGTGCAATTATTTCCACATTAACACAAATTGTTCGAGTAAATAATTCTGTTTAAATTATTTAGATCAAGAGTTATCAACCTTTTTTCTCAGTAACTCCTTTAAGCTTAATAAAATGTCAAGTACTATTTGAAGATACATCCCTTTAAAATACAATTATGGGACTTAATGGTTGATAATTTGTGCTAATATTAATTATCAATTAATTTAAATAATTTTCTTATCTTTCTTTTTGTTGTGAATCGCCTCTTTTGATTTGAATAACTTCTAAATATTTTAATGTGATTCAAATTCTTTTTTTTTTTTATTCAGGCTATTCGAACAAAAAGTGCTGAACTTACCCCATTCTTAGTTCCTATAATTAGATACAGTGTAGATATTAAAGAAACAGCATATATTTATTTACAAGAAGATGGTCTTGAATTACTGTTATCTTATATTGAATCATGTTCAACATATAATGATGACATGCTAAGTTTAATAAATTATCTTCTTCCATTATTAGGTAAGAAAATTTGTGAGTATAATTTTAATATCTAAAATTTATATATTAATTTTTAATACAGATTACTCTACTGAACATTTAAAAACTGGTCTTATGATACTTGAAGCTTATATTCTAATTGCACCAGAAAGAGTTATATCGGTAAGTATTTGTTTTTTAAGTAAGCCATAATATTCAAGTTTATTAGAATTATTGAAGTATGAATTTTATCTAATAGTTTATTATTAATTTGTGTTCCCAGGAATATGGTACACAATTTTTTAACTTAACTACATCTCTAATGAATGATCTTAAAGATGAAGGAATAGTATGTATACTATCTCTATATGAAACAATTATTAAAGTCAATTTACCGCAAACTATAGAGATGATGATGGTTGTTTTAGGACAAAACTTAAAGTAAGAATAATAATTTAATATATGTAGCTTTTCTGTCACCTGTTTTTGATTCCCTCTAATAAAACGTTGGTTTCAATATATTATTTTTAATGTTATATTGAAATTAAGCCATAATATTAACTTTATCACTAGCTGGAGATCTAAAATAGTAAAATAAATGACCCTAGTCAATACCACAAAAAAATATCCACTTTCAAATGCATCTTCAAAATTTAAGTTCCTACTCGTAAATCAGCTATTGTACTGTTACTAGGCAGAAAAAAAATTAATCACTTATGTAATCAGATACCAGGCCAAAAGTAGCACTTAATTGGGTTGTTCTACCCTTAAAAGTTATTCATAGGTGTGATGCTGGCAGCTTTTAAACTAAAATAATAGTATTCTTTCCTTTGAAGTTCATTCATAATACCAACGTTAGAACAAAGCACAAAAATTGTCTCATACTCTAGCAATGTACCTTTAATAATTGAAGCGCTCGGCCGAACAACGGGACAAGCGCCACCGAGCACATTTTACAATAGACGCATTTAAAATATTACGGACCATTTCTGTCCGTGTTGGTTGAACATTGCACGTAGCTCGTTGTTCCATCCGTATTCTCTTAATCAACTTACCTTAATGTAATAATATCCATTGAGTCTACTAATCGGACAAAATATAATAATAAACGATAAACGCAATAATGCCGAGACTGGCGCTTGTCCCGTTGTTCGGCCGAGCGCTTCAATTGTTTTTAAAATTAATTATAAAGCAATTATAATACATTGACATTGAAATACATTGTATATTGATTATATATCTTATTTAAAAAGAAGCTAAATGTTTAAAGAAAATTAAAGTTATTATAGTAATTTCTTGATTATTCGCAATCCTCCACAAAACTAAATAGTTTAAATATAATTATAAATTAATGCAATTTGTACCCTTATAAGACAACTCTGAAGAAAATAAATAAAAATGATGACTATGCTATAATAATAATGTTATCATTTAATGTTAAATCATGTAAGAATTTTTGTGCTTATTTTTGGCCCATTTCATCTTATTTCAGATTATCTGTGGATTAAAAAAAGTGAATGTAATTATTATTAATTGTATTTTTTTTTTATAGATGCTTATGCTCAGGAGAAATAGGTTTGACAGTAAATAGTTGCCGTTTATCTTTGATTTCTAGAGTCATATTAAATGACCCAGCTATTTTTATTCAAGTAAATACTAAATATATTTAATTTTAATTTGTCTAGGACTTGTACATATTATTATTATTTTTAGGTTGTAGAACATTTATGTATCACAGAGAATGGTAATTTAATAAACTTTGATAATGTTCTTAATAGAATTATTGAAGTTTGGTTAGAACGCATGAACCAAATTGTACAAAATGATAGAAGAAAACTATTAGGCCTTGCATTAGCTTCACTTTTAACTTGTCAAAAGAAGTGAGTTATTACATTATTTAGTATAATGTATTACGTATAATACAATTTTTTGTATTTCAGACCAATTTTAGAATTATTTAAAGAAATCATAACTGTTTGTGTGGAAACTTTAAATGACATAATGAGGAAGACTGATGATGGAAGTTATACAGAGTAAGCAAATTATTATTTCAATATTTCTAGATATTTTGAGTTTCAAATTACGGATATATTATTTTTCCTTGATATCATTTTTATTTTTTTATTTTGTATATCATTTATTTAACTCAATATTAATAAAAACAAAAATATATTATCAGTTGAGTTAAGTTACAAGTTATAATAAATAGAAAATTTGTGATAAAATGTGCCACTGAATAGCTCAGAGAAAGAGAAAAAATGAATGGGCAGTTAAATTGACGTTTTAAGTTTAATATCTGGTTTAGAGGTAAACTTTTAGCCCATTTTGGAGAAGTTAATGAGATGTAACAACACTGGTTTTATGAAAATTCAATCTTGTAAAATAATTAAATACTAAATCTAGAAAATATAAATGTAATTGAAAAGCTCATACAAAATTTATTTTTACTATGTTATTTATTGATTTTACTCTTTTTGTACATTTAACTTAATTGTACAGTTCCATGTTATTGACTGATGATTGCTCCAATGTAAGTTCGCGAGCGAATTCTGAATGTGAATATCAGTATGAAACTGAACATAATGAACGCCAAAGGTGTCTGTCACTTAAAGACCCAGTACACTGCATACCATTCCATACATTTTTGCAGTCTCAAGTAAGAAAATACATTTTTAATTACTTAATATCTATTAAGTTGCATTGGCCTATCCCTAGTGTATTCTTATTCTTTATTACTTATTTTCTTCAATATTATTTAACATATATTAACATCAATTTTTAATTAATTAATTAATTAAATTTTACTTCCCTGCAGTTATTAACATTGAAAAATCAAATTGGAGAGCAACAGTTCCAAAGTGGGCTTATATCCAAGGTAGACAGTGACATACTAGAACAACTTTACTTGTACATGTAGAGTGGCATAAATTAATGTTATGTACAAAATGTCTTTCTTCCATTCAGTCTACAAAGCTCTTTTATATTATGAAATAATTACTAAATTATATTATGTTATAAAAATTGATACATAACTGTGTAATATTTAGACAGGTTTAATTTATCATTAATTTAACTATACTCTATTTCTTTGAACAGAAAATTTACTGTATAATTTTTTTTTTCACAATTGATTTTTATACATTGTTTTTATTGCAGCTGTATTGAGACCTATTGATAGGCACAACATGTTAAAAGTTTTGTCGCATTATTTACTTGATGATTAATATTGTTCACTCCAGACTCATTTTACAATTTTATATTTTGCCATTGATCTAATAAGAATATACTAGTCATTAATGAAATTTATTAAGGTTGATTAATTATAATTATTACATTATTGGTGATAACAATTCGTATAAATAAGCAGATTTAAGTTTACTAAGTCCATCCCTTGCTGTGTTTGTGAAGTTTAAAAATGCATTGATTTAATCATTTTAATCATTGACTTATTATAAACCAGTCAAACATTGCAGTTGTAAAGATTACATTCACCTAGCTTAAAATATGTCTGTTACCAGAATATTATTCTATTCAACTGCATTGTAGAATAGAATTGAATGCAAGGGAATATTCTGATTGAATTCTAATCTCGTTTAAATAATTTTGTCATGTGTTTTATTCTTCATAATTGTAAGTGGACAATATAAATTTGTCACTGTTAAAAAAAAATGATATTTAATATGTTTTTATTTATTATTATTATTATTATTATTAACTAATTTTAAAATATATATTTATATACACATGTCACACACATACATATGTATGAATTAAATGATTATATGTATATGTATATATAAATAATTATGTTGTTAGGAATTTTTTTTTACTGTTCATTGCATAATCATCTGTATAGACTTGTATTATTTATAATTTTATTAATATTTTTACAACATAAAAACAAATTTTAAATCATTTTATGGAATATACCATTATATTAAATATAAATTTATAATATTCAATGAACTAATAAATTAATATTAGTATATTATTGTCTATAAATATATATATATATATATACTGTACTTTCTAATCACTTATTAATTCCTATTCTTTTGTTTTCATATTCATCTAGTAATTTATAGTTATTATCAAGGCTCGGAACTTTATGCACTAAAATTACTTAATTATGTACATACCTATGTTACTGGCAATATGGGTAATTCAGATATTTTGCAAAATGTCTGGGTATTATGCAAATTGCTGACCCATTTTAGGCAATGTAAATAAAACATATGATTTTCAATATTGTTTTACTTGTAACCTAGGTATTTTATAAAATACCTAGGCATTATGTATAATGCCAATCTTGGAGTAGGTAATATGAAGGAAACAAATAAAATTGGGCATCGCCTATTATCAACGACTTCATTTAAATGTCAATTTTTTATTTAGGTAAAGTACAAAACATTTTATCATGTGTTATATTACATTAAGATTCTTATAATTATTATATATTATTACTCATTTTACAGATAAAATTTAATTGTTATCTATTATTATATTATTACTATTATATAAATATTTTACTTAAACTACTATTTACTTATTATAACATGTTGTAGAAAAGTGACATTTTGAAGTGCACAAAATGTTATTTTTAAGGCAAATACACTTTATTTTAACACTGACTTACAAACAAATTTTAAAAATCCTTGGCCAATTCTTGTGGATTGAATTTTTATCAATTCATTATACTGTTCTTCAGATAAAAACTAGTATTAGTGGCCAAATTTTTTAAAAAAAAATTTTAGTTTGTTATAAAAATTTGACTTCATATCAATCGTATGTATAGTTGCAACGCCAAAATGACTAGAAAAATTGCGGTATTGCAATAAAATTATTAGTACGTTCAATATTGTATTTCATTATTATTATTATAGTAGTGAAAGAATGTTAATTTTTATTTCGTTAAATCGTGAACGTACATTTATGATAAACGATAAGTAAAGTCGTTGGTAATGGGCGATGTCCAATTTTATTTGTTTTCTTTATATTGCCTACTCCACGATTGACATTATACATAATACCTAGGCAAAGCTCGTGTTATGTATATTGCCAAGTGATTTTTGGCATTTTATATAATACTTAGGCATTTTGCAAAATACCGGATTATCCATATTGCTGGTAACATATGCGTTAAAAACATCATGTTTTTCAATTTATTAAATAAAATACATTTTACATAAACTGGGCACATGGGAAAAAAGAATACTTAAATTATCTAGAGCAGTGTTTCCCAAACTCTTCTTTAGGCTGGCCCGGTAATTAATATTTTTCCTTTTGTAAACCACCAAAATATTTTACATTTATCATTGTGTAAAATAAAGGCAAAATAAAACACATTTGAAATTTAAATGTATAAACGCACTTGACGCACTCTACACAAAAATATCAAAAACGTTTAGTCTATTATTATTTACGTAATTTATTTTCTTCGACGTCTTTGTTACATTACACAAAAAACAAAAATGAGTGACGTGAATAAAAGAAAAAGAAAATGTGTGAAAGTGGAGTACTTGAAATGTGGTAGGTAGTCAATTCAATGACGATTTCAAAAAAAAAAAGCACGAGAAAAAATTACATGGCGGAAACGGGCAAATGTCAGTGTTGGGAAGGAACGCGGTCTATTTAAAATATAGGAACGGGAAGAGTTCCTATTTTTAAGGAACTCGAAAGAAAATTTCCGTTTCTCAAAATAATGAAAAAAAAAAAATTAGTTATTTTTAATAATATTTTTCTAGAATATATTTAGTATTGGCAATTTGGTATCACTTAATCTATAATTAGTAAATAGTAAAACGAACAACCTCCTAGGTATCGTTGATATATTTTAAATTTAAATTTAGTTCGAGATTTATAGCATACAAGGTATAAATTAATAATATGATAATATAAGTATATTTGTAATGTATATGATAACGATGTTACTTTGATAATCATGCTATAATGGTTAAACATTTTAATGATAACAAAGTACAAATAATATTAATCGATTATTTTTGACTTAAAAATTGTTCGCGAAAAACACCATTGACCACCACTCAAATCGTAAAAAATGTGTAAAGGAATGGGGACGCATTATTTTTTTGCGACAGGAACGGAAACGAGTTCCTTTTTAAAAGGAACTTCCCCAACACTGGTAAATGTTAAACATATTGGAGCACCCAAAAATCCATTTGAAGGTGCAGCTGCACAAAAAAAGTTTTAATCCTATTTGGTATAAGAAGTATTCTATGCTAGAGTATAGTTTGATAACTGACTCAGCATATTGTTTTATGTGTCCATTATTTTCAAAAGGGTTGGGAAAATAATTTTCTAATGAAGCATGGATAAAGCAAGGTGTTAATACTAGGCTAAAAATGAAAAGTCGGGGAAAAGTTAAATTAGGCGAATTGGAACAGCATTTTAGTTCTTTATCACATAAAGCCGCTTTAAATGATTACCGCAACTTTATGAAAGAGTCAGTTCATATTGACGTTATTATGAATAGATCAAAAAGACAAGAATCAAATTAACTAGTACACGAGAAAGAATTTAATAAACAAATAATTATAATTTTATTTGATATAGCACGAACATTGGGTAAGCAAGGGTTGCCCTTTCGTGGAAATGGTGACGAATCTCATGGTAATTTTAATCAAATGGTTCAACTTATATCTAGACACAATCCTTAAATGAACCGTTGGTTAAGTGAAAAATCACCAAGATCTTACAATGTCACATATTTAGGCCCATGTTCGCAAAATGAGTTTACTGATATCCTAAGTAATGAAGTAAGAAGAATTATTGTGAAAGAAGTCCAGGAAGCAAGTTTATTTTCAGTCATGGCTGATACAATCCCCGACAATTCTCATAAGGACCAATTAGCAGTTTGTTTGCGTTTTGTTAATAACAATGGAAAAGCAATTGAAAGACTTCTAAAAATAACTGAAGGAGTAGACAAAACTGGCCTAGGAACAGCTAAACAGATTATTGATATTTTAAATAAACATTCTTTATGTACGGATAATTTGATATTTCAATCATATGATTATGTTAGTAACATGTCTGGGGAGTTTAATGGTACACAAGCTAAGCTTCAGAATTGATTGGTCATAGTGTTTTTTATATTCTGTGACAAGCACACCGAATGAACACATTTTTGGAACATGCATGCAATTCTTGTCTAATTGTGTCGGACATAATCGACAACTTGGAAAACCTATATGTATTTTTTTCAGCTAGCAATAAAATGTATACAGTATTGAATAAACAAGTGATGGATATTGATAATACATGACAGTTAAGAAATTTATCCAAAGCAAGATGGACAGCCCATGTGGAGTCTATTAAGGCTGTTTGGACTTCATTTGAAGTTATATGTAATACTTTGCAAAGCATTTGTTCACACCCTGAAATATTTGATAGAAATACTAAGACAAAAGCATTTGGTATTAAAAAAAAGATGTATTCATTTGACTTTATTGTATCCTTGATGTTCATGAAAAATATTATGTATAAATTGAAATCACTAACTGAGACTCTAGAAACGAAAAGTCTATGTGCAATTGATGCTGCGATTTTGATAAAGGCCACAATTTAAAATTTATAAGATATTAATTCAGATTCAGATAGAATACACGATTTGATTGATAGTGCGATATCTTTTGCAGCAAATCTTGGTATAGATTCAGAAACTGATTTCAAACTTTATCACCGTAAAAGAAAACAGCCCACTTGGTTGGACTAAAATGCAGTCACTCAAGTTGATTTAACCTTTCATATATTTTTACAAAAAAGAATTTAAATGTATACTTTCTACACTTATTAATTTATCTAAGGATAATTTAAAAATATTTATTGATACAATAATGCCATTGTATAAAATGTTTTCATTTCCATTCAAAAATGAAAATATTAGTATAGAGAATATACAAAATGCTATGTTAATATTTCCTCCCAGCAGTGATTTTGCAAAGTGCAAAGATATTGAAGTCATTCAAACTGAATTGGAAATATTAAAAGAAATATGCAAAAAAAAAAAAAAAAGATTTGACTTCAATAATGACATCCACTTTTATTAGTATAATTGAAAAATGTAAAGAAGTAAAACATATCCTACCATTAGCCAATAGTATTTGTAGATTAACATTAACTGTACCAGTAAGTGTAGCTACCAACGAAAGGACGTTTAGTAAACTCAAATTTATCAAAAATTTAACGTCAACAATGACAGACAATAGGTTAGATTCATTAATGCTGTTGGGTATTGAAAAATACATTTTGGATGAAGTTGATGTTAACAAACTAGCTACACAGTGGTCTAATATCAAAGACGAATTGAATATTAAAAATTGCATATTATTACCTGTTACTTGTTAATTATGTTATTTACCTGTTTAGCCTATAGTCGTCCGTCTGTCAACACATTATATTAAAAATAAAATGTTTAAAAAACATAGAAATTTATGTCTTGAAATTTTAAGAATAAAAACATAATTAATAATATTTGTTACATCCGATATTTTACATTTTATAATGAGGGTTCCGGTTTTTTGAATATGTAAAAATTCGGTTCCCAATATTTTAAGGGTTCTTGAGTTCCAGAACCGGTTTTTTTGGGTTCGATTCCAGTCCCTGCCAATTCTTGGTATTCAAAATCATTAAAAAAAATATAAAAAATATTTAATAACAAACTTAGATGAAATGAAAACAAATAAACTTTTAATCTATTATCATAATAGTATTATCGTTCCCACACTGTTAACACATCTAGATTAAATAAGCCATAACAAAATATGAACTTAATGTCACAATGTGTGTATTATAAAACAAAATAATTTTATAATATAATTTTTGGTATTTTATATTGCATTTCAAGTGCATATTTTATTGCATCTTTATGACTTTTTAATGCATTTTTTAAGGTTTTTTAGTGCATTATATTCACAGCTCTACTTATCATACATAGTATACGCGTGAAGCGAGTTAGAAATAAGAAATAAAAAATTATGCAATATAAAAATAAAAAGATTAATATCATCAAAGTATGTTTATCGAATTGCACACGTGTTATTTGTTAATATTACAAGACGCAGGACGCATAAATAATATATTATACTACTGAGCTATTTTTCTAGTCAGTGCCGGATTTAAGGAAAAAAGCTCAGGCGACACGATATAAATGGCCCAAGAATTATGAATCGTCGTAAATACTAACTCATGACTTAAGAAGGAATTCCTTCTTAAAATACTGTTAAACTAGATAGGTATTGAACCAAAAAAAAATATATATACTTACATTTATTTATATCGTCCAAACTGGATATATTATTTCTAAATAAGCTTAACAAAATTATCATTAAATTTAAACAAAAAAAACGTATATTGTTCAGTGGCGGATTTAGCGTTTTAGCATCCCTAGGCTTAATCATTCTGCCCCCTACTAGAAATTTTAGGTTAAGTATGAAAAGTGGTTTACCGAAAAAATATTGCTTCAACAATAACATATATAATTTGAGACGTATTAGTGATTATATAATATATTATATTTATTTAGTAAATATTATATATTGCATTAATTATAATGAAAAGAGATTTATTTGTTTAACAAATAAATAAATTATCAGCAAAGGGAGGGGGGAAATAATGCGGAGACATAAGAATACGAAAAATAAAGTTACATGTTAACAATGTAAAAACACTCGAATTTGAATAATAACTCAAACTGTTTCCGAGTTGATCAATGGCTTATGATCATTTGCTGTCTTCAGTTGAGCCAAGGACTTCAGCTCGACCGCTGTCTCCATTTCATTTGTTAGTTCCATCACGCCGAGATGTTTCGTTCTGTCCGACCACCGACCACGGTACATGAACACCATTAAGGCCGTCCAAATGATCAGGATCACCAACCAGGCGGCGTTTACAAGGCCGATGCTGTGAAGTAGCTGATCTCCTCCTCTACGGTAGGGTTCAGCGACCGTTTCAGAGACATTCGTCAGTACTGGTGAAGGTGAAGATGTTGGCCTGTTGCTCAACTTCTGTTCTTCCCAGAAGTTGACGATTACCAACTGTATTCAAACGATTAATATTATTAAAAAACAAATCCAGTTTGTATAGGTACGTACCGACTTCTGCACTTCTGTTAGATCAAAATAAAATTAACAAAATACGAGTTCGATTTTTTAAACGATAAGAGTTTAAAATTTGTAAATTTTATAAACTAAATTTTATTAAATTCAGTTTAATTTTGAAATCTATTATTTTATTGGTCAACAATATAGCAAATGTCTCATTTTTTTTAATTACACGCTAAAGCTCTTCATCCCCCCCTCTTGCAGCCGACTGAATTGACAAGGACGATCAGTTTCGATCACGTGTAAAGGACATTTACCATTGTTTATCGCTCACCTTGCGGTCCACGATATACTCTTTCCGATGGGCCTTGTTCAATCTCGGTATCCTTGGTCCGCCACTGCCGTGTTTCCTATGTTTCCCGCCGCGACCGTGTTTCCCGTGTTTCTGTTCAACGTCGTGTTTCCGGTCGCGATAACCGAAGTGGTGCAGAGGTTCCTTCGAACCTAGACCACGACCGTAATCAGGGATCTCGCTGAATTGCCGCAAAGGGCCCGTGATCGTCGTGGTTGCTCCGACCACGACGGGCACCACTTTGGCCGGCCATTCATCGGACGGCAATGACTCGAAGTTGGGTGCCGCTCTAGTTGATGGCGGCACGACTATCGTCATTACCGTGATCAGTATACATACCATCCGAAATATGGTGGTCGAGGACGAAATCAACTTAATTTGCGTGGTAGCGAATACCATCATGATGCAGAGTAGAGTATCTTACTCGATTTGCACACCCAATGGTTGTCAATCGTAAGAATTATCCTTTTTCCAGTATGATATGATTGTAACAGTTTTTGTAAAAACAAAAATATACGAATAGAAGAGCTAGGATACCATTTATATAAGAATTAAACATTTTAATAATATCTACAGACGTGGATCATGATTTCAGCCAGTTACATAAAAAATAGTTACTGTAAAATAATTATCAATAACATAATGCATTTATACAGAAACTATACCTCCAAAATCGAACAAAATAATTTATTGCGAGTATTACACGTATCTAAGTTTCAATCAAATATCAAAATTCGTTTAAAGTTTAAAAAATATGTGAACGAATTATGAATTAAGTTCATATATATATATAATATATAATTATATACATGTAAATATTTAATATCAAAATTAAGAGATACATAAAAATTGTGATATATTAATGGAATTATTTCTTTATTATACAAAGATCAGAATCAGAATCTTAAAGTTGTATGCTTTTACTGGGTTATTTGTGTATGTATAATATCATTCTCAGGTTCTTTTTGGTAATATTATGTCTATGGTCATAAAATTTGTAGTTGTAGAGAATTCATACTTTATTTTTATTGTAAAACCAATTATACATTTTTTATGATTATGATAATCGGAGAAATTCTTTTGGTCAGAATCATGACACAGACTTAAAAAAATAATAGTGCGTGATTAAATATATAAGTATATTAAATATAGTGGTCAGGATTTGAATAGGTTGAAATTTTAAATTGTAAAAGTACCAACTAGAACTCATTTCTCATCTTTTAATATTATTATTGGTGACAAAGAACTCTTAGTTGAAATCAATTACACATACAAAAAACCAATTCATTCCTAATTTCACTCAGAGTTTAAAATTTATTGAGTACATAAATAATTTACACTTCTATTTTTATTTGATTTTACGTACGTTATATATATTTTAAACAAATTTAAATTCATTTTTTTAAATTTCATTAAATAATTTGATAAGCCGGTTAATAAATGATCCTTGGATTTGGTTGGCCGGTTCACTTTTAGTGACCACTGGTTTATACTATATAACCTTGGTATTTTTATATTTTTAATTTAAGTAACAATAAACAACTATTCAGAAGTACATAATAGCTTTTTTTTTATATAATTTTATTAGAGAATATACAATCTGTACCCAGGTATAATAAGAATATGTGCTGCATTATATTAAAAAAAAAAAAAAACATGAATAGGGTGAGGGAAGAAACCATCTAGTGATCGCACTTCCTTTTGATTAAATATATGTGTAACTATATATTTTTTTTAATTATTATTATACATTTTTTTTCGTTATTCATTAAGAAAATCTTTGCACCAATTTCTTTTGAAACGCTGTAGAGGGTTTCCAGGAATCGTGTGAGTGGCTAGATCGGATATCAGAGGATTTGAGTGAGCAGACAATTTGTTAAAAAAAACGTTTGTAATACGTTTTAGCTTCTTCGTGTATAGTTTTCATTTTTAAGACAGAGTGGAGAGTAAAATTAGAAATATAAGGAGGGACATTGGTGATGGAGCGTAGAATTTTATTTTGAACGGTTTGTATTTTGTTGAGATTGGATTTTTTGGCATTACCCCACAGTGGGAGTCCATATGTCCACATAGGCTTAATTAAGAATTTGTAAATAAGCAATTTGATATTTAATTTAGTATGTTTGTTAGTTAATAATGTTTTGAGCAACCGGATACGTGCATTTAAAGCGAGTTTTTTTTCCCTTGCATTTTGCGCCCAGATGAGGCGACGATCAATGGTTAGTCTGAGGTACTTAACAAATTGAAATCAAGGTATAGGTATGTCAGCTAAGGAAACTTCAGGACAGGGAGCAAGGCGAAGAGAAAAGGTAGTATGAAGTGGTTTAGATCGATTTACTTTAACTCTCCAATTATCATACCACTTAGACAATAAGTTAAGGTGATGTTGGAGGTTTAGGGAAGCAGAAATTGGATCTTCATGCATCGCTATGATTGCCTTTTCGTCCACAAACTTGGCTACAGTTGTATTTAGAGAGGTAGGTTGATCAGCGGTATATATATTATATAAAATTTGTGAGAGTATACCACCCTGTGGGACTCCTGCATTAATGTTTGCAATGTTTGAAACGGAAGAATCAAGTTAGGATTTATTAATTGTTTGAACTCGTCCATGAAACTTGCTAATAGTATATTAATATCTGGAAGAGGAATTGTATTATTGGCGTTGGAGTTAGAAGTAGCTTGGGCGTAGATATAGTTTGCATCGGGTGGGTGTGATGAGGCTTTCACTGGTTGTGTTTCTTGTACATGTATAGTTTTAGGATTAAGATTATTAGCTACCTGATTATTTAGTTTTGGTTTTTTGCGTCGTTGAAGGTCCCTGTAGATCATACAGCCTTTGTAGTTTGAAGGATGGTCTCCGGAACAAAGTGCGCACTTGGAAGGGGCATCTCTGGAGTTTGGACAGTCGGATGTCATGTGTTGAGCATCGCAGCGAACACAGAATGCCGGATAACCGCAATAGTTTAAATATTGGTTTATAGTTTTGGGCTTATATGGCTCTTCCACTTTTATTAACGTATGAAGTAATGACGTGAGATTGTAGATGTCATAAGATTGATCAGTTGGATCAAGGTCCACAAAAAATAAAGGTAATGGATGTTTATTTACCTTATGAAGAACACTTAAGACTTGCCTAACTTCAAATAGGCGTATTTCGAACTCTGATTTAATTAACTCAGTTGGTGTAGTTGGATGAAGGTTTCGAATCACAACTCGTAATGGTTTGTCTTTCTTAAGTTGAAAAGTATAAAATTCTGGTTTTTGGAAGTGGACTAAGGATCTATACGATTCTGGGTTTGTTGTCATTATTTTCACACGATCTGTTGATGATTTACAATAGAAGTTATCTACTCCGATTAATTCGATAAGCTTAGTGCACAGGTCAGGAAAGTTGTATAAGCCTCTTATTAAAAATTGGGGGCGGTTGCAGAACTTTTGGTGTGACAATAATAGAATTTATAGGATTTTGAATAGGAACTGTATTGTTATTATTCGACGGAGGTGTGGACGGAGGATCATCTTGCGATAACACTTCATACCGATTTGTGGAAAAAAGGTTTTTTGTTTTTATTTGTCGGCGTTCGTGGTGAGCTCGGATCGGAAGAATTCTTTTAGTTTTATTTTTATTTGTCGTAGATGAGATCCATCCACCCGACAACGAGTTATCATTATTTGAAGTGTCCATTTTATCAAAGGCGTGAATACTGTTCATAGCAGTTGATTTATTTATATTAAGTTTGATTGTTCGTTGATTACTGGAGTCGCCGTTAATTGTCTTTGTAGTAATTAATTTAGAATTATGAATTTTATCTGTCCTTGATTGTGAGTCTAGAAGATTGTGGCATTGCAGGTAAGGGTCAGTCTCAACAGAAAGCCGCGCGCGGCGCGCGATAAGACGACGACGGAGTGATCGAAGCGATAACGAATAGCGCTAGCGACGACATTGTAATGTGTAATATTAAAATAAAAATGTTATTACGTTACGTTTAGATCAGAAAATCTTCACATATTGTTGTATGAACAAGTTTTGCATGAATAAGATGTGATTGATACTTTAATATTCATTTTAACAGTAGTTGAACTTTTTAGGCGCAAAAAATAATGTATAGGTGAATAAATGACGGAGCATAGCAAAAACTAATGTGCATGCTACGGACGCCACACACGAACTGTACATAATAGCTGAAAAAGTTTTGCATTAAATCGAAAATAATAATGAAAATCAGAATAAATTTAATTAGTACCTTCACATCAGCAAATGGTCAATGTCAGTTTAATAAAATAATCAACAATAATAACAATAAGTTTTCAGGTAAAAGCTAATAAATAAAAAAATCTTTTGAACAAATTTTAATAAATTTATTGAAATATTTTGACATAAAACATCAAGGGAGTACAATTATAATGTATTTATTTGTAAAAAAAAAAAAAAAAATACCAATATTTTAAATATTGATAAACTGTTAAACATTAGGAATGATCATTCGGGCTATAAATCTGTGATTCTGTATATGTTCGTACATCAAATAATTCATATGTAATCAACAACAGATATAATTATTTATTTTGATCCCATTTTCTAATTTCACCAAGTAAATATTGATTTTGTGATCAATAATTATTTTATAATTTTATAAAATGCCATTTATCAACTGTAACAAAAAAAGTAACAATAGTGTAAATTTTAAACAATATAATTAAAAACAATTATTCCATAAAAATTTTCAACTATAGTTTAAAAATCATGCCGTTTGACTTAATGAAGAACCATTTATCAACTGAAAAATAATTAGGATATAGAATTAATTTTTTTTATATTTTATAGTTAATATATTAATGAATATTAATTAATAATTAATGAGTCAAAGGGAAAAAATGATCCAAAAAAATTAATATATGACTGATTCATTTTTTAGTCAAATATTATATAAGGCAAACAGGCTACTATTAAAAGGAGAATGTTAGTTTTATTTTAAAAATGAATTTGAATTTAAACTTAAGATAAATTTACAAAAATATGTTAAATTTGGATAAATATTGGGAGAAAATATTTTTAATTTGTAATTAATTTTATTCAAGTAAAAATAAAACTGTTTAAAATTAATTTCATATTAAAATAATTAAATTTACCTTCAGGTAATAATGGACTAGGTTCAGAGAATGGCAAACTTTCTGATAATATGGCTTGGACTTTATCGTTGCCAATACTTGCAGTATTATTCAATGTTGTGTTCACACTAAAATTGATTTTAAGGTAAGCATAATTATTTGTTATGAAAATATTTATGAAACAAGCATAATATATTTATACCATGATAATTCTTCAGAATTTTCTTTTTGTACTAAACCCTTCCAATATTCATGAGCATCACTGATTATTTTTAATGCAAATTCAGCATTTTTGGGTTCACCATTGAATGCAAATTTGTTCTCTGGTTTGCCATCTGGTATTTTATAGATCTTTAACCATTCAACAGTAGCTTTTAATAGGCCAGGGAAATGCTTTTCAATATCCTTAATGTCTAAAAGAAAGATAATAGAATATAAATTAATAAATAACTTAACAATCACTTAACATATTCACTTCGACAACAGAACTAATGATAAAAAGTACTCTGATATGGTGACACACTTTGGTAAGTTTTTATTTTTACACATGCTTAACTACAGTAAATGATTGTTAATTAATTGATTGATTGAGTCGACTCTGTTTAAGGATAACTATTTTTGCTGTTATTTTTTTTCTTTTTATTAATTACATAATTATTATAACAATGTTGAGCTAATTCAATAATTTTTGAGCAGTAACATTTAATGTACTGGTACTTTGTATGAAAATAAAAATAATAATCCTCAAGAGTAATCAAAGCAGTTAATTAGACAAATGAGAAATTATTTAATTGTATACTCAAAAAGTTACTTGCGTTATGAATTGGAAAAAATGTAAAGTCGTACTTGCTAAATCAGTAGAATATGATAGAACATTGGTGGAAGAAATAAAAAGAAGAGGAAGTCAAAGTACAAAACCGAATGATATACTTCAATATAACAAGTTTATAAGAGGCACAGATATTTCCGATAAAACTTTACAACTCATTTTTTGACAGCATATGTTTAAAGGAAAATATTTTAGGCAATTTAAAAAAAAATATATTGTATATAATAAATATATTTTTGATGATTTTGAAAGCTATTTGAAAAAAAAAACATACAGTCGTAGTTACTTTTTATACAATAGTTATTGTAGAGCTTTTTGTTTATTTTGTTTGATATTTTAAAAATATGATCAAAAGTGTTTTCAAAAATTGTATTGTCAAATTATGTAATTTCACATTAAATATAATTATTTTGTTCATATTAGCCTATTTCATTAAATTATCAGTGAATATAATAAATATTGTATTTACCATTAACTTCAGGTGCAATAGGATCATCTACATTAATTACCAAAACTTTCCAATCAGTTTCACCTGTAAATTAAATAATTAAATATTATATAATATAAATTAATGAAGAATATTTTAATCAAGTAATTTTTATTTTTATTTATATTGTTTAAATGATTATTTCATAATTATTTTTGACTATTTTGTTTTTTATGTTTTACAAAATATTCAATAAAAATATTTTTAGATATATTTGAACTAGGTGTTGTTAAAGCTTTTTCAGATCATTTGTTTCGTAGTATAATATTTTATTATTGTCATTGTTGATGTTATTAGGTTATAGATTTATTATGTATAGTAAATGATGATTAAAAATAAATTATCTCTGAAGAATCAATAAACTAATTAAAAATGTTCCAACTCAGAAAAAAAATAAATCAAAAAAACACAATGTTCAATCTGACTAAGATATTACAATATATTAAGAAATGTAAACTTCATGAATGTCATTATGATAAATAGGTATTTATAATTTATCTTACGACATTTGTGGTATTAATATTTGTAATTAATACTGATATAATAAAATACCCAACAAAACTGTACTTTGATCTAATTTTTATAATTTCACAAAAGTATTTATTAGATTAACTGATTACATAAATATATAATTAAATAAAAACTAACCTTCATCAATCAATGCAACAGTTCCCAATACCTTAACTTTAAGAATTTCTCCTCGTTTAGCCACCTTAATTTAAAAGAAACACACAAATTATATTAATTATTGTTATAGTTGATTATACTTATTATACTTTATATCCAATTTCAAGTACGTCCAAAGGATCATTATCCCCTTTGCATCCTGTATGTTCATCTAATACTTCTGGGTTTTCCCATGTTTGAGGAAATGCACCATAATTCCATATGTACCCTTTGTGTGGGAACACATTTGGTACAAAACGTAGTTTACCTTTTTTTGTATCCTGTATGATTGGGTTTAATGCTGCTTTTGTGTTTATCTAAAAAAAATTATATTATAGAAAATATTTCATACCGTGATAGAAGTCTACCATAAATCTTATGTAATTGGGTTCTTATCTATAAATAAATAATAATAAATTTAATGAACTTGTAAATTTAACCTCCATCTTTGCATTTGTCCACCTGGGGATTTCTACCACCATGTTAAAAACTTTCCCTGAAGTATCAGCTAGTAATGGAATATCATGGAATGGAGAAACTACTCCATTTTCATTTTCTGTAAAAAAAAAAAAGAACATATGTAGTAGTATATATGTATAAATTTATATAACCTATAATATATACATAATAGTTGGTAGAAAACAAATAAATAAATACATTTTTTTTTTTAAAATACTACTGAGTTATAATGATTTTTTTCTTTTGAAAATTGTTAGTTGAAAATTGCAACAAAGCAAAATATTGAAAATCAGACATAGATGATACTTACAGAGGTTATTTGTTTGATTTCTATGAAGAAGTTTTAAATTTGAAGTAAAATACTAAAAATGCCAGAAAAAACTAATTTAAAAAATTAATTTAAAGTTTTTTATTTATACAAATTTGATCATAATAAATAAAACAACAATAAAACAATACGCGAATAAAGATCAGTGTAATATAAATAGATATTTAACATCTTATAAAATAGGTACAATTTATAAGTAAATATGATGGATAGCATACTAAAACTATTTTAATTTTATGTACTTTTGTATTAAAATAAATATAAAGATATCATATTATAAGACAAATTTTAACTAATTTCAGTAAATAAATATAAACACTAGCAATTGATGCCAAATTAATTTTGTTTTCTTTAATAACATAAAAATGATTAATACTCATAATGATATAATTATGTTAATCATGATGATATTACAAATTTAAAATTTTTGCTTAGTAACAAATCATAATTTCATTATTGTTATTTTTAAAGATAATTAATAAAGATAAATTTTTTTTATTAATGTAACAATTGAAAGTGAAGACTTTCTAGAGGCAATAAAATTAATCATATTCTCTAACAACATTTTTAATTTTTTTTAATTTTATAATTTATGATATTTTACAATTTACATTGTCACTACATTATAATATAATATTACAAAATATTAAATTAAAAGTATCAAAATATATACAAATATCTAACTTTGAAATAACAATAGATAAGATTATTTTTTCATATATATATACTTTAACTATATAAACAGGTACCTATGTTAAGTATACCAATTAATACTTAAAACATATCTAACAAAATAAGTTAAAAAAAAAATTACATATTTTAATTCTATAACAGAATAAATAAGTGGGTATTTATGAAATTATAATAATTATATAATTATATAATAAGCTACTAAAATATTTAGGATAATGGTAACTCAGTGGAGTTATTTCAGTTTTTTCTAGAGTAGGGCAATCGGTATGCTTTTAATAAAATACAGATTCAGTTGCTCATTTTACCAAAGTGCCGATTAACATGGGGAAAAGAGATGTCAAACCAGTCAAAAAATATGATTTGTATTTAGTAACATATGTATCCGTAAATTACATGTTTTATTTTTTTGATTTACAATATTTCAATGGCTTTATAAAAGTCGTATTTATATTTTGATGATGTGCCGACTTAAAAATAGCATAACTCTAGATTGTAGCAAATATATGATTTGCCCTCATATCCTCAAATTATACACTAATTAAGAAAATCATAAAAGATGGTAAATCAAATGGTAATGAAGAATAATTATAAATAAAATGGATAAAAATGTCTTATATTGGTTTTAAAAATATGATTCCAATGACATTTTACGAAAAATATATTTTTATATTTCTATTTTATAAAAATTCCTACAATTGGTTAACCCATAAGGTCCTATTAAGAAATTGTTCATTCTAATATGGAATAACAAAACTGTCTACAAGTATAATACCTAATAGTTCATGGGATGCATATTCAATATTTTTTTAAATATCCAACCATATACTTTTAAAAGATTTCCAAAAAATAAGATTAATCATAAGTAGGGCCTGGATTTCAATGCAAAGTGCATATTTTTTTGGTTGATCATACACAATGCTCTTTAAGAACATAATTCGTTTCATGTAACGAGGGTTTCAAAATTACAAATTTTATTTTGCATTTTTTTTGCATATTTTGACATTTTTTTACTTTTAGAGCATTTTTAATATTATTTGGTCATTTTGTTGATTTTTAATGCATATTTGTTCAATATACTAAACAAATTTAGCCTATTCAAAATAAAATCAAGAGACAAATTATTTTCTTGATATTTTAATCGATTTATCGAATTTTTCCAAACACATTGTCAATCTTTATTATATAAAAAATGTTTTCGATTCAGTTTTTATCTTATCTTAATTAATTATTGACTATGGAACGTCACCAGTATTCGGTCAAATAACGAATAATCAGCTAGTTCGTATTACCTCGCAGACGTTGCTCGTATTACGTATGAATGTGATTTTAATGTATTAAATAGTGAGTTAAATAAAGCCCAAAGTAAAAAAAATTATGCCATTTTTAAGGTCATTTTTGTGGTAAAATGCATTTTTTAAGGACATTTTTGTCTATTTTTTAGAGCATATTTGTATGAGTTTAAGTGCATTTAAATCCGGGCCTTAATCATAAGCTATATTTACAATTATAGTTCATCCAATAAGGTAGGTAATTCAATTTCATAAGAACTCACTGAACACTGAATTAAATTATTTTATTAAATAAATATTTTAGGTATATACAGGTTAAGAATAAACATAAGCATAAAAAAAAAAAAATTCAATAGTCTTTGATAATTTAATAAGTTAAATGAAAGTATTAGATTTTTTTTTTGTGTCAAGCAACCTTGTACATAAATACGACTGGGATTAAATGAATAGGATTGATGAACATTGTTTAAAAAATAAATAAATAATAAAATAATGAATTTGTAGTAAACAAATCAAAACCGATACAAGTAAAAATAGTAGTTTGTTTCAAAAAATTAGGGATAGAAAAATTAAAAAACTTATATAAACTACCTAACTTTATTTTATTTGATTTCGAGTAAGAAAAATTATTGACTTTAAACTATAATTGATGGAACGATTCAAAATAAATGCTTTGGAAAGCAACGAAGCATCAGATTTCACTCATGTGCACACTATTTCTACGCAGTTCAATAAACGGAAAACCCAACAGGTGTTCGTCGCTAGTCTTAAGTTCAAGGTCGAAAAAAATGACCTCTAAAGCCAGTGAAAAATTGTTTTATTAATAAGTACGAAAACAGAAAAAACGGACTAACTCGATTTTCCAAAGGATAGCTTCAGAACTTACTTATGTACACTTTATAGTCCAAAGTGTTGGGGGAGCCTCGTTCTTCGATATAGTACGACATTGTGCTGAATAAATTCTTGAAAATCGTTTGGTGGACCGGCGACGACAATGATGCGGAAAGTAGACGATTAGGACGACAAATGATGGGGTGGCACAAAACAGAGTGCCGGATAACCTTTTGGATAGTTTTGAAAATCATATTTCCCGAATCTTATCAGAAGCGCGATACGATAAAATCTTGGAGAATAAAAAATGAAAACGAAAAAATTATAGACATGCGTACGCGCGCTCTATAAAACCATACTAAACGTCCTTGGAATTGTCATTGGTTGTCGGATTTGCCGCCAAAAAGTAAATTCGAAAATAGTAAAAGAAACAAGAACGATAGTTCGACGAGTTGCAGACATTTAAATGTTTTAGACGATCGCCATTACATTCACTTTTCTACTGTGCATTGTTTCGTTTTGTTTTCACTGCAAACCATTTGATTTTTCAGATTATCAACACATTTGTAAGTGTAGGTAATGGATATCTTATTAACAGAAAAAAATCTTTAAGAAATCATATCCATTCTTGCAGTTCTTGGACTGAAAGCAGTTCGAATTAAAAAAATTTTATTTTTAAAGATGACGAAAGAATTATTTTTTATGCGCATATTTATCGGCTGATTAAATAATTACTAATTACTAATAACCTAACCATTAATTAGTAAATATTTAATAAGTTAGTTGATAATTATTTCTATGATCACCCAAAATGGTTGTGCTATGTTATACTTATAATGACATAGAAATAAAAAAAATAGAATATTAAATTTAAAACTATTTATTTTTCAGATGAAGTATTTAGCTACATTTGGAAAGGTCACATTTCCATTTTCTGTAGTTATTATGGTGGTGATATTATCCAGAAAGTTTTCCATTGTTATGAAATTATTTAACGGTTGTGATGATGGTAATAATGATCCCAAAAACTGCAGTAAAAACATTACATAGGCCAACAGCAAACCGAAACCCTATAAAAAAATATTACAACTGTACCAATAAAATATTTAAATATATTTATTGAATACTTATTTTATAAATCAAAAAATTCGAATAGATAAAAAATTATATTATTAAACTTAAATTATTAAATTTAATATTGTTTATAATGGTAAATAAAATATATTATCGTAATACATATGATTGAATATAGGAAAGATTTTCCAAAAGATATTTTAGTATACTTGACTGAAAATAATTAACCTCTTAAATTAATTGTATATTAATTATAATATTTCTATTCAATATAAAAAGTATTTGATTTTAACTCAGGAGCACAATTATTCGAGAAAAATGTCTCTTGTTATTTGGACATTTTTAATACCTACCTGAGTACCCGAGACAAAATTAAATTTTTGTGTCCACTATTAATGAATATTTTTATATCCCTCTTTATTGTTTATTTACCAATTAGTTTATTAACTAATACGTAATTTTAAAATTTTAAAAATGTATATTTTCTTTTATATAAATTGCTTTCACCTGTTTTTTTTTGTGTTATAAGTGTATTGACAAAAAAATGAATTATTATTATTATTATCTTCAATAACACTTAATTAATTACTATTAATAACTTAATAACTAACATTTTTCTTCATACATCCTCTATAATTATTAAAAAGTAAGCATCAAAACTATAATAAATTCTATAAAAATATTTATTAATATTGAATACGGCTTAGCCAAAATTATTTTAAGAGGGGGGAGGGACTGATTATTTTTTTTCAAATCAAGGTAGTTAAAATAAGGACTTTCATAATCTTAGTATATTGATGCCGAGGTTTTAAGTTTAGTTTCCAGTACGATAACCCTAATTTGTATTTATAATGATACTTTAAATACTTTTATGCGTGTTATTTTTTATAGTACCATTATATCAATCATTTTATACTAATTTCATAAAGTGGAGGGGAATTAATAATGTTTAGTTATTATTAATGAATTATAATTTATTGACATTTTATAATATTAAACAATACCTTATTTAATAAACATCGATACACTATAAAAAAAAAAAAAATTACGTTACTTAATTTATAATAAATATTTAAAAACATTTTTAAATAACTAAGAAAATTAACTGCCAAAATATTCAAACATTAATTTCAACCTTTGAGTTTTTCCGAAAATATGTACAATATTCAATGATTTGAAATGTCGGTATTTAGTAGATATATACACACAGTGCCGGCGCTAAGGGAGGACAAATGGGACATTTTTCCAGGGCCCCGCGCTTATTAAAGGGCCTCGTGATATTTAATTATCACCTTAATACCGTGAGACACATTGACATTTTATATCAACAAATTATAAATCTATATTATGCCTATCATTAGTTATTTGGAAAATGGTATCTAAATTTAGCCATAGTACAAATTACAAAGTAAATAGTTATTGATACGACGAAAGCGTAATGTTTTCACGATACCCGTCGAGTAGGATTCCTACAATAAATAATAATATAAATATTTATTTTCTCTATAGTTATTGTTTAAAATTCGAAGAAAAACAGTATTTTTTTTAAAAAATCCTGATTTAAAAAAAAAGCTAGAATTTCGGCCTTTCTGGGAATCTATAGGCTAATACCCATGTCTAGGGCCCCGCAATACCTAGCGCCGGCATTGCATACACAAATATTGAATAGATAGGTACTAGTAAAGTATTATTCATGAACGATCTACGATCGATTTGATTCGATGAAGCTAATTAAATAAAGATAACAATCAGTAAAATATTAAATTTTTACAGGAAAAGAAATCATTTTTAAATTTTAAAGGAGGGATTTTAACCTCTTCAGTTACCACTGAATTTGCTAATAGATTTTTGACTAATATTCCGTAATAATCTAATAACTTACCGCATAGAAAAAAGTCATATTAATATTAATTATTCCAAATATTTGAAATTTTGAACTTATTGCATCTAACTGGTTTTGAAACAAAATTATCTGTAATAAATAAATTGAAAAAATCATGTACTCACAGTTCAAGTGAAAGATAAAAATGTACCTTAAAACTAATTAAATTTTTTTCTGGGTAGGAATTAGGCTTCTTTTGCAAATATTTGACTAAAATTATTCATTAATTTTACATTTACTATCAATATTCTAATACAGTTGAGTAATTTTAAAATAAATTAAAAATAATTGAGATTATGAACCAGGATCACCTAACAAAATTTGTTATACTTAAATCACTAAAGACTAAACGCGCAGAAGAAATAGTTAACTTTTGGAGCACCAGCAGTTCTTTACTTCGATAACAGGAAAGAGTTTGTTAACAATATAATTACTGAATTACATACTATGCGGGGAGAATTTAAAATAGTGCTAGAAAACCAAGACATAGCCAGTCAGGAGTCCGTAGAGCATGTGAATCGGGATGTGGAAGATTTATTACCAACATGGATCTGTCGAAATTTCGAAAAAATTGTGCTTTTTTACAAACACAGGCTAAAAAAGTGATTCAAACATCAAATAAAAAATATAATGAACTTAGTGTGGGAACTACAGTACGTATGAGTATTCCTGATGTAGACCACGCTCCTGGATTACCGAAAAATCTATTAGCGGTTATAACAGAAGTGAAAGAGGATTTATACAAATTATGAAAATATTATACTAGTATTTTTGTATTTTATTTAATATTTCTGTAAATAAACACTTAACATAGATTAATTACATTTTTTTTATGAATTGTAGGTACTGAAAGTAGATATCTTAAATACAAGTACACGAGATCGGAAATAAATCCTTGTAAAACAAATTTACTAGATCTAACTATAGTCTTAAAATCGGCAGGTCATACGAGAAAACCTATATATCTTTGGGAAACAGCTACTAAAATTAGAATTTCAAGGGCACAAAAGTATATCCGATGTCACTGCAAAACAAAATGCAAGACAAACCGGTATGCAGACAAATCAGCATCCAGAGTTTGTAATTCGTAATGTCACAAAAGTTGTCATGCAAAAATAAAAATGAAGTAGATAAAAGTAATAAAGTAAAAAAATACATTTATTTAAATATAAAATTAATATATTATTTTACAGTGAATATATATCATTGCTTGCCATCGTTAGTCAATGATAACATTTTCCAGACAATGACATAATTTGCTAAGGTTTTTAGGAATTGCCATCATTTCCTGATTGTTAACATATTCGGTAACATATATATGAATATACATTTTATAGGGTGTAAATATTTTAACAATTAACAAATGTACGAGTTGTTCAAATTATCAGCGAAATTTTATATTATACTTAAAAACTAATATTTTAAGTAATGTTATTTTTTTTATTTTTTAAGTTTTAAATTTAGTACCTACCTCTGGCATTAATCTCCTGCTAGTGACTGGATTTAATGCTAATGTGAGCCAGCTCAATGAAATCCGTATAGGTATAATCTATATATAGTATTTAATGGTATTAAAAATAATAATATTAATTAAACACAATTAAATATTTAATTTTGATGCATAAGTTAACTATAAATTAACAGAAATTATATTTCTTAGATACTAAAATGTTTATGTAATTGGTTATACGTATAGTATATAATAATATATCTGTTAAATAGATATATATTATTGTTAATATATGTAAAATGTAATAAATCGGTTAAAGATTAATAAAAGGTATTATATACTTGTATATTTATACATACATACATGCATACATACATACAGTGCTCGGATTGGGGGGGGGGACAGAGGGACGGAGTATTTCTTCTAATCTTTAGAAATTTTAGCGTCCCCTACTATTATTACGTTATAATTATAACGCTTAACAAGTTTTGGGGCGCAATTTTTTTTTTAAGCAAACAGAGTCTTCCTTTTTTAATTTTGCTAAGTCAAGCACTGCATACATACATACATACATACTTACTTACACAATAATATATTATAAAAATCTATCATAGTTAAATAAAACAAACACAAATGATAGAAAATTTATTTTAAATCGTAATCAATTATATTATATTAGAACTATTAGGTAAGTTAGATTTGACTACAAATTAAAGAATGAATCTTGATATATTTAATTATTTGAGTATGGGTTTTCTTATGCTACAATTAATATTAAATAAAAAAGAAGTTAGAAAATAACTTCTAAAAATGCAAGTAAACAATTAGCCAATTAGCATTATGACTTTTGAAATACAAATAACAATGAAAAATAGCGAATAATATAATTTCAAAAACCTGATATAATATATATTTGTATGTATTTAGTGGTCTAGCATTTTTTCAACTTCTAAATATTATTCAGTCAAAATATTTGGTTACTTGCTCTAAAATCATATTTTTTTATCGTGGTTAATTCTAAAACCAACCGTTTTGGTCCCCCTACCTTGTATTTTATAGTGATTTTTGTTCAATAGTCTTATTTTAAATGTACTGGTCTGATGTACATAACAACGTACATTTTGTTAATCACATGAAACATTGAGGTTACACAATTTTCTTGTGTTTTATTATATAGTAGAACATTTAATATTGATGAGAATATTTTAAGTAATTACTATAAAAGTACACAGCCTTATTATATCGAACTTATTGTTAAGTGTAATCAATTTATTTTGATATAAATCTTAGTGCTAATAATATTTTTATATTTATTATAATAATTTAAAATATAAGTGTGTGTAATAAATGAATCTTACTTTTTTTGTTATATAATGTTCACACGAATGTATGTACCATAGCCGTATAATTCGAATTAAACAATATCCAGAGTACAATAACGTTTTTCCATAATTTGTCGTGATGTTTTTGTTCCATATTGCATTAGTCAAATAGTATGCTAGCTCAGACGTATAGACAACTATACGAAATCCACTATCGAGTAAATTTAATAACAGCGGTAATTGGAATGAGTAATTTATGTGCCAAAACAATTCCATTGCTTTTAAATGTATATTTCTTAAATTTCGAATATCTGACATGCTAAATGCCGGTATTCCTAAACATGTCGGACCTCCAACTGTAGGACTTACCCAACATTTCCACCTCGGATATTCGGCTTTATGAACCAAATTTGTTATATCTTCGTGGAGATGTTGAAGTCGAAGGTACAATGCCAAACACATAATATAGAAATATTGTTCAACCATAATACAAACGATGTTTGATAATAACGAAAATAGACAAATGAAGTATTGATCATTGTATCTATAAAAAATAAAATATTTTATTCATAAGGTCATTGGATATTTATAAATTTTTATTTTTGATTGGTTTGCCCTTTTCCTAAGTTGTTACTTAGCTAATCACCATTAACTCGATGATAATGCAGGTTCTTAGATAATACAGTTAACGATGAGTGATGAGAATGAAGAGGACAAAAGTAGAAAAAAATTAGGAATTTGAAAATTAATATGATTTTTACTACTCCTTTTTACCATAGATAATGAAAGTACTTACAGAGTTATGCGGTTATATGATAGTAAAAATATATTGTATATTTGTATGTACAAACTAAAAAAATGAAAGTTACAACTATGGTTTGGTTTTCCGTTAAAAAATTAAAATGTATAAATGTAATAATAGTTAAATATAACAACACAATGCCAAATTTATTTAGTCTTACGTCTTTGCTTTCATTTTCTACTCATCGAATTAGATAAATAAAACCCAATACATTGTAAATTTAAACAAATTTGTATCCATATTAAGAAAATTATAATTAAATTGTTGAAATTATGTTATAATTTTCTTAATATGGATACAAATTTGTTTAACTTAATAGTGTCGGATCTAATTCTGAGGAGGCCACAGTGCAAGTACCAATTGGAGAACCCTTAAAAAAAAAAAAAAAATACTCAACATAACATTTATATATTTATTTAAAGTATCTTGATATATTAAATAAATAGAAAAAATAAATAAATAAATTTCAGTACCATATAGTTAATAGGTAAATTAAAAAAAAAAAATAACGAAACAGAAAACTTGAGTCCCCTGTGGATTATATCTCTCCACCACTACTAAATGTATAAGATATAATATATCATTATTATAGTGACTCTTGAATCGTATGGACAAATGGTACCGAACTCTATACTTAGGTCAGGTCACGGCCTGACCACATGTTTAAAATAGGGAGCAGATGGGTTGATCTATGGTTTGCACAGAAGTTTATTCTCGAGAGGAATGCCGGACGGACTCTATCGGATCGGTACGTATATGAATGGAACAAAAAAATGTAGTTTAGGTTAGGTAAGGAAACATGACATGCCAGGGAAATTGTCACTTTGCGTATATGTTACGTGCTTTATGCCAGCCACAGACTCTGGCCGAATGACGAAACCATTCGCTAAAAAATATTATTATAGATCAGAGAGCTATCTTGTATGCGCTCTACTATACAATTTATATCTTTATTATCGTGGTAATAAAGAGTAGTACTCTTTCTTCCTGCATCATATAATTTTTGATCGTCTATTTAGTCGTCCGGTGACAATACTTGAGTCCACACTTCATACACGATTTTATATTTTCACGTGAATTTCAAAATGATTGCAAAAGAATTTTACAAAGCGAAGAATCAGTTACTAATTTTTTAATTGCGAAAAATCTTCTAGTATATGTAAAAAATATATTGTGTAATAAATGTGATAGTGAAATGAAGTATTACATAAAAAAAGAACGCGAGAAAGAAAGGAAATTGTTGAGGTGTGAAAGGAAAGGGTGTCAAACTACTTAAAGTATAAGTATATATTACCTATATATTTAGAAAGGATAATAGTTTTTGGACGTAAATCGACAAAAATGGCTGTAACAATAGCAGATTGTGCATCGGTGCACAACTTGAACTCGTCTATTATTGGTGTCAAAATAAAAAACAGTCTACAATTATCACTTTAACCGGTACATCAGATCATGCAGTGTGTGACTGGATGAACTTATGTAGTGATGTATCTATTAGAATGTTTCAAAATCGTACTAAATTTGGGGGAATCGGAATAGTGATCCAAGTTGGCGAATGCTTATTAAGAGAGACGAGGAAAAATAATAAAGGTCGACTTCAACTTGCAGATTTATTAGCCGAAAATCTAAACGTTGAAAACTACTCTGACTCGGAAAATGTTAATCCTCTAGAATACGGAGCAAGAAACTATGGAAAATGGTTTAATGGATCATGGGTATTCGGCTTGTGTGACAATAACGAAGGAAGATATTTTGTTGTCCAAAAAAGGGATAAAAAAAACTGCATGAAATTATACAAAGAGGGGTTATTTTTGGGTCTACAATACATTACAATGGCTGGTCAGGGTATAATGGACTTTCGGACCAGGGATACAATCACTACGTTGTATATCACAGCGAAAATTTTGTAGATCCAATATCGAGGGCACATACACACAGGATCAAAAGTTTATGGGGGCCTTTGAGGCTAAAAATTGTGAAAAATATGTGTGGTACAGCTCCAGATTTGCTTCCAAGGTATAATAGAATATAATAAATTTTTATTCGAATACATATTTATTCGAATAATTATCTAGATAAAATTTTGCCCAACCCTGTCTCAGGGATATGGCATAAGTATTTTAATATTTATTTATTTAATTTAAATTATTTTTATATTTTTTATTATTTATTATTATTATTTAACGAAACGATGATAAACGCGTTGATTATATTATTATTTTTTTTATTATTATTCAAAACAAATAACGAGACGACGACGACGAACGCGTTAATTGTATATAATAATTTGCAATAATTATATAATATATTACTTATTCATACAAATGTTTGCTCTTCATTAAAACCACTGTTACATCATCCTACTTATTACGAGAATATATTGTCTAAAATCTAAATATAATTTTAGCCTAGTACCTGTAACTGAGCGCATACTGTAGTCGCAATGTTGCCGGTAGAGCGCATACGACAAGATAGCCGATCAGGGGTGGTCAACTGGCGGCCTGTGAGCCATTTTTATCTGGCCCGTGCTATATTTTCAAATTATATCATACAATTTTAAAGTTTATCGTCTATATAATAATCGTCTTATCGATATAATAATTGTTATCTGATATTAAACATCGGTGAATGTCTAAATGATGGATTTTCAGGATGGTCTAAGGGCCGAGACTAAAAAAGAAGAATGTCTAAATGTCATATGTATGTATACTGGAGCGTCGATTATCCGCAAGTTAATTATTCTCACTATAAAATTGTTGTGTACAAATTATTGATCTTAATTATTGATTTTCAATATTTATTTAAGATTGGCTAGAAAATGATGCAAATGATTTAGGATTTGAGATATTGAACAACGAAGAAATTGTTAAGCATTAAAAGAATTAGAATTGCCTTCTGAAATTGATAGTGAATATGAAGATGCCGAGAACTATATTGGTCCTACACTTGGTAAAGCTTTTACAGAAATGGAGTCAACAATGCAGTGGTATGAACTAGAGTGTAATAAAATCGAACTTTTATTATTAAAAAGAGTAAAGGATTTGGCGGTGAAAAAAAGAAGTTCATCGGAAGTACAAAAAAAAAAAAAAATTGATTATTATTTCAAATAAATACATTATATTTTTATTATTTCAAACATAGCTATTTGTACCGAATTATTTAACTATATTAGTGTCATCGTATCATTCGTGTCATGCTTTCGTCTGTGTTAAATTTACTATTTTTTATATATCACTATATTTTATATTTTTAAAAATTGGCCTACTAGTAACTTTGAGTTGCCCATCCCTGCTATAGATCATTGGTCGGCAACCTTCATAGATCCTTACTTGGGCCACATTCACAAATTAAAAAGGGTTTACGGACGATACAAACATTTGGTATGATATTCAATGGCAATGGCTGGTTTTGGAATTTACTGGGAGCCGCCAGTTGCCGACCACTGCTTTAGAGGTTGTCGGTAACCCTAAAGACGAACATTGGCGATAGTTCGGGCAACTGTTATCCTATCTTTTCACACGGGTGTGAGGTTCTCCTCGCCAAAAACCTCCCCCTACCACCCGTAGATCCATTGCCGAACACCCGTCTGCAGATGGACCGAATCGACGTCGTTGATGACTCCTACCTGACCACGACGAGTACGAAGTACATGCTGAACTCGTAGACGATTAGCGCGACGCCGACGTACGCGGAAGTGGACAACCAGTAGCCGCGGTGGCCCGCGTACGCGCCGCAGTGGTCCGGCTGCAGGAAACACTCGCCGGCGAGCGTGGCCACCGAGGGTAGCGCCATCTGCAGCTGGTTCGCGGCGGTGGTGGCCAGCGACACGAGCGCCATGTACATGTACAGCTCGTCGACGTTCAACGGCGACGTGGTGAACAGTTTGTTCTTGAGCCGCTGGTGGTGGCCGTCCAGTTCCCGGTAGAACATTTTGCCCACGGAGCCGGCGGACGACCAGAACAGCAGCACGTGCACGGTCTTCATGGTCACGCCGAACCAGTGCAGGCGAAACCGTTTCGACGACGACGACGCCGCCTCCACGGTGTACGGGAACACGCCCAGCAGGTAGCCGCACATCCACACGGGCCGGTAAAATGTCATCGCGTTCGGTCCTGACGGCGGCAAACGCAGTGCGGGTACACCGAGAACAGCACCGACTGCGGGGAGGTCAGTACTGTTTCGCACCACCCGGCACCATCGCGCCAACGTATTCGTAACGGATCCGATACCGGGACGAATATATGTATTCTAATGCGCGAACATATACGACGCCCACGCACGTCGTACACGCCCAACCGCGTTCGTCGTCGAAACGGTTGTCACGTGTTTTCGTTCGGTCGGGCGGTGTCGTTGGACGCGGTGACAATACGCGTTATAATTTTCTTTTTCTACGTTCGCACCAATATACGGGTCGAACTACAATGTCTGTCAACCGATTACAATGCGCTTGTGCTCCGAACAACGATTCGGAAAAAGGCACAATTATCGCTACTGTTAGCGACCAAACGTTTTGGACAAATGCGACGCGATTGTCAGCGCGTGTTCTATCGATTTAATGTCAGTCCGGTTCGGTTTTCTTCTATTTTTCGCGTCCTTGCGCCGGTGCTACGAGCACGGTCGCATAGTGCGGTCGAACAATAAACGGTCAAAACACTTTTACGTAGTTGTTCATAAGCTCTTGTTCGCCTTAAGTGATTTTGATGTTCAAACGTCAACTATCAATAATGCGACAGCATTAAATATTCAGATATTTACGCTCAGCACGTTGTGGTATAGTTTCCGTCATCTTTAAACGCCGCACTAAGTTTAATGGGCGTAATAAAATATTTCACGGTACACTACGGCGCGTATAATGCGACAATAGTTTTTTCAAATTGAAAATAACAACTCGATAAAACTCGCATGACTTACGAAACAATGTGTGTCCGCCTAACCGTACTCGTAACTGTTTTCCGAAAACAATTATTTCTATTTGATGATCAACCGCAAGACACGTTATACAATATAATACGAATGTATTTGTAGAATAAGTTTTATTTGAACTATGATGTCTTAGCGTTTAATTTTTATTTCAATTAACAGTCGAATAAAAAGATAAAATGTGCATAGAAAAATATAGACTAACTTTTAAATTTAATAATATTTTCGATCTGCTGTATGCAGATCAGTAATCAAACCCGTTCAGCTTCCAGAATTTATCCTTCTATTGTGTATAATTTTAACATTGAAGATTCAGTTCAATACGATAAATCATACACATTTTCCTGCGTTCTGTATACGAGTCGGATCTACTAATGAAGACTATGTTTGTACTGGGTATCATATAAATTGTATCGGAGAGTTTCCTCTTTAGATACCTGATTCGGCAATGTCTGGCAGTTATATCTATCGCGACTTATAAATTGACTTACCCTTGTGTCAGAAAATTATCTTAATTTAAATATCATTTTGCTTTACTTTTCGACTAAATAATATTGAGGGTAGGATTTTTTAATCATTTAAGGTTAAAATAACAAATTATTCGTAATATAGAAAATGATTAAAAAATACAATGCATACTTGTTTTTTTTTATCAGATAGGTTTTAATAAATGTTTATACATAGAAATGGTAAAAAACACTAGGTGTTGTATTTATGTAAGTATATTTTATTTGTAAATCATGCAATTTTATTATTTATTATATTTTCAAAATAAAATCAACCAGAGAGTAGAGTTGAAAAAATAGTGTTTCGTGGGGATGAATAAGAGAATATATGTAATTTACATAGGCTTCATGGGTGCAGAGTATACTAAAAGGCAGTGCTCGAATTGGGAAAAATTAAGTAGAGGAGCTCAGTCCAACGGTTTGAAAACTGCGTTCCACGTGCGCAATTATTTGACACAGACCCGTGGGGGGCTTCATCTCTCTTCCCCCCCTCCACCAATCTTAAAGATATTTTGAATACCACTTCTCAGCTAAAAAAATATTTAAATTTCAAATATAATATATTTTGATAACAATACCAACATCCTATATGTTACAATAGAAAATAAAAATAAAATAATAATTAACATAGGTAATTATAGGCGACCAGGCAGTCTCATGAATCGAATGATATAATCATATATTTGGTTTTTGTTTTTATCTATTTTTCCTCTTTAGTGCGGGCCACGCCCTTAGATTAATAACCTTATTAATAACAAACCGAATAATGTATCAAGTATAATACACCAAATTTACAAACATTACTATTTATATTTTTCCAGAAATGACGACGTTGTCCCTTATCATAACCACCATATTATCTTTAATTATAAAAATAGTGTTGATATTATAAATCATAAATTCATTTTCCAATTGACGTAGATTGAAATTCACATAAAAATTATTTTGGACATCAATTAGGATGAACGTGGTGTCTCCCTGTTTCGGTGAAAAAATATAGTTGGGATACGCAAAAAAAAAAAATAGTAGAGGAGCTCCATCCCCCTGCGCACCCCCCCTACAATTCGAGCACTGCTGAGAGGAGAAGAATTAAGTGAAAAGAGAAATTAATGATAAAAGAAATATATGACTAAGGCGGAGATGATTCTGTATTAGACTAGGTCCAGATTTGGAAAAGGCAAGATTCGGTCCAGGGTTTTTTAAAATGTCATGCGGCGTGAGAAGGAAGTCGAACCTAACCTATTCGCCATTAACTAGGAGATTAACATGGTTCGGTACTCAGAGGTATTTGAAAGTATTATGGGTAATGAAGAGTGGATGTGTTCGGTATTTGATCTTGAGAATGAGTGGAGAAATAGATTAAATTTAGGAATTAGGATTGGATAGAAATAAGGCATGTTTGGGAATCGGAAATTAAAAATCTATGGGAATTTAAAGAAAAAATAAATTGAAGGGAGTGAATTATAGTGAAGAATTTGGCAGTAAAAGAATATGCACGAAGGTGGGGGGAAGAAAAAAATATAACTACCGAAAGAAAGAAGACTGAAAAGAGACATGTTAATCGGTTCATGAAGACCAAAATCGAGTTTGGGAAATTGAACGATATGAAATTCGAGAAAAGAAAGTTAACAAGGGTATTAGAGAGTGAAATTAAAATACAATCGTTAAATAATAAATTTCTTAATAGTTCCATTCGGTTAGTTCAGTTTTAGTTCAGTTTCGGATAAAGTAAATAGATTTTGTATTTTCTACTTACAAAGTTTGACATGTAATAATTATATTAATATATATTATAATATAATATAATATTATTATTTATTGTTAAGTAAAACTATAGATAATATTTTTCTTAGAATAAAATTTTTTATTAATGAAACTAATCATAGAATTTTTTATTTTATTTAATACCCTAAATTAATTATTTCCCTGAATTCGTTTCATTATTTAATTTTGTAGATATATTTTCCATTGAAATGTGATTGACTCCAAAGAATTGTAGCAATAATGCAGTATATGTCAATATTGTACCAAATCCCTGTACAATAATCATGAAAAAAAAAAAATGTTATGAAATCTATATAAAAATATATTAAATACACTTACCGTATAAAGTAATGTCATTTTAATATTTAAAACGCCGAATATATGGAACTTGGACTTAATAGTATCAAGTTGATGTTGAAACAAAATTATCTGAAATTATATTTTCGAAAATATTTAGACTAAATAACAATATTTTAAAATTATAAAATATGTTCAATGATGTAAAAACTAAAATATTTTTAGATATATTAACACAGAAAAATGCATTGCATAATTTTTTTATTTATTCTAAAATAACTTAATAATAATTTTAATTTGAAATATAAATGTTACTAGAAATACAAGTTTAGATTCAGAGTGAATCGATGTAAACGATATCTTTATTAATATTGGTTTATTTTAAATTATTTTTAATATAATCGAAAATTTCTTACACAGATAACTTAGTAATTTGATTATTATAGTTAAGCTAGGTTTACATGGACGTGCGTCACGCGTTTAACTTTAGTGATTATTCACATGGGCGAGCAAAAACCAATGTTTAAACATGTTTCTGCGAAAAATGTTTCTTTTTATTTTACATCTTAGCATATAGTTTTTATTATACACTCGACAAAAATGGAAGTGTCGAAGCTGTGTGTTTTTGGGTCACATATCGAAGAATGAGAAGACGAAGACAAAAAGAAGAAATAAAATATTGGGTCCATTCAATTTTAAAAACTAGACTTTCCTCAAACCATTATATTACTTAGTATCCGAAGCTTAGGGACATGACGAACATTTTTTTATTTAATTTCGAATGTCAATTAAATCATTTGATGACCTGTTAAATTTACTTAAAAAGTTCTATTTGAATATTCACTTGACGACATATCTCATATGGCTGGCCTTTTTACTTCACTAATAAATAAATATATTGTACATATAAAAATAATATACAATATAGATAAATTCCACAAAGTAGCATGAGTATTAAATCATTCGATGAACTAAAAGCTGATGAAAATGCAAGGCTTTTCAACTATACGGTCCGATAATAATACGAGTACATAATATTTCAATCTGTGGTGTCACGCGCGTGTTCGCGCGTAATGGTGCGGCCCCACTGAAAGCGATTCTGAGTTTTTGCGTTTCGAGCGTTTCTGCGATTTTACATGCGCGATGTCCACTAGCGATTTTGATGGGGACACTTTAGAGATTTTACATGCGTTTCTACAATTTTACGTCACGCGAGTTCGTTTTATTTTTCATTAGTTTATTCGATCCTCAACCAAGATGACGTCCAGAAAAATGTTGCTGGCTGAATGTACTGCTTTAATTGACATTAAAGTAAATTATCATCCATGTCGAGATCTTTTCCAGCATTGGACCAACATTTTTGGATCTTAGTCCTATTACTGTGGTCTGGGTGTCTAGGATTCCAAATAGCTTTCTGAACAAAGACAGCGACAGCTATTTGTTCGGACACAACTGACGCGGAAGACATTTTGATACCGATTAATCGCCGAATATCAAACCATTTTGTTCTTTCAGCGATTACCGCGTGTGTAAAGCTACACGCGACACGCGACACGCGCTCAGTGAGGCCACTATATATGAGTTACATACTTTTGTTAAAATCGCTAAAACGCAAAATCGCTACACGCTATCGCTAAAACGCAAATCGCTTCCAGTGGGGCCGCACCTTAAATAGGAACTTGTACCGTCATCACGATCGACGCGTGTAAACAAAATATGAACGATATATGAGAAACTCGTATATCTATAAAAATTATAAAATGAGCCACTTGTATTATATTAAAATATATTTAAAATTTTGTATTTTAAGACTTAAATAATAATAGTATACCATATATCCTGGAAAACATTAACAAATGTATAAGTATATAGTTTTATATAATTTAATTTTTTTATAATAATATTTATAAGTATTATTACCTCGGGCATAAGTCTGCGGCTTGAAACTGGATTCAAAACCAGCGAAAGCCAGCTCAGTGACAAACGTATTGGTATAATCTGCAAAAGAAAAATGTTTATGTATATAAAAAAATAAAATCTATGATATAAGACATATTTTATATGTAGATGATCCGATTCAGTGGTTTAAGATGTATTATATAGGTTTCTAGATATCAGTATAAAATATATAATATATAACCAGCAATCGTGCACAGTGAACTCGTGTAATGAAACACAGTAGAGATGCAAATGTCTAAGTTGTTGAACGACCACTAAAAGGAATGAGAAAAATTGAGTGTTTTTGAAAGAAAAATACTTCGGAAAATTTTTGGATCAAAAAGGAACAAAGATTTCAGAATATTATTTAGAGTAGTCATTATTAATGGAATCATGAAGAGTAGTATAATAATATGAGCTAGTCATGTTTGTAGATCTGAAGGATTATTGGGTAATATAACAAAACGAATACCGAACATAAAACGACCAGGAAAATAGTGAGCAGATAGAATCGAGAAAACCTCAGAATGTTAAGAATGGAGAACCTGGAACAAATTTTAAGGGACAGGGAGAAGTGAAGGGACGTAGATGTCACGGCAATGGAGTTTATTGGTCTTTACGATGCCATTGAATAGGAAGAAGAATAAGAGATTGCGCATAGTTAACTCGTGTAACGAAACACAGTAGAGACGTGCATGCCTAATGTTCTCGAAACACCATAAGTGCTTTGTTTGTTTTTCGAGGTGCTGAGTTCGTCAGTCAATCTACTCGTAGTGCAGAAGGCCAGACGGATAGGGTCCAGGGTCGATTTAAGTTCGTTCATGCCAGAAGTCGCAACGTTCCGGCACTGTTACCGATCGCGCATACCTTTTTGGTCACGTAGTGCTCGCACAGGTGCAGGTGCCACAGTCGGAAAACTCTGGTCACGCAGTAACCGGAATATAAGACAGCGTCGACGTAGTTGATGTGTTTCTTCTTCTCCCACAAGACGATGGTCACATCGAACGCGATGCCGTACAGGTAGATGACGATGCGGAACGTGCAGTCGACTATGCAGAATGACAACGGCAGCTGGAACAGGTGGTTGATGCGCGTGAACAGCTCCATGCAAGCGCGGTGGACGGTCCGCAGGTCACGGATGTCGGAGGCGCTGAACGCGGGTATGCCCAGCCGCGTAGGTACTCCGGCCGCGGGCGTTACCCAGCATCTCCAACGTGGGTGCTCGGCCTTGTGCACCAGCCTCTTGATATCCTCGTGCAGGACCCGCAATCGGAGATACAGGGATATGCACATCAGATAGAAGAATTGTTCAATCACGATGCACGCGATGTTCGACAGCAATGGAAAAAAACAAATCAGTTTTGCTATGTTGTAAGTGAACCTACATACAGACACACGTGTGTTCTTATATTAAATTTGATGGTTTCACACCAGTTTCTTGTGGGATCACATGATGCAGAACTTATTATTCCATTCGGGGTGTTTCTCCTTCAAAAGTTTGAGCATTTGTGTTGACACGAACAATTAACTGTACCTATCGCAGTAATGGAAAATTTAAAGATGACAATGAAACTCGCGTCAAATAACATTTTTCTTTAAACAAATCATTAAATTTCGATTCATAGAAAATATCTTTTGCTTTAACGCAAAACTTTTTGTATTACCACTGCACATAATGAAAGTCTCTTTTCAAAACATATTTACATTTTATCTGCGACCTACGAAGAGCAGTTGATAGTCATCTATCATCTAACTTTCAGTGATTGAACGTGACTATAACGATAGAGAAATAATACAAAAGCTTATTATCAATGTTATACACTTAAACGTCTTTAGTTCAAAGAACTCTGAACTTGTATACGTTGAATTAAACGTTAACGAAATCCATATTTCTATAATCGACAAGTTTCTTCCCGCTTACAAATATATCAATAAATGGCATTCTCACGGACAAACAAATAATAATATCATGCGTTGTAATAGGACCTCGATAATCCGACGTACAACGGGACCAGTAAGTTTTTAGCTTACCGGTCCGAGAGTTTGCCCGGAAAAAGGAAACGATGGTTTATTGAAGCAATAAATGCTGCGAACGCGGCAAGTAAGTTGCAATAAAATAAAATTTATAACGCTGCAACGATAACGTGACGATTATCCGTTTTGATTGCTTTTCACGTGGGGTGAATCACGCCTAATAACGATAACCAATCGCAGTATTCGCATAGTCGTACATATCGGCGGTGTAGTTAACAATGGAAGGAAACGTGCACACGTCGGATTGCCACAAGGGGTTGTGGTACGAGCTGTGCCTTGCTACCCCATGAACGTATCGGTAACGACCCGGTGCAACGCATGACTACGGGCATGCCTACAACGCACTCACTTGTAAGTGATTAGGAAGAAGTACATGGCGAACTCATAGACGACAAGCAGGACGATGGTGAACGCGGTGAAGAACTGCCAGGCGCCGGTGACGTCGTCCAGCCGGCACAGGTCGAAAAAGCACTCGTTCACGGCGTGCGTAACGGAAGGCCAGAGCATCTGGGACTGGCACAAGGTGGTGGCTGTGATGCCGAGAATCATCATATACACGAACAGCTCGTCGATGTCCAGCACGCGCGTGTTCTTGATGGGCTTCCGGTAGTTCTGCAGGTTATGGAGGGACGCCACGGCGAGCATGCCGGACACCAGCCAGTAGAAAAGCGTGTAAAATGCCTTCAGCACCACGCCCGGCCAGTGGACCCGGAACCGTTCGCGTTCCGAATCCCGCGGGCACGGGGTCGTCGCCGGGAAAACGCCGAACACGTACGCGCACACGTGCAGCGGCCGGTATAGCTTCATGGCGGCACGTGTCCTACAACCACAATAATGGTAACGGGCGTTTATCGTAATAAAACGTGTTATTTGATGTAGTTAAGACTCATGGGTCCCCGCGATGGCTTACTCAGCTATACGCTCTTATACAGTTATATTTATATATAATATTTCGTATTGAAAATAAATAATAATAATATCCGAGTGCAGTATGAATCGCCACTAACCCGTCCGAAAAGAAAAAGAAAAATAGAAACTAGACAGCGCGGAAAAGTCGACCTGTCCCCCACCACCCCTACCGGGTCGGGGTTTCGTGGACGAGCTTGTCCGTTAATTCGCCGTCGCCATGGTCGACCAACAACACAATAAAGACGGTCAGTTACGCGACCCAAAAACGTCATGTCGTAAGCTCTGTAACGGTATTGTTTTCCCGTCAAAGTTCGGGTTTTTACATTCTATTTTCATCGTATTTGTCACCGTATATTAGAAAAATGGAACCTAATAAAAACACTATACTACCCGTGGTTTGTAATTCTAATCGAAAGTTTCTGTACCACCGTTACAATCGTACTCGCTTTCTCCGCCGGATGATAATGCGAACACATTTCTGTATTGTTATTACAACTATAGTTATTGTGCGCCTCGCAACCGTTGTTAGAACTCGATCGGCATGCGTTTTTGAACATCGGTGCGTTGTGTCTCGGTCGACGTTCTACTGATCACATACACCATTATAATATAATTTTAAGTGAATTATTTTATATTGTGATTGTAATTTTTAATGTTTTTAATATTTATTATTTTCACCCCAGGCCAATCTGCGATTTTAAAATCGCCATATTTCACCGAAAATTAATAAATATAATAAAGTACATTTTTTTATCAAAATATTATTATATTTTCCTACCAGTTACCATAATAAATATTGAATATTATTAATGGCTTAAATTTTATTTGTATATATTAAAAGATAATATTTAAGGACCCTCCCCCCAAAAAAAATTAAAAAACCGCCACTGAACATAATTATTAACTGCGAATACAATATATTCCAGCCATCTGTATTTTACATTATAAACTAAGGCTCAACTATATACATTCAAATTATCTGAGTATCTTACTTAATGATTTTTAAAATAACTTTTAACAACGAATTATAAAATACACTCGGAATATCATAGTTATTATTAATAAAATATTTTACTTTTAATGTGTATATTTGTTTGTATTTTTTAATTAAATGCAAATCATATAATTATTCTAATAAAACTTTTCGCTTATAAAATATAAAAATAAAAAAATAAACTAATAATTTATAAATTATAACAATTAAAAATTAATTTTTAAGCAGATCATATTTGTCATAAATATAATTTTTTGATAAAATTATGTAAATAGTAAAAAAATATCTTAAAATGTTTTATATATTAATCAATTTTCAATTAAGTAGGTATCAATATTTTTTTGCAAACTAAGAATTAAGAATGAAATGTTCATTTGAAACCATTTTGTTATGAATCATAAATAGTTTCAGTTACATGGCAATGAAAAATTATTATTAAAAGATACTTTAAATTTTATAGGAAGAATCTAAATAAATAAATATAGGCATTATAGTATATGGTCACTAATCAAATTGCCATAAATATTTATAGAAAATAAAAATAATTAATATTAATATAATATAATTAATATAATATTTCATTTTAATATATTTATTCAGATTTTAACACAATCCCTCGAAATAAAAAAATTCAGACTTCAATCCTTCTGATAATATCATCTTAGATTTAACCGATCAAATTAAGGTTATTTGTCAGACTTTGGGATGAACGTATTTACATATTTTATATAGTCTATATAAATAAGTAAATATATACATATAGAATATCACGATTATTCAAGGGTGAACTGTTTTAACACGTAGGCTTCGAAAATTTGTTTAAAATGCCTAGGTTTAGTTATTTAAGAGACCCAATTTTTTTAATTTCTATTACGCGTTTACCGATAGTTATTTAGGAATTTATAGAGTACCGATAACAACGTGATCTGCAGAGCTATTATTAATCAATATAAATATAACATTAAAGCATACGTCGAATAAAATTAATAATAGTGTACCTAGAAACTTCAAAATTCTTGATATTAATTGTATTAAAAGGAATCGTACTAGGTATGTAATAATATAGTTTATCTATAAAACTGCGGTTTATGCTGTATAGATCAATATTGTTACTATTATTATAAATATTTATTTTATCGGATTAAATTAAAAGCAGTGACCCAGATATAAAAAGGCTCAGTCGACGATCGCCACATTTCCACAGGAGTCAATCCACCCCTGTGACTATTATGAGAATACTATTTATGAGAAGAGAAAAATTTGTTCACTTTCGATTTTCAATTTTAATTTCGACATTATTTTATATTTCTTCTTGCAAAATGTCTTATTTATAACCATTCAAAATGCCACTTGTCTTGAAAACTATTACCATGATTTTAAAATTATATTTTTTAATAATCATATTGGATGAAAAAGTAAAACACTGTAGTTGATTTTTTTTTCTGCCCCCTAACATTTTATAATATTTTGTCTTATTGTCTTTAATGAATTGTTTAATGAATTGTCAAAATGATTATTTTGAAGTTAGTTAGATGTCATATAACGTTATATCAAGTACTTGATAACTAATTAAAAGATTAATTAATAATTTACCGAGTAATAGATATGTTAATTACATTAAATAAGTTGGCTGATGATAATTTTAGTTAGACATTTAATAGCACTATGCGGTGAATAGGGACAAATACAAATAATAGAATATTCAATTTTTGTTAGTTTTATATTTACCAATATACTGTATACCTAATCACAATCGTGTTTAATTTTTTAATTTGCGGGTAACATGATATCTTAAACTTTTTATAACTATTTTAAATATTAAATGATTGAGAACATTAACCACATGTTATCAAGAAAATTAAAAATTATAAAAAAAATTATATACTTTGAATATTTAGTACGAAATGTTTGATGTTATATTGATAAATATTTTCGATTTATAAATATGCATTGAAATAATTCATGATCATAATAAATTTCCATTCTTTGACCTAATAGACATTATTATTATTATTTTTTTTTCATTTTTTTCATCTGGTATAATGTGCTACTAAATTGCCTATATAACGCGCCGTCTAATGCATATTATAGTAAAAATACTAAAATTGAATAATCGTGTACAACATTTTTGATAGAACTTTATGTTTTTAAAAAATAGAAAATCGAAAATCAATAATTGTTTTTTAAAATTGAATTTTATTTAGTTTTAATTTATTTCTATTAGGGAATTAAACTTATAACATTGAAAAATTGGTCTGAATCTACCAAATATAATTTATCGATATTAAATTAATTGTTTAATATGTACATTTATTGATTGAAATTAAATATTATTCATTTAAAAAATCTATGAAATAATAAAAAAATTATATTTTATATAATCATTAAATCAAACCTAATCTTAAATGTTTTCTATATTTTAATAATTAAATTTGTTTTAACGACATTTGTATTATTGAACTTTTGATTTTAAACATTTGATATCATAAATTAAAAAATCTTTTAATTACTAAATATTTTCATTTAATCTGTTTAATGCAGTTTATTACCATTGATTAAATATACAATATATATTGTGATGATGTATATTTAATCAATGCTATTACCTAATTTGTTCATTAAAATAATAACATATACTGTAAAATGATAGTTGCATTATTGTTATGATTGAATACTCATTTCCATTCTTCGTAAGATTATAGTGATATTTTATTATTTTTAAAATGCTAGTAATATATCATTAATCTGAAAGCATTTGTGTAGTTCAAACAATTAAAAAGTGAAGTATATTATCTTTCAAAAATGGTCAAGATTTATCTTAAAAATGTTTATTTTATTTTTAAAAATATTTGTGAGCCCTTTTTGTAATTTTGACATGTCCTAAGTAAAATCTTTGTTTGTATAGTATCCAATCAATTGGGCTTACATGAAATGTTTGTTGCTTTTTTACTGCTACGGAAAAATAAAAAAAAATCTGTTGTTGTAAAAATAATAGCTCCCTTGGTCCGTTCAAGATTGTAAAAATAAATATAAAATGCGAAAACAACAATCCTATACGACTTTATTTAAACTGCATATATAAAGGTTTCTTGTTTTCACTTTTTGCAATGGATATTTTTCCAAGTATTCGTTTTCAAATTTAACGCTTTTTGTTTGTTTGTATTTTTGAACTATATGACTTCTTCTTATACTCATTTTTAAAGTTTATGGTTTTTCTATTCCATTGGATTTTTCGTATTATCCTTATAATAATATAGTTCAAAATATTTAGAAATAATAATTTTGATATTTTTTCAAATTTATTGAGAATAATATGTCTAAAATACAAAATCCAAAAATTCTGTCAGGAAATATGGTAATAATATTATTAGTAAGTTATTTAATATATTTCAAAAATTTCTATCAGCGTTTTTCAATCGTAAAAATGTATATTTAACTTTACCCGTGTATCCAAACTCTTAAAACATACTTAAAATAATTAGATATTTAAAAATTATTTTAAATTTTAATTTAATTACTCCCCCTTTCCTAATGTCCATTACCAAATGAATTATAAATTTCTGCTGTTTAGATTTTTCAAATCTTCTTTTAACATTAACGGTTTTCCGACTATATTGTTTTATCACGTAATAACTTGCTTTGTCTGTAACGAAATTATTTCGTGGTATAACCATATAAACCTAAAACTACAATATTTCCTATACCATATGTATACATCACGCACAAAAGTGCTCACGTCTTATCCAGTATTTACATGTCCATATTCGTCTAATGGTTTCACCGTTTCTATTACAATGAACAACGGGAACACCGATCTTCGGAGAGCACATCCGCGTTTTCTGACAAAAAATCCTCCTGCTCCACCATCATTCATCTTTTTAACTTTTGCTCAACCAAGTTGACTCAGTATTTCCGCTGTACTATTGTTTCGCTGTACCGATTTCCCGTCAAACTTACTCGAACACTTCACCCCCCGCCATTATATACTTCCGCACAACAGTAGCATATTCTTGTGTGTCTTTTGTTCCGACGCCGCTCGACCGACTAGCGCCCATCATTATCTTTAGGTATTTCCGTGTAATTTTCAAACGCATTAAGTTACTATTGCCTATAGAAGTAAGCTTAAATAAACGTCAGAAAGCCGATAAAGATTGCTGTTTTCAACAAAAAGTGGAACCGAGATCATCAAACAAAATAACTTTGCTTTATGCGTAATTTGTAAGGAAAAGGTTACTGTTTTGAAAGAATATAATATTGCTTAGTGGTGGGCATATCTGGATTTCAAAAATCCGAATTATTCGGATTTGTCAAATCCGGATTTAGTAAATCCGGATTTCACGGATTATCCGGAATATCCGGATTATTCAACTCGATTTTGCTGTTCAATGACTCATTTTTATATACTTACATTTTAATTCTATAATATAATTTTCATTATAATAAAATAATTTATTTTACCATACATTAAAAATATTTGTATGTCTGAAGTCATATAAAAAGCAAATCTATAAATCCGGATAATTCGGATAGTTCGGGAAATCCGGATAAGAATTTGATTCAAATCCGGATTTGGATATCCGGATATTCGGGTAATTCAGATATTCGGACTTCATGCCCATCCTTAATATTGTTAGACATTCTGAAACTGAACATTCGTTAATATATAGCGGATTGTCTGTTTCGCTACGATCTAATAAATTTGAAATAAATAAAATTTACTAGCTAAACAACTATTATAAAACGGTCATATATAAATTAATTTTTTATAAAAGTAAATTTATAAGTAGCTTATATACTGATAATAGCTAGAAAACCCTTTACCGATTGTGAAATTTTAATGGAGTGCATTTTCAAAACAGTTGAAGAAATTCGTTTAAATAAAGTGTATTTATTCACCACTATTACTTTGTTGGCGAATAAAATTGTGTAATGTATCACAGATCTTGGAAATGATAATTATCATTACGTTAACGTTAGTTAATTTAAAATCATCGCTCAAATGTATAAATGTTTTTCAATTTCCTTGAATAAATTTATAGACTTTTCGGACTTTTTGTGTAAGCGTAGATGCTTTTATCCATCCACGGAGTTAATGAAGTTAGTAAATTTATCCATTTGGTTATTATCCATTTGGATGATTTCGTCAGGACACGTATTCATCGCATAGTTGGACAATTTCGGCAAGTGTTCCTCATTGAACGTGATCAGGTCGTACTCATCAATAATTTTATCGGTCGAAGTTGGTCGAAGAACTTGGAGATTAGTCCCACGCAACACGTTCGAGCGGCCATCACTCATCGTCGGAACGCTGCCAGGAGCAAAGGTTTGCAGTCCTATTGGTCTTGCAGCTCCTCTGTGCAGTCACTTTCCAACAATGTTCTCTGACGCAGACCGGTTAGATCGTATCCTGTAACGTAATGCGCGACGTGTGATCGTTAACTCGGAAAAAGTCGACTCGCCAAGCCGTCGTTGGATGTACCAAGCATCGATTTCATATATTTTAGTGATTTAGGCCATATTGTGTTTATCTACCGAGCGAGCGAATCGTCCGAATCATATACTTTTAAGGTACTCGGCGGTCGCACGATCTCGATGGTGGTGTAGCGCTGCACCTTCGCTCACAGTCTGTCGCTAGGTTGACGGCAAGTTATCGTCAAATTCTGCCGCGAATACATCGGTCTACTATGCACGGTCGTAAAAACGAACGGTTAATATCTTACGAAGAAAGGCGTACGCGTGATGGTGATAAATCTTTGTAGGTATTTGAAGCGTTTGTAAATTCAATATCAGTTCGGTCCCTGTAAATTCTGCAACAGTTGTTGTCTAGATCAGGGGTCGGCAACTAGCGGATCGCGGTTCGGATTCGGACCGTGGAACACAATACTTTGGAACGGTCAACTTTTATTTTTATATTCCTAATATTGCAATTTTTAATGTAAATTAGTTGTAATAACCAAATGATTATTTTTGTTTTCATACCGCTATTTTTAAAATATAAAGATTTAAAAATGATTGTTTTCACTAGACCTCATTGATTTATTATTTTAATCTTTAGGACTCCGATATAAATTACTTGCCGACCCCTGGTCTAGATGTATGCATCTCCGGTGATTGTAGTTCTTACAACCCATCGGCGTCCAAAACGTTTGGCTGCATTCTGAGAACTTGTGAAACCATTTTTAGAAAGGCTTGTGCAAGAAAGGGTGCGTCAGTATATTTTCCATCTCGTGTTTGTTTGTTGGTGTCATTTTGAATAATGTCTTTACGTATATAACTACGAAAATTATAATGGTTGATGCTATACACCGAAAGAAGAGCTGTCGAGGAAAAACAGTATTCCGTTTCTCAATGGTATATTTTTCAGAGTCAGTGTTTCATGCTCAAATTGGCGTTGTGTGTACTTCGTAGTAATATTCCATTTAAAATAAAATTTGTAAGCGTCGAAGACCTTATTTTTTTAAAATCTTATGGGTATGAACGATCACCGATTGCGGTTCGCTTTAATGTTATTGTAATATATAATATAATATAGTAAATAGTGTATTATAAATGTAAACTCATATAATATAAATAAATGAAAACGAGTATAGTTAATCGTTGTTTTTAACAATGAATTATATATTTACCTAATTTAAAAATGTTACCGAAAACTTGGATTTAATAAAAAAAAAAAAAAATACATCGAGACGAGTTGAAAGTAGGAAAACTTAGGGCTTAAAAAAACGCGACGACCCGAAAATGGTTCGCAAGCGACACTGCTCGAAAGCAGCGGACACGGCTGCGGCGACGGTTTCCCCCGTTTGAAACCCGAAACGAACGTGTTCGTTAAAAACGGTATTACCGTACCGGCCGGGGCGTGCGGGCGACAACGCCAAACGAACGCCGTGCGCGCGGCAAGGGCGGCCAGGGTAGGGTGATGTCCGAGGAGGAGGATGCGTGTCGTCGTCGGTCCGTTCGCGGGCGGTACACGTGTTTTGCGCCGGCCGCTTCACGCGCGTTTACGCAAATCGAAATATCATAACACGCAAAACACGCGGCTCGGTTTGGCGCGTTACCGCCGCGCGTAGCGGGTGTACAGGACCGGAGCGGACGCTGCGCCGGGCGCGCGCATGAGTCGATAAAAAGCGTTTTGCCGCCCAAAAGCAGAGCGATCGAGATTGGGGCGCGGGGGGGATGGTGGTCGGGGGCGTGGGGTAGGGGAATAAATAGCTTACGCCGCGGCCGCCGCACGGACACGCACGTACGCTTGCTGCGGGGAAACGCGCACACGATCGAAAACAATACGTACACACGCGCGCGAGGCGGCGGCGGCGGCAGTTACGCGATTGTACGCGGCGACCCTCGGTCTGTGCGACCCAGTGTGTCATGTCTGGCCGCACGGTGCACGCCGAGTCGACCGTTGTCGCTAACACGTCCGACTTGAAATGCTCCGAAACCTACCAACACATGGTCAGTATATGGTGTACGACGAAAACGAAAAAAAACCGAAATACGTGAAAAACGTCCCCGTCGCGTATTTCGCCGAACGTTTTCGATCGGTTGAAACGATTTGTTTTTATTTTATTTTTTTTTTTTTTTACGAATATATATATACATATATTTTTTTTTTTCGCAACATATTAGATAAAAAAAATTTAATTAAAACCGCGCTCGACGTTAAGATAAGGAGCGGTACCCGTATACGTTAATCGGTTAAACGAAACTCAACCGTGTACGTTATTTAATGTTGTGCTCGTGCGTGGTTCCTTCAGGTAACTTTTACGTAGGTTATATTAGGTAACAACGTAATGTAGTGTTGTTGTTTTGTAGTGGGTTCACGTGACACGGCGCGGTCCGTTCACGACGAAATGACGTGAGGCGAACACTTTTTTTTTTCCGTTTGTTCGAAATAACTTGTAGGTGTGACGTACGTAGACGTGTGCACCGGTAACAATGTTCAAATGTTGTTAGATCGCCAAGAGAGAAATTAAAAAATAAGATCACGAAAATTCTTTCGTCTCGTTTCTGCAGCGTGTCGCGGAGACATTCGAGAATGACGTATACTGCGCCGGATCGTTATACTTCCGTTCGCACCTTAAATATATTTTGGACCCGTTCTGGAGTTATAACTTAATCATCGTATAGTCTGCAATTATTCACGCGGAGTACGATTATCGTTCATCCTTAGTGGCGAGCTCGTCACATCTGACGCAAGAACAACACCCGCACAACCATAATATAATATTATATTCTTATTTAAACAGTAAATAAGTTTTCGATTAAATTCCGTTAGACCACCCAAATTACGCTATCTTAATCCGCTTGCTTCCGCTCCAGTCCCATACACGTTATAATTACTCGATGTAATATTATTAGAATTTTTTAACATTGTTGGATCTATTTCACCCTTCTCATCATCACGAAACACGCGTTACTAAAACAATGAAGCCGCGCACGGCCAGTGCTGGATCCGAATGGGAGAATAACGGACAATAGTCACTTGGACCCTTGTCCAACTGACAGGCCGGATCCCGAACATTAGAACAATTTATAGAATTGTGTAGAATGAAAAAATAGTTGTAATATTTCATATAATTATTTATAATTAACGTCGCATTTGAATAATAATACACTGATAACTTTTAAAAACAAAAACTGTTGCAATCACATACATTTCAGGACTGTTTCTTACTAAATATAAATATTTACGATAGAAAAAATAGGAGATGGTAAGATGTGCCTCCAAAAGGATAACATTTTAGTGAAGACCTTCACAATATTGTACATTGTAGTTTAAAGTTATATTAAACTCACAAATCGACATTCCTCTCCGGGGTCGGCGTTAGTAAATATTAATGGGGTTAATGCATCCTCCTAACGATAGCCTTGTTCCTCCCTTGTGCGCGTATTGAACTCGTTTCTGCCGCATAAAATATAACAATTATTATCTATTTTTAGATTGATATTTGCCACAAAAAAAAATGTAAGATTATGATATTAAATACTAATATTTTTTTTATTATGAAATCGTTCGTGCAACATGACTATATTCATTATAAAAATACAAGGTTAACATTTTATTAATACCATTGATAGATTTTAAACAGTTAATTATTAGACTACATTTTCGATTTTTCTATTCTTTAAAACAATATTATGAAATTATCATTGAGTATTTTAATTATTGAGTCTTTTTCATCATTACGATTCTAACAATAAGACCTTTTAAGTGCGAATAGATTGTTGAAATTTCTCAATTTGTTAATCAACTTTGATCAATATTTCTTATCACTGCTGCGATACTAAACATTTTATACTCATTTTTAATTTATTGATGGTAAAAAAACGAATATATCTGGATGATTAATAAGAATAATATTAGATTATTTAATTAATAATCTTTATGATTTTGTAAAATATTTCTGGCTGATAAATATGCATAGGTATACTTTTTTTTTTGAGAGATTTTGAAATATAGATGCTTTTTGGTGGAGAGAAACCGAAATCCAGGATTTGTAAATAATTTTTTAAATTTTTTAGTACATTTTTTTGAAATAGCTAGAAACTTTGTTACAAATCAAATGGTTAAAAAAAATTCATTAACTTCAAAAAGTTGAACTCATTATACTATTGCCACCTTGGCCATTTCCTTAGATCCTTCACTGAGCGGCGCAAACAAAAAGTTTTGTTCATTATATATAAGATTTGTTTAATCAAAAGTTTGAATACTGTGATTTTGAAAAATAATCAAAGTTTTAACGTGAATATAATTTTAAAATACCATTTTGATGTTTTTTTATATACATTTTTATTCGTAGTTTTAATTCTAGAAATATTTAATTTTCACATATTTTAGTTTGTAACATTGTTTGCATGTAAAATAAGGTAATTATTCTGTATATTTGATAGATGTTTTGAAATTAGTTTAGAGAAAAATTATTCAGATAATTATGAAAACCCAAGAAAATCCTCTCATAAAAATAACATACATTTTAAGGCGAGTATACATTGTATTTATCATATATTTTTTATTTCTCAAAGATCGATTATCACCGCAGGGGATATATGTACATATTTTTCATATGAACTATGTTTGAATTATTCTTGAAAAGATAAAATTTTATGCTATTATAACTTTAACAAACAATTGTATTTGCACTTTTCAGTAGAATAAGATATGATCGAATCTTATCCAATCTTATTATATAGCTACGTCCCTTTTGTAACATAAATAGACCATTGGCGTTGTATCAACTGCAATTATTACTAACACGTTACGCGATACTGTATGACTTTTTTTAATATTTTAACATTATCGTAATATTAATAAGTATTTGGCTAGCTGGCGGTGGCTAGCCCAGGTTAGATTAGGTATTATACTACATATAGGTACGGAGTGCAATGTACTCCAAGTGCCATTTTACAATAAACTGATGATACTCGTACCCGGGTACTATTTGCTATTTATACTAATGGAAGTAGGAAGGAAGTGTGCGAACATTTATTGTTACATTTCTCTGTTTAATTTGCATTTGCCCGTGTGCATTTGATTTGATTGACAACACGACCAACCAAAGAAAAATGTTTGTCGGTATAGAGGACTTTTTTCGTCGCTTTATCATTTGCCATTGCCAGTATGTGTGTGTGAATGTGTGAGTGTATTTATTTATATTTTTGTAATATACATAATAGTACGTGGCATTATTTGTTTCTCTTGGTAGAAATATACGAATACAACGTTACGTCGGTTAATATTCTAAAATAAACAAAAGAAAAAACGGTCGACTACTGGTTAACGTCCACAAAAAAATAACATTTGAAGTTTACATTCGTGGTGTTTTACGTATTATAGGGTACAACAACAACAACAACACAAACGATGATGACAGCGGCGGCGGAGATGACGAAACTGTTGGCAACGGAAAAAACATGCTGGCGCGGAAGCTATCAACTAAGGGTGACACTCTTTACCTCGAGAGACGGGTGGGTCTCTTCAGTGGGGTGGCTCTAATCGTAGGCACAATGATTGGTAAGCAGAATTGCATATGTGTTTATTAATGTGTAGAGTTAGCGATTAAATTTAGTTATTTAGATTTTAGGCAAACGTTTATTTAGCAATCGAAAAAAAAAAATGTAACATAAGTGTTAATACATAAATATTTATACATTAAGTGAATTAAATATAAATGATAAAAACAAATGTTTGGAAAGTAAAACTGAAAATTTAAAAACTAAATTGCTTATCCCAAAAACCGGTGGTATGTACGATCAACTTTTATTTATAGATGTACAGGTAAAAAGAAAATGATAACCGTGATGTTGCGATATTGGTAGGTAAGTCTATATGAATACAAAGACGTCTGTAAAATGATTTAAAAGTTATTTCGAATTGATCCGAAAACAAATAAAACAAATCGTAATCTCTACGCACATAAAAAGACCGTAAAAAAAAATAATAAAATTTTTCCCTCGACTAATGAAAAACATTCAAGTGAACATTGACTTAAAATCTAAAACATTTTAAACGTTTCTGGTTTATTATTTTACTTCAAAAAAGAGAACACACGAAATGTCGTTCAATTTCCGTAAGTAAAACTACTATAAATATGAAAATTTAAAGTTTACCGTGCATAAACGTTTTAAAAGACACTTTAATTCCACATTTACTTCTCGAAGATGAAATTTATTAGAATCATCAAAATAGTTCTATTTTCATGATTTTTTGTCCTAGGCATCTTAGTAATATATATATGTACGTCTTATACTTCTTACATGTATATTTGGGTTAACTATGTAAAAACAAAATAAATAGTCAATGACGTCAAAGAAATTTGTGACATAATGATATTAAGTTTTTAACTGACTTATTATATACATTTACTGTCACCAGAAATTTATAATTAGCCATTACATATTTGAAATGTTTAATAATAGTTTTTAAGGATGAACAGTACCAATTATTATAATTTGTATTTACATACCATTATAAGAAATATGTTCTATGTATAGATACTTTTAAACAACTTTACTTGTTAAATTGTTCAATCATTTTTTTTCTCCTTTTTACGAGCTACAACATATTGAAGTGACGTTAAATTAATTTGATATTATCATAATAGAGTTTCTTGTACAGATTATAATGTAAGAGCAAAGTGTGAGTTCAATTTGATTACATTATAATAATAATAATAGTAGTATTTCACCATCTGATAATTACTTTTGAATTTGAAATTGAAATTATACGTGGTTTTATGATATGACATGTTATTAAAACTTTTCACCACCTACCTAGTTTGAGTTGTCGATAAATCGATGTATATTATTTATCACTAATTATTCATCGGTTTCGTACATAAAATGGTAATGTATGCATTCCTTGAAGTTACATTTTTTGAACGCAATAACATTAAAAATAGCAATAGATAAAATTTTATCAGCAAACATAGAAATTTCTGTTAACTCATTTTCCGTTTACCCCTTTTCCAGTAATCTTTCGTACAAATTAATTAGATTATCATCGTTCATAAGACATTTCAAACTCGAATCCGGGAAATATTCTTATCGATTAAAAAATTAAGACACAACGGAAAATGCCAACACAGGCCGGAGGCCTCAATTAACCGAATTAAATTTGTTTAATCTGATTTTAATTAGCCTTGAATATGATGGTATAACTGATTAGACATTTGTATGAACAATTTTCTTGGTACAAAATATTTAAAAAAAAAAAAATAAATAATAATTAAAATTATTTTTTTATTGCTAAGAGGTTTTTAATTTTATCAAAAACAATTCCCACGGATTCATGCATGTACAATTTCAAAAAATAAAATGAAAAAACACTTAATACAGAAAAAAAAGTGTAAAAAAAATATGTTTATTGCTGGAAAAAAACCATTATCAATTAAAATTATCTAATTATCAAATTAAAGGCAATTTTCGTTTTATATAGGTTCTGGAATATTTGTTTCTCCGACGGGACTGCTGATCAGGACTGGGTCAATAGGCCTGAGTTTTGTTATATGGGCATTATGTGGTGCCATGTCACTATTGGGTACGTTCCTATTTAAATTAAGTTTTTAGACTGTATAAAAAAAAGTAAAAAAATAACTGTCAAATATTATCTATTTTTAAAACGAAACTATTCTACATATATTTTACCTGAGCACGTTTATCATTCGTCAAATTATTTTACGAACACTATTTTCGACAATCATAATTGCACTAACAATAATTGTGTTGCGTGCCGTCGTTCAATCGTAACGATGGTTTTTTAGGAAAATACTCCAAATAAAAATACTCAAATATAATTTAACTGTTTATTTAAGAATTTTTCTAAATACAAAAACATTAATTAAGAAATGATCTGGCGTGAAGGTGCTTGCGTCTATACATGTAAACCACATCTGAATATTGGTCTGTTCCCAACCCCCTTATATACTTAGGTCTTGTGGGAATTGGCCGCGCATTTCTATATAATACATTATTTCCAATTATTGTTACTACCCTGAGGTGTTAAATTGTAATTTAATTGGTTGACCTCGGTAATATTACTATTCGAACATTTCTCATATTTTGTTATGCGCTTTTATTAATTGCATTTATTATAATACTTTGAATTGTAGCCTGACAGCTCATATTCGTGTTACCCTCGGGTCTTAATCATTCCTTTCTTTTCATACAAATACGAATATTATATTAATAATAATCATTTCCCGATTTCTATTATTTTTGATCTACGTGGTCCCATCCATGTCTTATGAGTCGTAAGGACCTACATTTATGTATGTCCGTAACAATTGAAACGGAAGCACGTTCGATGCCAGAAAATAAAGCCGTCTAAAGAAAAATGAGTTCATAAAATATTAAATAATATTTTTATATTTGTTTTTTATTCAAACTTCTTATTTCCATAGGAGCCTTAGCGTATGCCGAACTAGGCACGATGAATCCCAGTTCCGGGGCCGAGTACGCGTATTTGATGGATGCATTTGGACCAATGCCTGCATTTCTATTTTCTTGGATATCCACATTGATACTTAAACCATCACAGGTGGCTATAATATGTCTGAGTTTCGCCAAATACGCAGTCGAAGCATGTGTTGATGAATGTGGTTCCTCAGATTTTGCAGTGAAGATCGTCGCTATTCTGTCTATTTGTGAGTTTAAGCCAAATGTTACTGATCCTCGTTTTTATTTATTACATTATTACTGTACTTTAAATTTTTCTTCAAAACAATTTTTTCCGCAAGCTCGTTATGTTTATTTCAACATAAATTACCTACGGTCGATTACATGAAAAATTATAATATTATTTACTAATTTAACTTAAATACCTTATACTCATTTAGTGTTTTAGGTTGTGGCAAAAAATGAATATTAGTTATAATTATCAAGTTTATTATGCTGTAATACTTAATTATTAACTGAATAATTTTTTCTTACGGGTCGTTAAATAATATTTTATATTTTAATGTCTCATTATTCATAACTATACATATAGTAAATATATAGTTTCCCGCCGACAATAATGTATAATTTATGCGTATCATAATATAATATCACGTATATATCTTAAATATCCTACTCAGTGATTATGTAAACGTTAAATAAGTAATGCACTTACGATAATTGATACGATTAAATGTGTGCGTTGTGGGTGATTAAGCATCTTTAGTAAACATCTCTAATTTTGTATAAAGCATTTGAAAACCTTATTCTTGACGTAATCATTTCTCTCGGCTTCTACTTAATTAGCCACTGAACCGTTTCCAAGTCATTGCGGTTTCACAAGACGATTTTATCATGAACGATTGAGACGTTTTTTTTTCTCTCATATATTCAGTGGTCATCACGTACATAAACTGCTACAGCGTGAATTTGGCCACTGGCGTGCAAAATGCATTTACGGCGGCAAAACTTGTCGCTGTTTTCGTCGTGGTCGCCGGAGGCGTGTACAAAATCTTCCAGGGACGTACGGAAAACTTTCGGGACTATTTCGACAACACAACTTCCAGTATGGGTGATGTGGCCACCGCTTTTTACTCGGGGCTGTGGGCGTACGACGGTTGGAACAATCTCAATTACGTCACTGAGGAAATAAAAAATCCTTCGAAGTAATGTGTTTTTATTATATTGTCTCTAATAATATTTTGGGTCGAGAATAAAATAGATCACGTTAAGTTACGTTCACGTCGAATAATTCCAATCAGATCCGTCAGATTTTTAATATTGTATGCGTGTAAATAAAATGTTTAAGGAACATTCCAAAAGCGATTTATATCAGCATACCATTGGTGACGATTTGTTATATATTGGTGAATGTGGCGTACCTCACAATCATGTCACCGGACGAAATAGTGCGAAATGAAGCTGTAGCCGTGGTCTGTATAATGTACATTAATATTTAACATTAACATAATATACATAATATTATAGTACATGATATCTAATGGAAGTTATCAACCCATCGACAATTAAGGGAACATAAAATAAAAATTGATTATTCCGTTATAAAATTATAAATCTGATGATTTTGGTTTTTTTTTTTTAAGCAATTTCATAATATTCTATCTATATACACTCAAATATTATCATATAAATCACATTTCTATCGGCTTTTATAGTCTTAAATCAGACAATTGCCATAAACTTGATTCTTTCAATGCAGCTCACTCGTGAGCAAAATTTTGGCGATTCTTGTTATATATAGTGCACGTTAATCTGTTTGGGAAATAAGTCGATTTTCAATAGTAACAGTTGCATATTAAAATGTTGCTACAAATACAAAATTGACTAATCCCTCCATCCTTGCTTTTACTCCCGGATACCTTTCGGGTATTTCACTTGCGAGAACCATTTCTTTTTGTAATGCCTATTCCGAACCGGTATGCTGTATTTTATTTATAGACATTCGGTATCCGAGCGCTTGGGCCCATTGCCTGGGTGATACCGTTGTCGATCACGGTGTCCACGTTGGGATCGGCCAATGGCACCTTGTTCGCCGCTGGAAGATTGTGTTTTGCTGCCAGCAGGGAAGGCCATTTGATGAACGTTTTGTCATACATTCACATTAAAAAGCTCACGCCCATGCCAAGCATCATATTTCACGTGAGTGACCGAAGTTTTTTACAGTCAGTTTGCGCACTACCATGGGGGCCGTTGATTACCAATATTATATCCAATATCGTTTTTTAATAAACATATTATCGTACTCGTAAATCATCATGATTTGCGTATTACGGTCGAAAAATTGGGTATATTGAAAATAACAATTTTTTTTAAAGAAAATTCGTTTTGATTTAACGCATTATTTACAAACAAAAGAAACGCGTGAATAAATGTATTACAAATGAAATGACAGGAGCACGCCAAATATAGAAGTTTCAAAAATAAGTTTTTTTGATTATAGAATGCATTTTTTTTGCTTGAAATTACATTTATAAAAAAATCAAAATATTTTTTATCTCAAATACTTTTCTTAACTCTCACTTCACTCGTATTATTCTTTACATCATTAGTTATAAAAATTATGTTTTTTCTAATATAATCATCTGTAAATAATATAATATTTTGTTCTCAATATATATATATATATCTGTATTTCTGTATTGTTTTCGATAAAAGCAAATAAAAAAATAAAAATCCAAGTAATATAAATATTAATATAACACTATCAACACAACAATATTAAAAGTATAAACGAGACATATATGATTATAAGCCATAGGGGTAAGTTTATACATAAAATTATTTGACGAATGGTAGTTAGTTAAAAAAAATGGTAGAAGTGCCACGTTTCTATTTGTATTTTTTAGTGGGTTATGCGTAGTAGAAAACATGCATGATGTATTTTGATCCGGGCATCGTAAGATTTAAAATAATTTGAATAATTTAAAATAATTAAAACTTAGAGCTGTGTGTTGGACTAAATCTTGTTGCATTGTAGTCTTCAGCACAAAAATACATCATAAAAAAATGTATAAAAATAAAATTTTACGGTAGTTAATCATTTTGTAAAGCGAAAACATTTTACACGTACACAATTGGTCAGGCTTCTGATGTCCGGCGCGATGACGTCACATGCATTTTTTTAATCCCTTAATAGCTTTTAAAATACTTTATATATTTTTTTTTTTACTTAGGATTTCCACTAAATTGTTTTTAATAGTTCAACCTACAAGCATTAAATATAAAATACGTTGTTCTTCCTAAGTACCTTCGTCCATTTTTTACACTTCAAAGTTGTTGGAAAATAGAGCGTTTTTCAAGTTATACGAAGAAATAAATATTACATTTTGGCGCTTATAATGACTCGTGCTACGTAATCTATTCAACCACGCGAAAAGTATCGCACTACACATTATATTATTATTATTATTATTATTATTATATTTTTATTATTATTATATTATTGTACATAATAAGCACGTAATTTAAGTCATATTACGTGTATTTTGATACTCGATTCAAAGCTATACACTGTTTGATTATTATTGCAGTCGATAATAACCATAATGATGGTGGCATCGGGCACGATCAACTCCCTTATCGACTTCTTCAGTTTTACAGCATGGATATTCTACGGAAGCGCTATGTTAGCGTTGCTAGTGATGCGGTACACGAAGCCCGACGTACCGAGACCGTATAAAGTGAGTACAAAATCAAAATGTGGACTTCATCGTGTATTACAATATGTATATCGCATTTAATAATCGTATGCAAGTGCAACGCATGAACGTTGAATATAGACGTAAACACGAAGGCATTTGTTCAAGACGCGTAATAAGATGATACGGTACTTCGACGAATCGGACGACTTGACAATTAATTTTTACTTTTTTACCAGCAATTTTTTTCTATCGCATTTAACACTGTTACCGATAAAAAATATTTTTTGAATTGTACATTAAGTACTATATTATACATCTAAAAATGATTGTAAGTGCGGATACGCCACGCATTACGAGTAATCATCCTTTTCTTGTTGAATTGTACTCGTAATATATGTTTATTATTTATAAATATATTTTTAAAATGGAAATATATTTGAATGCCCAAAAATCGTTCAAAGTTTATATTGACGTTTATGTTCTATTTGAAAAAAACATGTGACGTTCGCGTATCGCTCGCAAAATATTGTTCACGAATGGTTTCCTTTCCATACAGACATGCATACCAAAAGATCATCCATGGGGCTTTTTGGTCGACACCTGATAATACGAATAGAAGAATTCAAGCGTTATAATAGGTTTCATCTGACTTTATCAAGTTCATTATTTTTGTTTCTCAATCCTAATATTATTCAATTAACTTGTATTTTTTTTTTGACGTTCTTTTGAGCAAATAAACTAAAAATATGTAGACACAAATTACTGTGTCACTAACTGCCACGGCTAAGTTATTATTATCATTAATAACCTTAGCTAGTCATTTCTATGACTACATTAAAATATTAACATATCTAATGTATAATAAAATACAAGGAGATTTATGTTTAATGGCATGGAGATCAACCGTAATTACACATTAATATATTTAATAATAGTTAATATCTATAATTTTATAATGATTATTTTTACAATAAATTATGTACCATAAACAAATAAAAACATAATGTAAAATACTGATCAAAATATTATTCAAACATAACCAATTAAATAAAATAGTGAGATTAATACTAATATTAACTAAATTGGTTAATAAATTATAGAACAAATTAATGTACTAAGTAAACATTAGTAATATTAATATAATAGGAACAATGAACATTTTTCTTGAGGATAATTGTTAGGAAGTTAAAATTATTTGTACACAATTTTTTTAATTTTTTTTATGGGACGTATGGATAAATTTTCTTTGATAAAAACTTTCCATTAATAGAAATTTCACTGAATATTTTTGTAAATCGGTGAAAGTATTATTCAAAATAAATCAAATCCAACCCAACTACCCAGCTTCACTCACAAATAGCTTTATTAGGTCAGTTAAGTGCGATATGTTTTCATTCATTAAAAATTAAACAATTTCGAAATTAATATTTAATCATAAAACAATATAAATAAAAATTCATGTGACACACAATGTGTTATAATCACGTTTATCAGATTAAATATGTTTTCAATGATTATGAAATTAATTTAACGGCACCATATATGTTGAAAGAAGACTTCGTGTTGAACAATTGTTGACGTGAAAATATATGTAAAACATAACATGTAAAACTAACGGTCGTACGATTTTATAGGTACCCATAATCATTCCGTTAACCATATTTGTTATTTCAATCTATTTGGTGATAGCGCCAATATTAGATAAACCTCAAATCGAATATTTGTACTCGATGATATTTATGATCGCCGGAATAGTGTTTTACGTACCGTTCGTTCGTCTGGGATACAAATTCCCTATAATCGGTGAGTGTAGCATTAAATAATAAAACGGGTGTGTTAATACTAAAATCCAATATACCAATGTCCAAATACGGCTCAATTTAGTTTTATTTCTGTGTATAAACGAAAAATTAATTAATTACATTTTTTATTTCTCCATAGATCGTTGGACCGTTTTTATACAGTTGCTATTACAGGTAGCGCCCACTAAATTAGTGTTACCAAATTAAAACAGAATAAGCCATCAAGTCTTCCATTAATTGCATATCCAATTACCAATATAGACAATATAGTGAATACAGAATTTATTTTCTAGTGCTATATTCATACTTGGACATTTTGTTGACAGTAATACCATTAATTTTATTGTTTAGTTAATAATATTAGTTTAACGTGTTGTGAGTATAAAGTACATATATTTGTTATATATCACACAACATATGCATTGTACACCAAAAAAATATAAAAAATAATTTGTAATATATTTAATACTGAATTGTTTTATGAGATTATATATAAAATATATTATATGTATCATAGTAACAGTTATTTTCATCGTCAAACATTTATTAACAAGTACTAATTGCTACTTAATGTTATTTGTTGGTTTCAATATTTTCGATGTGTGTCTGTTAATGAAAATATACTTTTATGTTTATGAATGATTTTTGTTTTTAATTGTAATCAAATGTAGTACACTGGATTAGAAAATAATTGCTATTTATTTAAGATCCTACAAAGAAAACCTTATTCCAAACCAGAAATTTACGAATCAATGATCTGAAAATAAACTCTTATTTATATATAATTACATTAAATCTACAAAAAATATATATAATTTGTGATTGTGTATTTTCGTACTAACTTGTACATAATATCAAGTAACGCAAGGCTTTGAAATGTTTGTATTATAACGAAAATGAGATACAGAATAGTATTTGAAACAGGTTTTGTTGTAACAATATTTAAGTTCATGTTTAAACGTGAATTTTTTACAGTTTTTCAGTACCATTTTTAAAAAAGTTTTAAAAAAATATAATCCTATGAAAAATTCGATTGGAGACGTAAGTTCAATTAAAAATCAACTTCGATGTTTAATTATCTATATATTAATTATTTTACAATGGTTTAAAGTTCTCATAGATTTGACATTGTTGATGATTATTTATTTAAAAAATATCTTATATTTTTTTTCTCGTAAAAATAAAAATCTCTGTGTACCTATATAATATATATAATATTTCAATTTTTATAATAATAAATTATTAATTATATATATATATATATATAGATAGATAAATAAACATTAGTTTTGACAACATTCATTTATAAAATGTATATACAATTTCATAAATTAGTTTGTGGAGTATACACCTCAAGACACGCGTAAAGTTTATCTGAAGATACAATCATCATTTTCAGACGAGCTTTTAAAATTCGAAAAACGTTTTGTATTCTGAATGCCAACTATGTTTGAAATTCTAAATGAAATTATTAAACATTGAGCTGCTGCAACATATACAAATATAATCGAATTAAATCAACTCAAATATTAGTACTCGAAATGAAATTCTTTGAATAAAATAAAAAATAGTAGTCTTGTTATAACATGAATAATAATTGTTCTCTTAATAATTATTGTCGTCCAATTAATATTGAACGCAAAATCGAAATATTATGTGAGATAATATGTCGAATAATAAATCTAGTCTTAGTGTAAATTATATATGTAAAAAGTGCATATATACATATATATATATATATAGAGTATATGTACCACAATAAAACGTGAATTATACATGCAATGAATAAATTAATAAGCATCAAACATCATAGTTCGAATTCTGAAAACTAGCAAGACATTTTTTACTCATCCCTTTAAATACACGTTTCAGGGACGTATTTATGAGGGTGACTGAGAGTGGTAAAGCCTTACAACCAGAAATAAAAGTATGAGTGATGTTAAATAATAACAGTGCTTATACTTTACCCCCGATCATTTAATAATAATGTCAACGATAAAACAATAACAAAACATATTATGATTTATGTGATAATGTGTTTTGACTTCATTAACAAACTATAATTTTTTATGTATAGTTTATGTTTAATGGTATTTAAGAAGATATATTTATATATTATCATCAGCCTCATCCCCGAAATAAAACTACATTTTAGAGTCTCCAAATATGCGCCTGGCACGTCCATAAAATAATATTAACATGCCGCATGACTGAATGAGCATGGGACAACTATAATGCAATTTCCACACAAAACACGATTAAATTGAACAATACTCATGAGAAATACAATTTAGAAATACAAAACAATCGAATGAATTATTAAATGTATTTCGTGCCCGTGACCTATATTTTCGACGAACACCGGATGTTGTTTATAAGCTGAATGCATTTATATTATCAAAAACAATAATTTAATGATTTCATCAATTTCGTAAAAATATATATATGCATATAGGTATGTCTGTTTATATAGTATTAATATATATAGTTTATACTTCCTAGTTAACTTTTTGTAGAATAAGTGTTATAGAGTAATTATAGATGTTCAACAAATATGTTTCATTTATAGCATGATTAATTAATAACAAAAAAGGTGCAAATAATCCACATCATTGTTGGTATAATTTACGTTATGCATGAGTTTCATAATTATGCAGAAACAAATCATTCTGAAATTCACTTCAGTGTAGATGGATACTCGTATGTTCACTAGAAAATACATGAAAATGATACTTACCTCTTATTTACAAATATTTCTGTCATGAATATTTACACAATTAATGATACACGTGACATTGTAAAAATAGCATTAATCTTCATCACTTGCAGTTATAACCTAGGAAAATAACGCAGAACAATGAATGAACAAACTCCGGAAACTTTGGTATTAACATGTCTGATATCTGACAAATTTAAAAATCATTGAAGCACGAACAAAAAATTAACTCAAACAATAAAAACTAACAATTTCTAGTAGTTTAAAAATGTTAATTTGTGATTTATACTTCATAGCTCCGATGAATCATTATAAAATCCTGGTAAAATTAAATAAATATAATTTTTATATCTAATATGTCCCATAATAATATGAACACGAAAAAATATTTTATTTTAAAGTTTAAAAGTGAAAAGCTTTACAAAAAAAGAGAAAAGTAAAACTATAATTATAGTTATTTCTCTTAATATAATTTTTATAATGATATGAACTTCACAGTTATTGTTTTTAAAAGAAAACTTATTTAGACTTTACCATCTCATATATAACTTTCTTTATTCTGAGGTGAATTTACGTATTACTGTTTAACGAAAAAATTTGAATTCTATAACTTATATATACATTAAGTACGTAGTAACATTAACAATAATTTATAGATCGATGCTTGGACTTACATACATTTTATATTTAAGACTTTATATTAAAATAATAACTTGCGTAATGTACCCATAGTTAGAATAAAACAATATTTAGTTTCATTCTAATATTTCATTACATTGATTGTAAACTGAGAAATCATAAAATTTCTAAAATGTACACAGCCTACAAGAACATTAATAAATAGTGACGATGGTAATAATAAAACTAAGGTTGAATTTATAACAATTGATAATTTTTCTCAAAAAACTCATCTTTTTCGGTTTGTTAATCGATTATATTTCCCGTCACGTTAATTTAAACAAACGTCCAGCAATGTTTCCAAGAGCTGTACTGGTAATACATATAAAAGTTACTTTGAATGTTAATATAAAAACATTTAATCATAAGATGAACTTTATGTCATTATTGTTATGAATAGTTATTTAATACAACAATATAGTTTTGACATCACTCATCTGTAAACAATCAATAATCTAGGTGTGTTACAAAAAATAACTTTCTTTAAATTGTAATGCATAAATAAAATCCAATACGCATTTGAATAGATATTTACCGATAGAATTTAAAATATAATATCGTTTTATGAATCGTACCTCAAAGAAAAAATGGAAACGACTACAAGTTATACTCGATTTATTTTGTATTCCATCTACCCGTTGTCGAATAATCATAAGTACATGGTGGAGAAATGAAATGGGTAATTTTAAAATAACTAAAAATAACCACCAAGAATTGTTTAAATAAATTTATTCATACCATCTTAAAGTATATAAAAAAGCATTTAAGATGTGTTATTTTATATTTAATTTTTATAAACGATGTCCGTAAGACGTCATCCATTTCGGAGTAAGAATTCGTCAAGACGTTTTTTTAAAACTGGACCTGATAATTCGTACAATTTCTCTAAAGATGTGTGACATCTTCTTGTATTCTTTGTTTCTACGGTATTGTTTAGTATACCATATTCTTAATAAACACCCACAAAAAAAAAACCACAAACTGAAAATAAGGTAATCAAGGAGCGGCTGAGATATATCTCCATTTTTCTATATTATACGGTTCGGAAATAAATCTTTCAGAATATTCACACCCACTCTAGTTGTATGACTCTTAGCTTTTTTTTATTAAAACTATCCAGTTACTCCATATTAAGCAACTTGTAGAATAAAAATTGTTCTACATCTGTTTAATTGTAATTGTGTAATTGTTTGTCAATATTACTCTATATTGATTATCGAAATAATGTCATTTCCAGTTTTAAAAATATCTAGAAAAATGTTTACTGCGAAATGAACACCATCTTACAGATATCATTTATAAAAATTAAATATAAAATCAACATTTTTTAAATGATTTTTTTTATATACTTTAAAATTGTATGAATACATTTTATTAAACAATTCTTATTGGTTATTTTTAATTATTTAAAAATTGTCCATTTTACTGCCCTATTTTGTATAATATTTATAAACTCATAACAAATCGTGATATATAATATGCAATATTGCATGAAAATATCACTACTTCATAGTAAATAACCATTAAACTGAAGAGCTACCGTTCAATGAGAAAATGTGTGTTTGTGTGTGGTGTATTTGCACACACAAAAGTTACTATAGTCATTCAAACTATAACCTTGGAAGGAAAATCTGCTAGATTTCACTCGGACAATTTATGAGGGTTAAAACGTATGGGAGTTATTTTTTAATACGCACCTTTTCTTTCTTTTTCAATGACTCTTTACGTTCAGAACTCGAAAATAACTATGTCTACGCACTCAATTTAGTGTTTCTAACAACGGTATAATCCAACGTGAAATATTATTCGTATATGACACATATTAGGTTTGATACTCGATGGTTGAATAGCATAAAAGTATTGTAGTAAATTAGGACTATGATCTCCATATCCGATGAATTGACTCGAACGTTAACTTATTATAGCGATTTCAGTTGAGAAATAAAATATGCTACTTTAGTAAATAACGTAATCTAATCTAATATAAATTAAAATTATTTTGTTAAAGCTTAACAGGTAGTAAACAAACCAAGACTATGGCTTGCAAGACTCTTGTATTATGATATTTAAAATTTAAATTATACCCCTATCTAGGCTATGAGTTTGTAGGATTTTAAAATGGTTTATTATTTCTAAGATATAACTTTATTGGTTTAATATATGGTATATTAGGGTGGCCCTTAGTTATAGGCGAAAAATAAAAATTAATATTTTTGATTTTTCACTCCCTCATTTTATTCATTATTATTAGTAAGAAATTTGAGCTAAATTTGGTCATGATTACAATCCTTTTCATGTGCCACAAGAGGGTTGAAAAATAGCAAAATAGGACTTTATGAATATAATACTAGGGGGTTATATTTTATTTTGAGGTTTTATAATTTCAGAAAGAAAGTTAGTAAAGTAAGCAAAAAGTAACTGCCCCGGGTGAGGATCGAACTCACGACCTTAAGATTATGAGACTTACGCGCTACCTACTGCGCTACCGAGGCTTCTGTAATATTTGAAAAAGTACACATTATTTAAAAAATATCAAATAGTAGTATTTATATATAATGGATAATAATTATTTATTACAATTATTGTAAAATTAAAATCAATTTTCGAAATGCTTCAATATTTTAAAATTAAAACTAATTTATTTACCAATGTATCTATTTCATAAAAAATAAAAATATTCTACCTATGTAACCGTATTTTACTAATAAGTTATTCTATTATAATTAATATTATTTTATTATACATAAACATTACAAATTTAATTTTAATATTTCTTAAAAAATGATAGTGTTAATGTTTGTTTTTTTCACTTCGATTTGGTCATTTCCATCTCTTGATGGATGATTAATTCACCCATGTGCGAAACGCCTTCCACAAGACTTAATTCACAACGGATGTTATCTAAAATCATAAATATAATATTACATTTAAATTTGATCTAAGGTTTTTATCTGTTATGAAATTATTGGAGTAAAATATTAGTATTTGTCAGAGCCGTAACTAGGGTGAGACGAGCGAGGCACTTGCCTTGGGAGCCTGAAGCTGGGGGGCACAAAAATATTAAATGATTAACTTAAGAACTAATCGGAAATTGAAGAACAATATATATCTGAACAAAATGAAAACAATATCGATTAAAAAGAGGAAATGGTAAATTATTTATATTTTATGTTTTTGTTGATTGCTTCTAAATAATTTTTCTATATATACTTCTATATACGTCAATGATAATGTAAAATTGTTATTTTTTTTTCTTTCTCTCTTTTTAAACTATATTATATATTATTATGTAGAGCTTACACACAACATGATTTATATATATATATATATAAGTATGTATCCTTTTTTTTCTTCTCTTTTCTATCCTTTTCCCATAAATCTCATATAACTTTCTTGTATATTTAAAATGTAATTGCAATTTATTCTGTAATAAACAATATTATTATAAAATTGTATTTATTTTATGAAATAGACATTTTAGAAATCTTTTCTTTTTGTGAAAATTGGTTGCAATTCGTCATTTAGTGCAGCAATAAGAGAAGCTATAAATGCCTGTTTCAATTATGAACCTTTTAGTGAATTTAGTAATAAGGTTAAAACTAAGAGGAAGTTCACAGATTTAAAGCTATTTGAAGCAAGGCTTAAATCAAAATAATATATATTGTTTACCTTTATGGGACATTTAAACGTTATAAGCAATTGAGCGTTTAACATTATAAATAATTTAATCGTTATTCAATTTAAGTGTTTAGACGTTTATAAAATTTTCCGTTTACCGTTATTGACAATTAAAACATTATGAATAATTTAGCTTTTTACGTTTAGCGTTTTGCATTTTTTAAATTAGTGTAAAATTTGAAGCGTTTTCAAGTATAGTTAGCGATCAATACTATGTAAAATAACATTCCACATTTTAATTATTATATTATATATAATATCTTAAACGATATTTTCTCTTTGTAATTCTCATAACTTATAGATAAAGTAATCAATTTGTACAACAACAATAAAATGCACATACCACGTAAAATATGTATTTATTGTCAATTTATAACTTATATTCGGTGTATTACTAATGTTTCATCGGTGTTCACCGAAATTATTTTTGATGAGCAGGTTATACGGGTTCACGCCGACAATATCCGATGTAAATTCAGATAGCATATTTATAAATAATTTATAACTGTGTATTAATTATTGTATTAGTTGATAAACTGTATTGCTGTTTTAAACATCCTTTTATATTTATTTTATTTAGATACCTAGTAATTTACGTCAGTTTTAGAAAAATAATTATGTTCCTAGATCTATTTTACTGGTACCTAGTTATAAGTTTTTTTCCGTGGCAATTTCTTTTGTTTTAATCGTTAATCGTTTTCTGTTACGTTATTCGATATTAATTTTAATAAAACGTTTTTTGTTTCCGTTTCGTTATCCGTTATCCGTTTTCAATAATTTATCGTTTATGTTCAATACATAGGAATCACATTAGACATAATACAACAGGGATTTGTTCATTTTGTCCATCGAAAGAGATGTTAGATCCGTTAAATGAGGTTTCACTGAATTATATAATAAATTTAAAATTTCATTTACCAATAATAAACATTAGGAAAATATCGATTTTTCTTTTAACATTAATACTCAATATAAACTTAATAATTCCATAAATTATTTTCTTGCTAATGACGGCAAAACTAAACATTTTAATTAGATTCGAACAAAAGCTTAATTTTTGCAAGTCAAAGAACTATGGTAGATGAAGAGTAGTTACTGATCAACACGATGACTTATACTTTGTCCTTGTGTGATCAAAATTTAACATTGACACTGTAAAATAGCTTAAAACTACGATCTACAAATAATTTTACTTAAAACTTATTTTAATTGTTAAAAATTTGGTAACTCAATGCTTAATCTTTTCTTCAGAAAAATATTATTGAACCTCAACTTTTTTGTAAAGGAATTAGTATGATAAATTAACATATAAAAATAATGGAAATCAAATGAGTGTTCCATGGTAAAAAATTATTTTTATAAAATTTTCTATCAATTTTATATTTTAGATTATTAGCAATAATATAACACCCGATCAACGATATTTAAATCACACAACGATATGGGATTAAAACAGAATATTTATTTATAAGTTGAAAAGTATTTCTCATTATATTAAATGATGGAAATTATTTCACAATCCTTGTCGTTAACCGTTGTGTTTGCTAAAAAATGTTGGACTAAATTTAGCCACTATAATGGCATAAGTTGGCCAAATAATGAATAGGCCAGAAAAAAGAATTGTACCAAAATACTAATTGGCGACCATCTCACGTCTCATTTTTCGGAATAAGTTTTAAAATTATGTAACAAAGATTATATTAAATATATTTTTTACCACCTAATGGTACGAACTTATGTTTGCCATAAAATGTATAGTTGGTTTTTTTTCAATTAAACCGGTATAGTAGCATTTTATACCTACTAACTTATTATTATTAATACCTATTAGGTAAAAAGTGCAAAAGGAAGAAAAACCACCGACGTATCATTTAATTATTGTATGTTTGATTAGGCCTGCGCGATAGTCATTCGTTAGGCTCGATAGTCGATAGTGTCAAAAAAATCGATTATTTCGATTAATCTATATATTTTAAAGACAAAATGTATATTCTAAGTTTTTACGAAATTATTTTATTCGCCATGTACAATAGTCAATTATTGGATTGAAATAATCGATACTATCAGATTACCCATCATTTTTTTTAACCCACGGCACCTTAGGCTATTGGGTATTTAGACGTGGGGAGGGGGGGTTGGATGCTGTATGATTTAAACATACGGTAGGGTGAAATACGTGTATGCATAGTGTATGTGTGTGCTATGTGGGGCATAATTTCGTCGCTAAAAGTTACTATTGTTACTGTAGTAGTGTAGTCTATTAAGAAAAATAGCTATCAGTTATCACTGCTATCAATTTATCGAATATCGATTGTATCTATATTTCCGATTGTATCGATATACTCGATTAATCGATATATATTTATTTATTATTTATATCGATTAATCGATACTATGGAGTATAAAAAACGATTACTCAATATATCGGAACAGACCTATGTTTGATTACATTTAACTTATTCAATAAAATAAATGGCAAAATAAATACACCTCACATCATGACAGGATTAATAGAATTAAATAGGACTTAAATATTGAATAGTAAGGAAAATATCACCTTGTATGTATAATATTACAATAAGTATAAAATATATATATATATATATATTTAAATATAAAAATATGTAGTTTAAAAATATTACCAACTTAAAGGAAATATCTATAACAAATAAAACAAGATTTAGATATATGTTGGCCTCTGAGCACAATGCACTATGGGGACCCCTTATTAGGGGTCCCAGGTCTCGATCATCACCAGAAAAAAATAGGATAGTTGAATTGCATTTATTACCTACAAATAAATGGTCGAACTGCACTCCAGTAAAAAACAGGTAGTGATCGAACTGCACTCGTTCAAAAAAAGAGTTATAATGGAAAACTCTCTAAAAATATTACGAATCTTTCTGTTGAAGAACGCTACAGCATAGTTATTTAATATCATTATATATATTAGTTCCTGACATTTAGATAACGCAGATAAAATATTATATAATCATAACATATATACTCAGAAGCGTATTACCAGGGTAGAATTTTTGAATACAGTTAGTCATTACTACAAAAAATGATCGAAATGATAAAAAAAAATTATAATAATGGCAATAATTAAATTTGACGATTAAAAAAAAAAAAAATGTATACCTAATAATAATAATAATAATAATAATAATAATAATAATAATAATATGTATAATATAATATAATGAATATTATAACAATTATATTGTAAATATATATAATTAACATATAATAATGTGATGTATAAAACAATAATTTTTAACCACGCTAATGATTAGTAAATGGTAATAAATGTAACTAAATAAAATAAATCTAACTCCTTCAAATGCATGATAATTTTATTGAAATACTTTTTTGAGCCCAAGTGCAGTTTGACCATTACCTTTTTTCAATCCAAGTGCAATTCGACTAAAATAAGTGCAATTCGACCATACCCAAAAAAAAAAGGTTTAAAAATTATAAATGACTTGCTACGATGGTACAGTGAAATATAAATTAAATTTATATCATCTGCCTGTAAATAACTCTTAATTTGTGTTTATAATAATAGAATAATATAATTATTAATTCATACCTTATATGTGTTTTTAAAATCACCTATTTTTTAGTAAAATTTTAAGCCCCCTACAAAAAAATTTAAAATATACGGTTGTCTATATGTTCTTGTATTTATATGGTCCTTGTTATTAATTAAACTATTGACTAAATACAATTGAAATATTTTAGCAAATGAATTATAAATATTTATTGTATGCATACATCTTTAACAAGAAATCGTATAATAATAATCGTTAAAAAATAATAAATTCGTGAAACTATTAGAACTTGAATTTACATAAATTTAAAATTTAAACGGTTTATTTATTTTTTCTCTAGGTCTGAAGAATTTCTACTATTGGAGAAGACTGTTGAAACCTTTACGTATTTGTAGAAATATGCTGTCAAGTATAAAGGCAACGCTACCTCCTGTTATTTCTATACAAATATTAAATTTGCATGTATTTCATAAGACTCGTGATTACACGAGTATTTGCGTATTTGCATTAGCAAATACGCCAGTCACACGAATATTTATACGTTTCACAATCCTGATATCTTTTTTTTTCAAAAAGATTTATCTACATATATATTTTTCATTTTTTCCACAGTAGATCACAGTGTTTGTCATATATTATATGCGTATGCAAATGCAAGTACATTAGGATACATTTTTCTTTCAACATTGCATTCCATTGATTTTTTTTCCACGCATTTTTCAACGCATCGCAATACAAACAGTACCTTTGAAATTGAACGCTAGCGCTGTTGGCAATTTCATCTTTTACGGATATTTTTGACACTAACGTCTTTTCCAAAGACACGTGTAACAAAAAGATACGTTGTAAAGCGCTCATATATTTTTTGTGCAATTCAATCTTGTTAATAAAGAACCATATTTTCATAATCGATTGGCCATCTCTGTTGTTTATGTTGATCGTGCTATACATATATCTAAACGCTAAACATATGTTTGTCTATACACACATGTATAATGTTATATTGAAAAGTCTATCGTTTTATATGCCTTATTCAAAACACTAATCATCAAGAAGGATATAGAATCTTTCTCACATTCAATTATTTACCATTATCCATCAGAAGCGGTGAGGTGATTGTCGTAATCAATAAACGTCCTACAGTATAATATAAAACTTTTATTACTACTACGTAAACGTAACTGATACGTAAACGAGCGAAGAATTCAATGTACGTTGTACGTATCATAAAAATTTTGGAACAGGACAGTGGCCGGCTGGCGGTTCTTCAGTTATCATGATAACTTATATCAAGGTTCTCTTTTCGCAAGTTGACTCGACGGACTTACATCGTGATAGACATAAATAAGAGCAATTCGTGGACGGTGCGCATACGAAACCACGTATCGATAACATTTTCTTTTCATCCTTTAGTTTTTGGGGACGTATTCGGATTTTTTCAGATCTGATTCTTAACGTATGGAGCCATGAATAATCGAACGGATTCGTATCCTTCATTTATTGATCAAATAATAATGTTACGAGTATAAATTCTAGATGCTGGTGCTCAGCCCGGATATGAATGTATACGGTTGCGCGACGGGTAAAACTTTTCTTAAAGTTTCTACCACTATCAGCCGACCGAGGGCTTTTAAAATTTAAAGAAATAAACACCTATTTATGTGCCTGATTTATACAAATACATTTTCCAAGGCGCATTTAATCTAATGCGTTTTACTTTACGCGACGTAATATGTTCAGTTCATTTGCAATATCCACCTACAGACGCGTATAATACAGATTTTAATTTTAATTAACAATTAATACACTTAACACGGTCTTGTTTTAATTGTTATATAAAGATGTACCTACATCAATAGTAATGATATTTTGACTTTATTATTAGAAACAGAAGATGAAAGATGCTATTCTTCTGTAAAACATTTTTGTTGTCAGTATCGTCCAGATCGTACGTAATATAAATCACCTTGTACAAGGATTGCATCGTCCGACGAGAAAAAAACTAATTTTGACGCCATAGCTGTATGTCATATTGGTCCAACGTGTCACACGGTATCAGCTGTTCTCGAAAAAGTAGTGTCGTTGACTGTGAGGGCCAAAAATTCGGTCGTCATCATCCCTCACGTCTTGTATAACAGTCTTCATATTTTTTATTTAAACAGATAATGGCTATATATCGCGAACATGTAATAAACTCTCGTCATTTCTGCCGAATTGATTAATTAGGACGACGTACAATGTGACCTTATGACACATTATTTACACATTTGGTTTGTCGAGAATTAATATGCAATACACTAACTTCACCTTAATTGTTTTTGGATTTATCAAAGATAATTTAAAATTCACTGTACGCGTTTATCTATTAGAATTTCGCGTACACGCTGGCAGAAAACTTTTCAATAATTACAATAATAATCTTTTGTGAAAGAAAATAAATCATTTGTTGTGACTAAGCAAATTCGTATTTAATAATAACATTATGTAGCTGATTTTTCACGCAGCTAGAAACGTGTTAACAAACAACGAACGGGATACCGGGGCTTTGAAATGACGAATTTTTAACGTTAAATACATTGTTTTAAAAAATGCAATTTTATAAGACAATCATTTTTCTGGTCCGAAAACTTAAGACTTCTGATACGTTCTGAAAAAACAATTCAAAAACGAATCGACTGACAAACGGACGCCACTGCAGTATCGTAAAATAAATCATCTGTTAAAAGATTTTGAATAATATTTTATTAATTTAATGGTGAAACAGTAACCATAATTGCGGCCAAACGAGGGTCTAAAGAAAAGTTTTTTTTTACTCGTTTTGCATAATAATAATAATAATAATAATAATATATTCCACCAACAAGAAACTTATTTAGAATTATTCAAATAAAACTTTAAACTGCACGAATAGTAACACAGCTATAGCGGGCTGTTTAGTTAAAACTTGTGTTTATTATCTGTATTTTGTATTTGTTAGTAAATTACATACATAATATATTCTGTTATTTAATTTTTAATTTCTTTTTTTTCAAGTACTTTATTTAACTACAAACGTTTTCATATTCGGTAAATTATGTTATATAATGATTTAATATAATATTTTGATGTCGACAATCTTTTTTTGTATCTTCAACAAATATGAAATACAATTGCTTTTTATATTCTACCATAATCATTTTTTTTTTTAATCATCAGAATTATAACTTACATTTATTTCCGTATTATAATATAAATTATAATACGATTGAATCAGTCCATATTAAGTAATTAATAATAATGTAATAATCAATAATGTAATATGTTTAAAATGTGAATAATTAATAATAATTAATAATAGTTAGTAATTAGTAATAATTAGTAATTAATAATAATGTAATAATCAATAATGTAATATGTTTAAAATGTGAATAACAATAATAATAAGAAAAAAATCATTCCAATATGAATTTTCTTCTTTTATAAATAGATAAATTTCGACTTAAATTAATAGAGAAAAATTAAATTCCTTATAGTATTGTATTATAAAATCCGAAACACTGTAGAGCTACTACAATGTGTTTTAATAACAAATTAATGAAACTGATTCTCAATGGTTATAATTTTAAAATTAAATTCACCCACTTTCAAATATTGTGAAACATAATAATTCGTTTAAATAAATAATTGAAAACTATAAAATTAAATTTAAATGCTTATAAAAATATTTATGTAAAATATGACGCAACACAAAATTCATTAATGTTTGAAAGTTTTATATCAAATTACTAATACCTAAGTCCTGTTTAGTGGCTCAAACGATTAGTGTTTGTTTATATTTATAAATTTAGAGCATTGTAATTTTAATATAATAAAGTTTTATCTCTATTAGGCTTTTATAATAACTCGTTATTTGTAATTCTATTCTGGCAGCACAGGGTACCCAGTGAAAGTGTCGTAAAATAAAAACTAGGTTAGTTTAATTTTTAGCGGGTCTCTTAAAATATAAATCCCGCAAGACAATATTTAATCTTTAAACTAAGAGAATATATTTTTATACACATTTTATACCCTTAAATCTAACTACTCTCTTCGAAGGATAATAAATCATTTAGCTGTAACTTATTAGTACAATACATTCGATTTGTATTAGAATAAAATCGTTTCAACGAATACGTTCATATTAAAGTGGTCACATAAAAATAATTGACAATAGTAAATTTTTTTTTGTTTTTACAAATGTTAAAACGTGTTGATTTAATTTAATTTTCTTACACCGTATTTTACTCATTCTTCTGAACATAGTTAAGTAAGCATTATTATTCATTCGAAACATTTATTTTAATTCTAACCGCATTTTATTTTTTTAATTATGCATACCCAACATTTGATTATCAACACATGATTATCATATATAGGTTATTTTTATTATACCGGATTTGAATATTAATTGTAATATAACCGATATTGACCGAATTAAATATTTTTTATACCGGCCGTTTTTTGACGAAAACATGCTTACATTTTATTCATTGTAGTGGCTACTACTAGTATGATAATAAATCTGAAAATATATTTTAAATTGTTATGTAGTTTACTAGAGATCTATAATAGTACTAATGATAATTTACCACTCACACAACAAGGCCGATTATCGATTGTGTAAGATTTGCCTATAAAATGTTTCTTAGTATCCAGTGGTGTGGAGGTCCCTTAAACTTAATTCGTGGTGTTTTTTAGATTCATTATATTAATATTTAATGTCCTTTCAAAAGTTCATTTATTTTTT
>NW_020273024.1:455334-543707 GCF_003268045.1 Sipha flava
CCCCCCTCTTTAAAAAAAAGGTTGGAAAATATTCCTCCCGAGTCACACTAACCTCATGTTCTTGTTATGTATATAAGTATATACTACTATATACATGTTATATATGTATGTTTAAGTAATATGTTTTTATTCAACCATCTTGTTTTCCGATTTTAATAACATTCAAAAATAAAATTGAAAAAAGTTTTTATTTATGTTGCTAAATAAGAAAAAATTTTAAATTAGGTTTGAATTCATTCTTTTTTTTTTTTTTTTGGCATTTTTAGTGTTTTTAAATCATTAATGCACTTTTTGAAAGACCACTTTTTTTAATATTTTAAGGCCATTTAAATTCGTGCCCTAGTAATAAATTATTTTGTTCAAATTCGTAGTTTTTCTAAAATAGAATAACATCATATTGTTAAGGTTGATAGTTATGATTGATAGTTCTAAATTTAACGTTATTAGTGCAACGTATACTACGGAAAACTTTTATTTCAACTTTTAAACATTTCAGTTTCCATTACATAATAATGTTTTTAAAATATTTTAATAACGATTCGGAAACATTAATTAAAAGTTCATGTTAGCTTACACGTATCTGTTAATTTTAAATTTTCTTATGGTTATAAAAACCTGTTCATATGTACGGTTATATTTTCATCATAGGATAATAATTTTTACATAACCCATCCGGATCCCTAAAAGTTGCAGGGACCTCTTTTCACCGAGCATCCTTAAGAGTTCCACCGTTTATGCGGTAGTCCTATCTTTTTTTCCATACTTCAAATAAAATTTGTTTATAGTAGGTACTACACATAAATTATGCATATATAATAATAATAATAATATTTTTACAATATTTTATTAAAATTTGAAAACAAATAAATATAGGATGACGATAAAATAATATTCGAACACTGTAATAACAACTTAATAGACTTTTACGTAAATTATTCTTGTAAGTTGTATGGTTACCGGCTCTAGAATACCTTATGTTTATAACATTACACATATATTTTTATCGTATGGTATATTATGTACAATTATGATATAAAAATCTATAAAAAACATTAAATATAAAAAAATTAAAAATGTGTGTATAAAAAAATAGTGAAATTTCCTGAATACAATTATTACTGATTATATTATTACACATCTTACATAAAACACAGATATATTTTAAATTAAATGCAAACATATATTACTTATATTTTTTTATTCTATGACAATAGCTATTTGTAAATGTACAAGTATTTATTAATAATTAAGAAGGCACTTGGGTTGGATTTGTAATTTTTCCGGCTAACATTATTAGTCCAGTTAGTTTGTTAAATATGAAAAACACGAACGGTCGATCAAATACTATTTTGGAAGAGATACTACGCCTTTGTCTCTGAGTGGATGGCTGGATTCCTAAAACAAATTAAACATATCATCTACTGCAGTAGCAAAGCTTGGGTTCTGGATTGGGGAAAACAACATTCAAAATAATTAAATTAAATGGTAATATCGAGCAAAGTTATATATACTTATTTTCTATTAACACTAGTTTTATTAATACATTATAAAATTGCAAACTTATTTAATACCAATATCAACTTCTAAGTTAAATCTATTTTTTCTATTTTTTATTTCTGCAGAAAGATTGATAACTTCGTCTATAACTAATCTATACTAATGTGATTCTCAATTAAATGATTCATGAGACATGTCTTTTTAGTTGCTTGTACTCAAAACCTCTCTTTTCGTTACTCACTATACCACACAGCAGGGACGAACACAGAAAATAATTTCGAAGGGGTTTTGAAAAAATGCAAAATGTTGATAAATAACATGTTTTATTGTATTATATTTATTATATTGTATAGTATATATTTATATATTTTATTTGCAAGTCTCATAGAAAACTTTGAAATATTAAATTTTCAGAAGGTTGAACTCATATGACCATAGGTATGAGACATAATACCTGCGTATCTCAACGGTCTCATCTTGGTTGTTTGGACTTATTGCGCGGCCGAAATAATAGCCTCTGTACATATGCGTGCACACGAGGGTTGCTGGGTTAACTTCCCGAAATCTTTTAAATGGAGCACTATTATTTAATTCAAATAATAAGGGAAATAAGAATAAGTTAAAATACGAACTGATGTTGCTCAATTAAATTAAATTTATTCTAAAATATTCGGTAAAAAAATTAATGATGTTTCGTAATAGAAAAAAAAATAAATTTTCAAGTAAAAAACTTGATAATGTAACAACTATAATTGACTGCAAAATTATAAATCATAAATAACTGAGACTATCTAAGAAAAATATACGGGATTCGAAGACCACATATTCATCGAGACTAGTATACTACAACATTAATAAACAATTATGTTTAAAAGTACTTATTTATAAAAGTTATGTTTATTTAATTATTTATACAACACAATTTATTAAATATATCTACACGTTTTGTTAATATAGGGCCCAAAAGTATTGTAGTCATCCCCAGAAATACAGGTCTGCGCATGCATATACCAGTGTATGCTTACTGTATGTATATACTTCTATGTATAATATATTAATAATTAACATAATTTAATTATAGGATTGTAAAAATGTAAATGTAAAATGCTAGTGTATTTACAATATGTATACAATATTCATGCAATCAAAAACTGGGTAAACAATGTCTGTCAGATACTGATCTACTTTGCAGAAAGCCAGAGAAGACCTATATGTATATATTCAATACTAAATAATTGTTTTTATCTACTAATCTATCAAATGTGTTTTCCTGCATCAGTGCATCACGGAAACAAATAAATAAAGGATAAAACATATTTCAAGACATTTATAGTTTACAAAGCAATTCGTATGCAGAGGCTATACATTTAATTATGTTTTAAAGACGTTTAAAATGTAGCCACTTTAATGTATAACTCCGCAGTATGGTCACATAACACATTTATTCAAGTGACCTTTGTCAGAAAAATCACGTACAAACACACCATTCGAATTATTTGCTAATACGGCTTCCATAACACTATAATATACAAATACGATTTGAATAATAATTAAATTTTAAACGGCAATCCCGTGTTTTCACGGTTATTCAAAACATATACTCGTGGAAAACATTTAAAATGCATGCCCTCCATCGATACATTCACCCGCGACCTTATGTGTTTATGTGTTGAACCACGTACAAGAGCATCAATCAGAAAATTTAAAAATATGTCAAGTTACAAGTGGTATTATGATATCTATTCACTTATAAATTACAAGTTTGAATATTAATTATATTAATCGTGGTATGTTTAAAATTATCTAAATCGAAAGATCGAATGGCTTCCGGTTCAATTTTTTGTATATTTCAATTACTTTTCGACCGATACTCGAGGAGTTATTTTTGTCACTGTGGACTCTTACGATGTATAATAAGAACGCTTACTTGCGTGTTTGCGTAGTTTACCGACATACCTAACTTAGTACCGACGGAGCCGACCGAATTGATGGTGATGAACGACATTGAAAAGTACGCGTTCTGTTTCATCGATACCAACGTGACAGTGGGAGACTTTGATGACGTGCGGCCGGTCATTAACTGTACGTTTTTTGCGGTGCTGTTGCCGCTATCTCCGGTACCATTTCCGCCACTGGTTTTGCCCGCCGTCTGGTCGAAGGCTGTTTTCACGCCGAGATTCTTGAAAAACGGTTCCAGGTCCAAGGCGTCGGTGAACGCGACCAACTGCGGCAACAGCACTTCTGTGTTCTGATAGTCCAACGAGTCCAGGATATTCAGAAAGTTGTCCTTGGAGAGACGCTCTATCATCAAGTCGGAGCCATTCACATCGTCTGGCATCATAATGAGCATGCTGACTTTGTCGGTCTGGAAATAATAACGATATTATTATAATTCACCACAAGTTCGAAACGTATACAACGTATGTATTACATCATTAATCAATTTATTCATTTTAACAATTTTAACATGGCCTGATTTAGGGATTTCAAGGCCCTCAGGCAAAATAAAAAATATGACATTTCATACTGATTTTTTTTTTTTTTTTTTTAATATTATATTTTGTTTATATTAATTTTATACAACGAAAAATGTATTCTAAAAATAATAATAATAATAATGACGGGCGCCATTGGCATTTGCCTATCCTGGCTAATGGTAAATAGGATCCTGAGTTTCAGATAAAGTTGTACTATTTATATTTATAGTCCAGGTCTATTATATAGTTTACCGTGAAAACTTTATATACGTTTTTGAGATTAAAATCAAGGATTACTTCCATCGAGTATACGCATTTTTATCACGCTTTCAGATTTAAATCGACTAAAACGTTAGTAGACTCTGTGTAAAATGTACAGTTACACATAGATGATTTACTACGTTCTGCAACGCGATAACGCGCCGAAAATTTAAATTTTATTAATATTTATTTTAAGAATAACTGTAATGTCTACGCTTCACAATTATCCGTAAACATGTGCCTGAATATTATTGACATTCTACCTACACTCAGTATGTGACAGTGGCGATTTTTTAATTTTTTCTGAGGAGGGGTCCTTTACATTATCTTAAAAATACGTATTATAAAATGTCGTAATTTCAAGTAAAATATAAATACCTAAATAAGCAATAGGTGTAACAAACATTCAAATATACGGACATATGGTTGAAATAACTAGATTTATATATTAGCGTATGTCCGCATAAAAAATATTCGTATAATAAATCAAAACCTAAACGCGTGACTTAGGGGGAGTCAAAACCCCCTGGACCCCCTCCCTCCGTAAAACCACCACTAATGTGTGATATGACATGTTAACACGTGGCTTCATTGTTGAGTGAAATTCACGATGCGAAAATATGTTTAGTTATTAATTACACTACACGCGCGGTATTCAGTGTCATGGACATTAAACTTGACTCGTCTGCTCATGTTTAATATATAAACACACGCATGAGGTTAAAACTAACGTAAACATTACCATGCCCTTAATTTAAGGGCCAAAAACTCACACCTAGCGTTCATAAACGTTCTTAGCATTTTAAAATAATGACTAATCAATTAATTTCGTATGTTCATAAGAAAAAAAATGTAATATAATACATTTGTATTCCTTAGTTTTATTAATAATATAATAATAATTGTATTGCCAACGAAAAAACATTATACATAATTATGTATGTATTAATTCTTCATCGATCAGTTAATCAATTTAACGCAATGAATACTTATTTTTAAATCGTATATCATAGATAGTAGATTGTTTTTGAATGATTTGAAGCCGGATTTTTTACGATGTTGTAAATATACTGACCGGTGAGATCTAACGAATATTTTTAGTTCCGGGTGCTGTCCTTTGTTGTGAAATTATGTTCGTTGTTATTATGTTTATATATATTTATATATATACATTCATTTAAATTTGAAAGTAACGATAAAGAATCGTATTTAAAAGCAATTCTACAAGAAGGTTAATTATACTAAGGCCTATTATGTAATACTATTTTGTACTTGATTTAAAAATTAAATACCTAATTAAAGATTTAAAAATACAAAAATAAAACGTCCCTATTTTTAAATGTTAATAAACAACAGTTTAGTTGAATTGTGCACTTTTAACTTTTTTAAAGCTAAATATAATAGTTCAGGGTTCGCTTTGCATTACTCGTTTATGGAATCAAACTCAAATAAACTTATTTTTTTCAAATTGACGTATGAATTCTTGTTGAAAAAATTGTTACTCATTTTTCGCTCTTTATTTTTACCTCTGTGTGAGTAAAATTACTAAGAAATTTAGTAAGAATTACCAATTTAAAGTACCTTTTTTTATCTAAATTCCTATATAAAAAAAAAATGTTACACAAAACGTTTTGTATAGATTTTCCATAAGAAATTTCCAAGAAAAAAAAACAATAGGAATCCCATTAAATTCCTCATTTTACGAAAAATAAATAAATAATAAATATTTTTACCAAAATAGATTTTAATCATATCATATATATATATATATATATATACACTATATATAAACTATATGATATATAATATATATATTATATATAAACTATATGATGAGTAGAAGGAAAAAGCTTCCTACAGCAATAGCACAGTGACTACATATTTTCCTTATTACAAGCTCGTAGAGTTGCATACCGTGACAGTTAATGGCATCGATTTTATAATTTTAGAACTATTCTTTCAAGTACCGATATTTAACTTTAATCACCAACTATATTTGTATATACTATATACGATATCTAAAACTATCACGAGACACGAAGTTACCTCAAACATAAGCTCAGCGGCTAAACACTTCAATTGTGGTACGTATCCAATTTTGAACATTCCAATTTGTGGTATCATCGGGACATGAACAATTGAACCGTCAGATTTCGTAAACGGTGCTGATGATTGATATGATGAGTAAGTGTACGTGGCAAGTTTTTGGTAATCTTTCCAGTGGCTGATTATTCCTGTGTCACTTCGTAATTCTAAAATATCGGCTAAAAATAAATATTCTCAAAATCAGTACACAATATAATATACCTATAATGAAATATACTCGTAAATATTTATGCGTATAAAAAATAATAATGAAAAAAATAAATCAATGTTTCTTCAATGAAACTTAATTTTGTAATACACATCATGTACATTCAGTTTATATCATATACTAATGTAAATTTTGTATTGAGTTTTAGCAGTTTCGATAAATTGATGAATATTAAATAAAAATAATTTGTACGGCATGGTAAGGTACAGTCAAGTACGTACTGACCCACTGGACAACCAGATAGATGCATGATGCGTCCATGAAAATTAAAAGTAGAAAGACAAATGGATTTTATCTATAAATTAATTTAAGATTGTAATTTTTATCAATAAAATAACATTTTTTTTTAAGTTATAATTTTAAATTTTATTTTAATGTTTACCCAATATAAAATATCACCGAACATCACTGTTGATTAAAATTATTATATACTTACTCGACTACTCACACATGTGAACGAACACTCTCGAAGGTAAAGCTTTTAAAAACAAAATTGAGGCATACAGCTTCACAGGAAAATGCAGAATGTTTATTTTTGATGCAATGTGAATGATATGTTTTAAATCAAGTTAGTAGAAATCATAATTGATAAGATGATTCTTCCAGTCAAGAAATACGAGTAAATATATTACTTTCATTCGAAATTTTAATAACTTTTTTTTCTGAATTTATAATTTTATTATAATGTAAAAGAATATTTTTAATTGTATTAAACAAAGATTTATAATTATATATATATATATATATATATATTTAAATAAACACTCATTTTCTTGTTTTAATTTTTGTTATTTAATCCTTTAGGATAAGGTGCAATAGATTACAAATTAAAGAATCTTAATTTTGCTAACTTCTCCAAACTAAAAATAAATATAACTTGATATATATATATATATATTGCACCTTAACCTAAAGGATTAAATAACAAAAATTAAAACGTCCTTACATGTTTTCAAAACTATCCCATAAGAGTAACCAGTACGGGTCTGAGTACAGTGATTAGTCGGTTGCCTTTCGGCACTACGGTTCACCTATGCTCGGCGTTACAAATTTATTGCATGGATAACTATCTATCAGAGAACTTAACAATAAAATGTGCCATATTTCAACCTACCGACCAACCTATAAAAAACCTACCAATACCACTAATACACACTCGATGATCAGAAATCTTGTAGGTTAAGTATAAAAATAAAAAATTATATGTATATGTCACATAGTCGTGTAATAGGTTATTGAATACTTTTACTTAAATTATTCCCAACAAAAAATATATAAGTAATTTGTTTAATAAAAATAATAATGACGGCTGATGTATTTTATATTTATAAAAGTGTGTTTTTTCAAACAAGAATGAAAAACCTTTTAACAATTAAATTATATTATATATTACTGATACTACGCATTCAGATATATATTATAAATTCTATTAATTTAAACGCTAAATCATATTATTTAAAATAAATTTGGTTTAGTTATTTTACTCGCTGTACCATAACAGTAAAATTTAAAATTATAACATGAACAAATACTATTCAATAATAAATTACAGTTTATTATAGTTATAATTTAAACACGTATAAAAAAGACGTCAACATAGAATTAATTTTTTGTATCCAATATTTATATAACATGGGGTGGTATTTCAACTACTGCATTGCGGTTTTTAAGACTTAAATAAGTGAAATAATAAAAGTTTAATGTTTTTCAGGCTATTGGACAAGGTTAAAAATGTAGCAATTCAATGTTGATAAATATAAAATTTAAATCCATGAAATTTATAAATTGTTTAACTGAATTCAATTGAAAATGTATGAACTATACTCCCAAAAAAAAAATCTTTGTAAAGATTCATAAGATATAAATGATTTATGAAATTTAATTTATGAGTATAGGCAGAGTATAAAAGACAATTTAATTTCCATTATAACTGAAGTACTCGTATATATATATATATATATATATATATATATGTATGTATTAAATATCAAAGTTTCAAGGATACTTACTTAAGCTATTATTTGAATTATCGCTTCGCATTGTAGTAACATTAGCTTGATAGTATTTCGAAAGTTTGTTGATGTACGACGATGGCATAACACGGGAGCTGGTCACAGATGCTTTGTTATAGGAACCGGAAAAATCGCCATCCGAATCGCTCTGTATAAAATTTAAAAAAAAAATACAGATTCGTTTCAAATTAAACGTAGAGTAGTTTCAAAATACCACATATTATGATGTTATACAATGACCGCTTAACAACCCAATATATTTACCCGTTGGATCTTGCCAACGGTTGCAGTGACATGCGTAAACATAATACGATATTGTATTATTACGATAGCGATTCCCTGCGAGCCTTACCCCGAAAGTATCGAAAATCGTTTTAAAACCTCTTCTCAACTGTTGGCGGGCTTCCTTGGCCTGCAGTCTGAACAAAGAAGTCACCTCTTCAGCGGCACGGCCCTGCAAACCTTCCATCATCATGGCCACACTGGTGGCTACCCCGAAAGGCGCCAGAACGAGATTGTCCCGGGCTCTGGAATAGTACTGCGGTGCGCGCACAACGTCGAGTAAGATTACCCCGGTAAGTGGCCGAAGAACAAAGGGGAAAAACCGAAAACAGAAAGCATAAAATCATTGTTACGATATTGCAATGTTGTTACGTGACATTTCGGTTTCGTAAAGAAATATGAAAAAAAAATAAAAATCAACGCACGTTGAACAAAGGAGGCACTAGACTATTGCTGAACTGGACCACCCGGACCACATCGGTGGAGTTGTTGTTCCCTTCTGGAGACGCGATCACGGCGACCGCCGTGGTCAGGACGCAGGACACCGCGGCGTACGACAGGATCCGTGCGGCTGGAAAAATTCACGACGAGTACATTACACACACATATATATCGCTGGACGTTTTCCTTTCCGTTCTCCCACGGTCATGTATATTTCGCATGCAAACACCGTACCTGTTGATGTGCAGGGCGCTGGTGCGGCGCGCAACCGAGCCATGTTGCGGAGAACTGAGCCCGGCCGCGAACGTGTATCGCTCGTTGTAGTGACTCGCAAGGACTGCGGGGTCGTGTCGCGCGCGTCGAGCCGAACGGACAAACAGAATAGATTATTTTTTTTTATTATTACTACTACTACTACTACTACGAATACTGCTACTATTACTACTATGATTCCCATATTAACTGGGTCAACAGCCTTGTCCGCGCCCGGTCGACTGGCGCAATACCGTAACGCATAGCCACCGCTGCCGCTGCCGTCGTCGATGGACCGGCCGGAGTGAAATGAAGAGTAGTCCGCGCGAAGAGGGGTAAACCACGCGTGTGTGTAAGGATCGCATTATTACGTTATAATACGATCGTGGTATTCTCGTCTTCCCACTCGGGTGTTATTTACTTGTTGTTATTATACTATTTTACTTTTACTTTCAATGCCACCGCCGCGACCGCAACTGCTCCGTCATGTGCAGTGCCTATCCGGGTACGCCGCGATATTATTTCGCTCTTATCCATCGTTCATCTTGTACAGCGATCTCCGCACGTTCTGATCCTTTGAACAGTGTGAAACGCCGCAAAACGTCGCAAAAAATCTAAATTAGAATTTTGCAGTGGAAAAGGGGGTTGCCCGAGAAAAATATCGTGTCTTGGAATTGACGACATTACAGGCATACAATTAAAACTCGCCTTTTACAACCCACCGAATAACACCGTGTAGAATGGTCCTTGCGGTTCTGGCATTAGCAAACTATTATATTGCACCAACAAACAATTGATCTGAAGACATTATGATAACTGAACTCAACTAATAAGATAAAAATAATTTGATATTATACCATGATATACTTAGAAAAGAGAAGCATTACTAATGTGAACTAAATATGAAAAATCTACTTGTTTTTTGTTTGTAACGTCTTAAAGTTGTCCCAAAGGAAATATTGAACCTGGGTCATCAAGCATTTTATTCGTATCTGCATACCTCATTCACCGATGCCGCAGTCTTAACTCCCAACACAGTTCAATTCGATTACGTTGACTACAATTTTACGTTTTATAGAAGGATAGAACCATAGGCGCAACTAGAGCCCAAATATTGGGGGTGTTGAAATCGCTGAAAATAAAATAAAATGGTATTTAACTGTAATTACTATAGATTATATAGATCTGAAAAAAAACAGGAGTGTTACTTTTGAACTCAAGGAGGATAAAAACCCTATTGCCCCCCCCTAGTTGCGTCTATGGATAGAACACTACTGAGAACGGTACCTTTTTTCAGTAATTTTTTTAATAACACGATACAGATACAAATACACGTATACAGATATCAATTATTTGTCAGTTTAAAATATATTTATTCATATCTACTTATAGATATACCTATTTCCAGTGACTTTAAGATATTTCATGATGTCCTTTGTCTATTCAAACTCTTTATAATAAGTTATGGTCGAAACTATCCGATCATAATCTTTGCTGGCCATGGTTTTGATAATATTGTTTTCAATTGATTTCAATATTGCTACGGTTCGTGTTTGAGTTACCTTTATTTATAATAATATATGAATATGTATATACTATATTACATATCATGTGACTACATTTTTGCCAATGTTGCTTTGTTGTGTATATTTTTGTACGAACAGACAACAACGCTCGAAAAATCGTTCTCAATCGTTGGATTAAAAGGTACAAAATATTGTTTCTTTTATCTGCTGACATCGTTCTCAATCGTGTTGTCAAAAAGGTACAACGTCTCAATCGTACTCTACCGTGATGGTGTAAATGACAAATATTAACAATCCAAATGGCTATTTGTACAATAATTATTTCTACAAACGTCGTAAATGCGTTTCCTCTTGTTTAATACCTCACAATACTCTATTGGTCTTTTTCGCAGTAAATGTTTTTTTCTAACCATTCAGAACTTCGCATACATACATTTAGAATAAATGGTGACGATCGCGCTAAGTTTACGCTCGCGTATTATATAATCTCCGTATCGATTTGTAACTTAGCGCCTATATGCCGGGCCGACGTGAAAATAATTAAAACATCGGTCATTACAAGCATACAAACGGTGTATGGCTTTTATATGTATATTGTGCACACACGATAACTGTTGGGTATTGAAAATGTGTGCCCAATTAAAAACCCCATGACTAGACGAAAACATTTACTCTTGTAGTATAATATAATAATGGCTGCGAAAACTAATAGCCATTTAACATTTGTAATGTATACTTCAATAATTATTTTTCAAATTGCATTGCAGCGAAGAAAGTAATACATATAATATATACATATTATGAACAACGATTATAACCGAACAATTGAATATTATATTAAGGTCTTGAGGAAATTATTCTGCGAGAATGTTTTAAATCGTCATAATGATTATGTCTAAAATACACATACACTACAATATATACTTAAAACTATAATTTCTAAGGCATTTTGAGTATATAAAATATAATATCAAATGGGTATCATAATTTTGAATGGGATTTCTGTGATATTACAACATAAAATGTGTAATGCTTATTTACTCATTTGGTATACTGTTTTACATAAACTCGCTTAGTTCAATTATGACGAATCAATTAAATGTTGTGACTTTTATTTACATTTACTCCGACACATAACTGTTATTGTAATAAAATATTTTTATGCAATACTTTCTTCTTTGTACGTTAAGACACGTGTTATCAAAAATTTAGACATGGCTTATTCGGCGTATAATTATAAACTTAAATCCATGTAACAACTTTGTAAATTTAATACTCCGTATTCATATAATTACATTACTCCGTATTAACACTAACAATGCCGTTTCCAATTCATTTAAATTCCATGGTCCTATAGGCAACACGAACTATAAATAATATCCATAAGGTTTGAACATATTTATATTAAGTACCGTTATGAACTAACTATAATCTTATTGAATAAATAAGAATCTCGACGTGTATTATTGTGAAATATTATATTACTCATATAATAATATCAACGTTGGTGCACCCTATTGACTATTTCTCATTTTGACAAAACATTAATTAATTTAATCTATTGCCTAAATCTTTTAATTATTTTGATTTGTTTTATGCACACAATATGTACATTAATTTTGTACAATGAATGCGTGTGTGCCAATACTTGATTTTTTTTATGCATGCGTATTGAGAAATAAATAAATTGGTATAATATAGACGCCAAATACAAAAAAGTCAGAGGGGACGGTTAACTGAAGAATTCAATGATTTAGGAACAAGGAATGAAAGATGTTATTATAAACTTCTACATATTTCTTCGATCACTATCGTGTTTCAATTTAAATGGATAGTTTAGGTTGTTATACAGTAAGGGACAGGAGTTTTAGTTTATTCAGATTCTAGTAGTTTTGTTAGAAATTCGAAATTTTTGCTAAACCTTTTATTTATAGAGGTGTATAATACTAAATGTATAATATATTTCGCATACCTCTCGAATAATGTAAGAAAAACAAATAAAAAATATGATATGAAAATAATACACAAATTTTGTAGCAAAGTGATATTATTTTATTCCCTTTCGTATACATTGGACAGTCTCATAGCTTATTAAAATCAAAAATTTTATCTTTATGAAAATGTATGATAAATGTACCGTGTATCTACGGTACAATTGATCCGTGATGATTTTATAATTATTTTATCATGGAAATCTGTAAAAGTTTAAACACATAAGACCACTTATTATTTTTAATTTTTTATTTAGACTAAAAATAATAGTCTCAATATTTACGTTACATACTAACTAAAATATTGCGACGAAAAAAAAAATAAAGAGAGAAAAATTGGATAAACAATAATTAATGAAAAATTTTGAATTAATTAATAAAATCAAGAAGGAAGAAATATAATCAAATAAATTAAATTATAAAAATACCATTTAATTGGTTTAATTTAATGATAATAGTAATATGAAGGTATGATATGAATAAATAAACATATTATATTATGATAAAATACTCATAAATAATTACATTATGAAAATAATACCTTTATTCCATCATAATATTGTTCTAAGAGAATAAAATCTAATAAATAAAATAAATATTTAATCCCTAAAGATTAATGCATCTTAGACATTTATTGGGTCTGAGTCCATTATGAGGTATTATTCACCAAAAAATGAGACTTCTACTCTTCGAAGTATCTATGGCAAAGTAATGGCTTGATTAAAATAAATCCTATAATAAAACGTATAAGCTATAGTCTATTGTTGTTTAAATTTGTTTTTAAATTAATTTATTGAAGATTGCTTTAATTTTTAATATTTCATCTAATTATTTTTTTAGAACTATCTAGTGTTTGATAAGCCTTCAATTCAGTTTTAAGTTTATAACTTAATTTATACAAACAGCGTCCAGACAGAATATAATCATTTTAACCTACATTAAAGATCAGTGACGCGATAACGATCGTAGAAAAATAAGTATTGTCATCAATAATGACCAATGTAATGTAGTGTACGTAGACCTTGTTGACTACAAAATTCTCACTAACAGAAAACATCACGCAATAGAATTTAGTTTTTCTCTAGAAGATCTAAAACAAATAATAAACGATTTTATTTTTTATATATTGGTTACGTTTATATTAATAATACATGTTGCTATTATTTAGTATCGAGACAATTGATTATATTGAATGTTTTCACAACCCGTAACATACAAATGAAGTAAACTAATAATTATATTAAATAGCTAATAAAATATTTATTTATTATTATGAAATAAATCAAAATAATTGTAAATAACTAACAAAACTGATATGTTTAAAATAAATATAAAAATAATATGAATTTTTTAAAAACTTAAAGTAAGAAAAATTATCCTATGAGTATAATTAATAGTACAATATTTAAACTTATGTAAATATTTTAGATTATACTTTTTATAGAAACTAACAAGTAATAAAAATAAATTTCAAAAATTAAATAATGACATAAGTTTTTTTTTAATTTAATTTACATATCGAGTATTGGAATAAATTGAAAATAGCATTTATTTTGCGCTCTATCAATTATTATACATGAATTAAAAAGTAGAACAGTTATCTTACTTTTACATAACTTATTTGAAGGTTATTTAAACGGTCTAATAAACTCTCAGTATTAATAAGGCAATAATAGCAATAAGCATTTACATCAATTAGTTATATAAATAAAAAAGTTACTAATAAAATAATTAAATAGTAATATTAAATGTTATATATATATATATATATATATATATTATACTAATTTAAGTTTAAAAGTATTAATTAATTTTCACCCGTTTTTCCCATAGATTATAACACGCAACCAGAAATTGTTGTTGCAACAAAATAATCTATACATTGCAATACATTTAAATATAGTCTAATATATTCATACTTACATATCTATATACATATCTGATATATATATATATAATGACAATATTGATTAGCTTAACATATGTGATGATAATATATGTAATAAAATCATATTTCATGCGATTTCAGCTTCATTAAACAATTCGAATTTACGAAATTTGTAGTATACGTACCTATATGATTAAACTAGTTTATTTCAGTACAACAACGACCTACATATGATTGTTGATTATAGTGCGCAAGTGTCTTTTTATGATAATTCAGCCAAAATTAAAATCACATTTTTAACTTTCACGTCCTTGCTGTAAAATTTGCCAAGTTTTATTTACCTATGATTAATTCAGTAATTATTGTGAGATAAAAATCAACATAATAAGATAATAAATTTATTTATATATTAATGTTTTTATTTTCGTTCATCATAAATATCAATCGAAAAATATTTAATAAATATACTGACACTGTAATTAGTTTTATTTTATTCAATATAAAAGTTTTATATTAAAATTTTAAGTGTACATTTTACTACGTGGAAGCCAAAATAGGTAAAGTGTATATAATTATAATTTATTACTAAAATAAAATAACAAAAACAAACGATAAATCTCTATAAAATTATAATTGTTACGCAATTTTAATTGTAATATTTATGTTTTATTTTATCATGGTTTAAATTAATTTTTGATTAATTTAATCAATCAACACATAACTTTGATTATTTAATAGTAGAAGCAGTAAGCAATAATTAAATTTTTCCACGGCATCAATAATTAATTTTAGTATACATAAGAAAATAATATAATTGTATGTAGGTATAAATTTTGCTCAGTTTTTATTAAAGATAAGAATTAATTTAAAATAAATTTAAAATTATAAAATTAATTACTATGATTAATTGTAGTACCTACTATCATTAAAGTAGTAGTTATTACGGGCTAAGTTTCAACACAAAATAATATAAATTGGTTAGTTATTTTTACACAGAACTGCTTACAAGATATTAATTAAAAAATTAGCTTTTAGTTATACTTTTACAAGTTATTAATTACTGCTTACTTGCAATGTATATTTGACTCATCGAGTATTTATATAAGTTTATTAATAACTATTTAATAAAAATCAATCAAAAATTGTATCATTTATAGCTTGAGTATTAAACACAAAGAACAAAATTGCTATATATACACTAATTTCCTTGTTTAAACCTTGATTTAAATTTTGACTTAATGATGAATGATGTTGTTAGTTATTAACATACAAAATTAATTGATTGAAACTAATGTGACAATTAATGGTTGGTAACTCATTGGGTGGTTAACCGATAAGATATATTTTTTAACCACGATGATGCACACAAAGTTATGACCCCTTATATTGTCAAATGAAATTTAAAGCGATACATTTGTAAATTAAACGATTTGAAATTTATGTAAAATTCAAAAATCTTTTTTAATTGAGGCTAATTTCATACTACATTCAACTTTAACTTATCAAATTCAAAATTCTATCAGATAATTTCGAACGATATCGGTGTCGAAAATGTGTCACGATACCGATATCGTATCGAATTATCGATATCGTTGCCCATCACTATTCAATATACTGTTGAAAAATAATTTCAATTTCTTTGATAACAATAATTCGTCCATTAATATTAATTACTTACACATTATCTTAACACAATCCTTATAATCTTTAAACTAAGTACACCAATTACGAGTAACAAAATGTAAGATAATGTATTGACTACCGGCCTACATGACAATTATAAATAGCTTAGGAAATCTAATAATTACAACCTATTTGTTCATTATTATACTTATGTTTACATAAATCAAGTGATACTAAAATTAAGTTATTACTTTAGTTAACAATAGACAATAATACTAACTCAGTATTAATTTAAATCGTGGTTTTTGGTATAATTAAATAAATATTGAATTAAATAATGGTACTTAACCTACGGAAACAGATTTTAAAAACCATATTAACATAAACTAGGATAACTGAAATGGGTGACTAATTGTATGTAACTGTAATCAAATACGATTACGATTTTAGAATTATTCATCTTAATTTCTACTTAGTCATTATTTTGCAATGAATTTAATACCGTGTTTGTTAATTCCGTAGAGAGTGATTAATTGAATACAAGTCTGCATAGTTGAATGATGATAGTAAATTTCACCAGTCATTGATCAATAAATATTTACACCATGTCTCCACTACTCTATTGTTTTTGAATTGAGCTCAGTATTTGTAAAACTCTTTCAAAATGAATCAAAAGTTTTAACAGTACTTTTCTTGACTTTTTATAGCTTCAGTTAATCAACTGAAAATTACTTTACTCAAAACCCGTTACTTAAAAATATCGTTGATAATAGTTCTTCTTTTATAATAAATTCTGATTACACATTATAGCCTTCAAAGTTCAGTTTTTTTTTTCATTTACACATTGACTGTTGAAGATTTATGGGTTTATAATGAATTCAGTATTCGAAATAAAGTTGAATTATATTAAATTTTATTTACGAGTAAATAACTCATGTCATGAATCAATTGGCATTCCTAAATAAGTAATAATTTGTGTTCTTGAGATGAGTTTCTCCAATAGACTGTTTTTGACTTTATTATGTTACATAATTTAGGTACAATAAAAGTACAGAATAAATATAATAACTTCTAATTATATAACTTTACGACAGGAGAAAATGTAAAAAAAAAAAAAATAATAATCAATGAAACAATGTACTTATAATAAAAATAAAAAATAAATTATAAAACTTATACTATTCGGTTATGCATCACATAAATGTTCTTTTTTTTAAATAATAGCACTTATAATAATATTATTTTTTAATTTTTCCTTTTTACGAAATATTTACAGACTTGTTTCGAAATGGCTAGAAATTTTCTGGATTTTTATTTTAAGATGATTTAATTCAAGATTTCAAGTATATTTTAAGTTATTTGATTAGTATAAGTTCACACTAACATTTTTAAGAACATTTTAAATTAGTTGATTCTCTAATAAATAAATGTGTATGATTATCATTTTATGAATTTGATAATTTTTAATTGATTTCTAGTTTTAAAATAATAATTTTTTTAAAAAAATATATCCAATTGAAATCTTAAAATTATATAATAAAAAATTATTATAAAATATTCCTGATAAAATATAAAATAAATGCTAAACATTTGTATATAATAAAGCAAAAAGTAATATTTTTAAATGCTTTATCTCTGTTATAAGACGGCAAGAAAAATTCGAATAAATTCGGTGTGTTCACAATTTATTTATAAATTATAGATTATGATAACTATTATTTATTTCATAATTAATGTAAATATTAATGTAAATATTATTTTCAAATATTGGATAATTTTCTTAATAATATTCTATACTAATTTAAGTTCAAATAGCCAAAACCACGAGAAGTTTTCCATATTCCGATTCTTCAAATTCTATTAATTGTTAATTATTGATAAAAACGGGTTTAGCCTAAATATCAAAGGTTAAATTATAAAATCAATATATTAGTCCTGAAAAGTTTTTCCAATATTATACATATAATATAGGATTAGTAATACAATTAAATGTAATTCATTCCCTGTATCATGTCACAACTAGGTGGCTATCATTTTCATGTGTTTTTTTTATGAATCATCCTAGCTTATGAGTTATTTCTTAATTTATTTTCAAAAAACAATATATAACCTAAAAACTTACCAACTTGTTTCAATTCATTATAAGTGAATAACTTATGTTATATACCACAATAGTATTATTTTTTGTCTATATATATATATACATAATTGTATACACTTTTTACTTAGCTGTATATGTATATAAATTTATTTATATATATACAATATACAATCATAATTTTGTAATTAAAAATATATTTATTAACTGTTTTCACGAAATTCTTTTATATATTAAAATATCTTCAACAACGTTCGAATATATTCTTAATTTGGTTAAGAAGTCATTATTTTACTGTAGAAACAAAAAAAAAATCTAATACTTAAGTATTGGGGTTAATATATTTATAAGAAATTGTATTGGAACCCGAGGGGCACAGAGACACGTGCCTTCCCCATCCTGCCAATCGACTGTAGAAAAATTTTTAAATGATCATTTATTAATTTGTATATTATCTTTTATATTTTTATGGTTTTAAAAAATAAAAAAATACCTATATAATTGTCAGACCAGTGTTGTCAAATGTTAAAAACTATTGTGACATTATCGTTGGTTTACGTGCATTAAAAATAATCACCTAATCTAATTGGTAATAACAAAACAGATACTCCTATAGAAGTCTACAAATCTGCATCTATGTTTCCTAATACCTTCTGATTATACTACGTTTATACACGTCACAACAGCGACTTCAGCACGATCATTCAGTTCATTTAACGAATATAAACCTATTTACCATGAATTAGAATAAACTCAATTGATTATCAATACTTCATATTAATAAAGATATAGCCGTAACTCTAAAAGAGGTATCGGATACATTTGCGTAAAAAATATAAAAAAAACATTAAAAAAAAACATACAAAATTTTAATTAGATTTTTAACTATAAGGTATTACATTAACATATGTTTTTATTTATATATTTTATAATTTATATTAACTTAATAAATAATTTATATTTAATTTTTTATAAAAAAGAATATATATATTATAATGTGCCTCCCCTTCAGAAAAATTCTAGATCCGCCTTTGTAAATAAATAAATGTAAGTACACTTAACATGTTGTATATTTATTTTTTTTATTAATTTATGAAAAAATAATATTGTCTTATATAAATTTCAAAAATATTTTTTTTCTTAAATTAAATCACTTTTAATGTTTGACGTAAACAGTAACAATAATAAAACTAATAAAATCTTAATATTCTACTATGATTTAATAATTATTTTACTCCTATGAAATGAAATTCCGTTTAAATTTTTTTGTAGGGTAGGTCAAGAATGGTATGATGTAAGTATTCGGCACAGGTGTACCAGGGTCTCATGATCGTATGGTACCATGCCATTATTTAACCTTCCAAATGAATGCTCTCGATATTTTATATTCTTGTTTTATGTTGTGCTCATACTAACTGCCCAACAGTCACGCAAAATGGACAAATATAATACAACAGAACAATAACAAAAATTTGTCTTAAATAATTATCAAATTTAGAAATCTTTTATGATAATCCTTATAACATTTAAAAAATTATCCTTATAAATAAATAGGTATTTAAAAAACTTGTTTTCAATACGTATGTAGCATAAAACAGTTTTAGATTACTGCATATACTTTTTAAGACATTAAATGCCTGAAAATGTGTATTGCAGATCTTTAAGGCTAGGTTCACAGTTCATCGTGCGTATTTAGATATACGGGTTACCTATGCCTATATATCATTGTTCACATGACATACGACGATCGTGATAACGGCACAACATTATATTTCTATGTAAAGACGCAAAATCAAATACTGTTGGTTGTCAACGGACCGTTCAGTTGACACGCGCGTTTCACTGTAAACTGTAGTTTTGATCGTATTATTTTTAAAAAAATAGTGGAAATTGACACAACCACGTTAATCAACGGAATCGAAGAAAACTTGCCATATGGGATATGTTTTGGCCGGGTGCAACAAATACTATGCCGCACTCCCGGACACCGACTTGTGCGTGTCGCGCACCACCGACCAGCCAATTTTTTTTGGTATATAGTGGTGTGATAGCTCAACTAGTAGTGTTCAGGTTCGCCTCGCAAATACTAGTGAGCTATGTTATGATATTATGTGTTACGAGTATGTGTGTCTATATGTATGTGTTTGGTGTGTGCTTAAAACTAGAAGAGGAGTAACTAAAATAAATGTAAAATGGTATAAAATGGTAACTATATGTGGCTGTATTAAAATAATCAAATATTAAATAAACAATAAATCACAGCAATATAGATGAATTAAAATTGAATAATAATAATAAAAATTGGCCCTTCTGGCCTAACAATATATAATAATAATCAATAAATGTGGCCCTTTTGGCACGACAGTAAAATATTAATAATTAATAATAAATAATGGCCCTTATGGTACACAATAAATAAATATTAGTCATTTTAATAATTAATATTAAATAAATAAATGATAATTTTAAAACTCACAATTTGTCGGTGTACGGATGGCCAGTTGCAACAACCTATACCTAAATCTTAATAAATTCGCACAATAACAATAATAAATAAATAATAAGTAAATTATGGTAAAACAACAATAGTGGCGATTAGCCCACATTCAAATTTATAGTAAAAAATGATAATAATAATATTTGCAATTCGTGCCTACACAATATAAAAAGGTAACTGGAAATTCGTGCCCACAATAAACATAAAAAGAACAACACACTACACACGCATTCGGCGGTGGTTCGCACAAGACAACAAAAATATAAAAATCACACACACACACACAAATATTACAATAATATACAACAATATAAAACACGGGCTTTTATGGTTACATAATTCATGATTACAGACGACGATAGACATAACAATAATTGGCTTATAATATATGTGTGTGTGTATGTTGCTGGATGGCCGGTAATGATACGATAAAGTATAATTATAAAACCGCGGTGGCAAGTATTATTACGCAACCACCGCGATTTTGGCGTGAACAGGATATGTACGAGTAAATGTATAATTTGCATACATTTTTCATCGTGATCTCTAAGTTTTGGATATTACGTAACATAAAAAATAAAAAAAAGCCTTATTTTCAAAATTGGATGAACTCAATATTTCCTTTCCATTTTTTGTTTTCGTCTTTTCAATCTTCAGTGGATGACCCTCAAACACACAGCACCTATCAAACCCATTCTCAATGTACCTTTGAGCTGAACTAACTATAATATCTTGACTATAATATCTAGAACATTCACGTTCGACACGATACGCATTTAAATACACATCTATTTGAACGGTCGTACGCGCGTTTTGTGGCGTTCTAACGCGCGTCCATGTGAACCTAGCTTTAAAATAATTTAAAAAATACATATTTGTTTCGTTGAAGCTGTGATAACTATATTTAAAATTTGACTTATTACAGGATTATATGAAACATAAAAGCACAAAAACCTGTTCAGGTACAAGAATGATAATTATTATTTATTAGGTATGCGTAATTTGTAGTATCTAATAGTGTCTCATATAGTTTGTGTTTATTCTATAATTTAATGTCTATGATATACGAAACGAATTATTTAATTAATGGATTACAGATTGCAATAATTATTATATTATACAGCTTGTATATTAATACGGTGTAGAAACATTAATCATTTACAAAACTACAACGATATCACATGAAGATCACATTGATGGATAATAATTCATTCACACTTTATACAACTATTAGTACATTTATTATTTATTAGTCACTTAAATTAACTTTTGGATATTATGTTTACAAATAAAATAAAATATTATTATAATAAAAATATTCGCTTTAGGATCTAAAAATATAATTTATATAATTTGTCTTTTAAAGTAAAATCAAATTTATTTATTAATGAAAGCTTTAAGATGCAATTTTTCAAACATTAATGTGTTATGAAAAAATCCGTTTTCAATTGTGATGAAAAAAAAATAAAAATCTAAAAAATTCAATTAATTGCCCCGAGTGAGGATCGAACTCACGACCTTAAGATTATGAGACTTACGCGCTACCTACTGCGCTATCGAGGCACATGATGTAATAATTGACTGGTTAGGGTCCTAGCTTACAGCAAATATACGTATTATTTGATGAAATGAAATACTTAATTATTTTAAATTAGTCAATTAACACGTTGAAATAATCGATTATATTTTTAATTAATCAGATTATAATTATTATGATTTCAAATATTCTTTTAAAGTAAAAATCTAGTTTTGTTTATTCCATCTGGACTTCACCACTGGTAACCGTTCTAATGTTAATGATTAATAACTATTGATTACAAACCAATATTAAATACATTACCATAGTTATTTAAAAAATCTATAATAGGTATCTAAGATGTTTAATATTTTCAATAGTGTAATAATTAATAAGCAACATGAATTTCGAATTGAAAAATTGATTAATACTAATCTATTAATATACTCAGTGCCGGATCTAGCATATTTTTTACCTGGGGCAAAGTATAAAATTAGCGCCCTAGCGCCTTTCCCCTTTGTTATGCCCACAATTATACTTATGTACCAGTTAAACTCTAAAAAAAAATATTTAAGAGTATAAAAGAAAAACAATATTTGCTGGATTAGAAAAAAAATATATTAAATAAAAAACTTTAAATACAAATTATTACAAACTAATACATGAAAATAATCATTATACAATAATCAAACAAATTATCATTAAATTTTGATTTTTTTTGCTTTTCTGGCGGCAAAATCGTTAATTATATCGTCATAATCTAAATTTTTGGCAATTCGATTTTCATTGAAATAATTGAAAGATGGTTGAGTCTGTCTTGATTTGTTGAAGATCTAAGATAGGATTTGATTAATTTTAACTTACTAAAACTTCGTTCGCAAAATGCTGAAGTTACAGGTAAAGTCAAAAATATTTGATATGCTATTAAAATATTGGGATATGCTTCTTTTAGATTATTTTTATAAATAAAATGTATTATTTCATAATAATTTCCATATTGTAGTGAGTTGTCTAATGTTTAAATTGAATGCAAATAATTTTTAAAATTATTCAAAATACATAAAGAATACTTTTTTTTAGTTCGATAAATTTATTTATAAATCTTTATAGGCTTTATTAATACCATTAAATTTTGAAATTTCGGAATTTCGCTATTTTTAGATGCAAATAATATTAAACTTGTCGCGTTTGTCTACATTGGCGCATGTGTCCATTAAAAAGCTGTATTATAATATTATTAAAAGCTCGGATAATGTTAATGTCAATGCATTTTTTGGACAGGTTTTTTTTCGTCGCAAGAATATAATAATTCTAATTTTGAGCTTGGTATTCTTTTACTTTTCGAAAGTATTTTTTGATAATATAATGTGAACGTATAATCTTAATAATCTAGTAAAACGTTTTCAGGTTATAAACAACGATTTTGATCGAAAACCGGAGGTGACGGCATTATGTGGGAAATCTTAATAGCCAGAACAGTAATTCATCGACGAGATCCGCAGTGGCCGAATTTTCATCTTTCTCGTCGGTAGCCGAATCCCGCATGACCGCGGTGGCCAGTTTCCGGGTTTCGGTAAAAGCCTGAACGGAACGAACGCGGTCGGTCAAGTGCTTCTGGTCCTCTTCGTGCGCCGCTGCCCCATACGCACAACCTTCGTGTACGTACCATTGACATTCTGTATCGATAACACAGGAAATCAGTTACATTGCGTTTAGTGTGTAGTAGTTAAGTTAACTACCAACGTGCGACGAGCTAACTACAAACGTGTCTTGATGAACACGCGTCGAACGTACCGGAGCACCGCACCATGCGCGAGTACACGTGTCTGCACTTGCACTTGGCGCACATTCTGAACCACTGGCCCGTCGACCGTTCGATCGTCAACACGTTGTCTTCGAATTTCCTTCGGTAAACGTGTCGGCGGCAACCCACCGTCGGCTCAGACAGTCTCAACATCCGCTTAAGGAAGTATTCGAGAAGAAACGTGTCCATTCGTCGCGTTCAGATGAGATACACGAAAATATCAATAGATCACGGAGCGCAAACGAAACGTTTGTTGTATGAGACGAACGAAAAACTTTCGACGCTATTTGTAGGGATTTTCAATGTTTACTCGTTTACTATCGTTGTCTCGCGTAATGACTGTTTTCGAGCCAAATCATTTTGAAAACCAAACACGGGACGCGCGGCGACAGTGAAATAGTGTAAACCTCGAAACGTCGAAAGGCTATTGAACGCAACTTGGTGTTACGTGAGGTTGATTTATCGTGCTTGGCGATGCTATAAGTGTTATCCACCGGCTATCTTTTGATTACCATTGTTTTTATTTATTATTTTGAAACATATCTATACGCTTCGGACCGGTAGCATATTTGACGGGCGATGAGGACAACTGCTCCCCCTTCCGCTGAGAATTTTTAGACCAGGAAATATTTTACTTAACTTATGATTATAGAGTATTTCATTAAAAAACGAAAATTGTGAAAAATTATATTAGTGACAACAAATTACAAGCTAAATATTGGCCGAAAAAAATTTGAAAGAAACCTTACACTTGCATTGGGCCGGGCTAACGCAACGTTACACCAGCCTGGTACCTTGTTTTTTATGTTTTACTGGTGAACCATGTACATGCGAATTGTGCGAATGGTCATATAAATTCATGCTAATTACATATTAAATATTAGGCCGATTTTTTTGCCAAAATTACAAATGGGCCGGGTTTATGCAATGTATGCATCAAAAAGAATGTCATTGAAAAGGAATTATCATACTCATAAATATGTCACTACAAAGAACTACTTTCAATTCATTGATCTATTTAGTTTTGATATAGAAAATCTATGTCCCTTCAGCTTTGCATGAGCCTCGATAGCGCAGTAGGTAGCGCGTAAGTCTCATAATCTTAAGGTCGTGAGTTCGATCCTCACTCGGGGCAAATAAAAAACTTTTTTTATTCACATTTCTTTACATTTAAATAATAAAATGTTTATTAAAATTTGAAGTTTTTCATTGTTTGTTCGTGAATGTATATTATTATAATAAGCATATAATATTTATCAGGTATATATTATGTATACGAATATGTGATTGAATTTCATGCTCCATACAAAACAAGAAAACGTTGTGTTTTTAGTTACTATTCTATGATTCAAACTTAAGGTAACTTTTAATATACGAGTATAATGAAAAAATTCAAACGTAGTGTTTACATTTTTTCCAGTAAGTGTGTTTACTTTTCTAATAAAGTAAATAATTTTAAATTGATTCTTAACATTTATGGTTTTTTTTTTTTTTTGGTTTACTCTAGGCCATTTAGGCACATTGCCGCTTCCACTATCTCCCTCCATGATTCTCTATGTTTTGCCAGTTCCTCTCCATTTATGACTCCCAGCATCCTAATGTCTTCCTTAACTCGGTCCTCCCAACGTTGTCTAGGCCTTCCTCTTGGTCTACTTTTGTTCGGTTTCCATTTCGTGATGGTCCATAGAAGTTGGTCTTATGCTCTCCATACGTGTCCGGCCCATCTTAAACATATATGGTTATAATATTATATTGGAAAATCGTTGTTTTCAGATGTATATTATTTAAAAAATATAAAATTAAAATAAATGTTTACCCTGAATAAGGATTGCTACCAATTGCACTACGAAGCAGTTGTATATAAAAAGACATTGACATTTTTTAGATTACAAATAATTTAGTAAATTATACAATATAGTGTGTATATAAATACATAAATAGTAAACAGTACTATTTTGATATTTTAATCTTTTATAATAAATAAGTACAAACATGACATATGTTATGTTTAATATTGTAATGGCTGATGAAATTCTTGCAGAAAAATAAAAAAATATAGTGTTTTGAAACTTCATTTTCTTTTTTGAGATGGTAAATTAAGAAAAGGCTTAACTGATTTTACAGTAATGTCTTTTTTCTGTAATTCAAATTTTGAGTAATAAATTACTAAATCTGTATTTATTTTTTAGATAGAAAATTAGAAACAGATTATACTTACTACATTAGTTATAGACAGTTGACAAACAATTATTTGACTGTAAACAGAAGTTTTTCAGAACTAAAGGAATAAAGAATTAAAAAAAAATCAACAAAAAATTAAAAATTATGCTAGAAAATAATACCGAACTAAAATCTATGTAGACAATACATAACATTATCTATCTAAATTAAAATTTATGAAATATAACTCCTGGAGAATTTACAAAATATAAATATGTGATGTTCAAACGGAGTTTTAGTAAATATAAGATTTAGATATAAGGTGAAACAGATCGTTCACTTTTGAAAATTTAAAACACCACATAATTGTTTCGTGTAATTCATTGGAATATCATAAATAATTTTAGATCAATATCGCCATCAATATTTTATAGATTTTAGAACTATTTTTAAAATATTTTTATATTAAGTGTTTCATTTTATCATATCTTTTTTTTGCGTATTTTAACATATTTATTTAGATTAATAGGTTTTTGAAAAAAATTTATAGGTAGTATATATGTTTATTTAATAATATTTACATGGTATATTTTAGCATATTTTTATTGTATATTTCTGCATATTTTTAATAAAACAAATGCATATTTCATCATTTTTTATAGCATATAAATCTTAGTCCTAATTGTAATATTCTCTATACACAATCGAAAATTATTGTAAAATCGATTACGTGTTATATATAACATTAAAATAAATTACTTCGTGTTGTCGACTATGTCACTTTTTAAATCCATATTTTCATCCGGGAAAAAATCTACGAACAATCAGAAAGGTCTACGACTTGTGAGTAAACAGTTTTCTTAATTTTTTCTGCGAATATTTTAAGAACACACATCATAAAATTTACATTGTCCATATCTAATTTTTTAGGCGGAGTATAAAATAAAATTAATACACTGCACACGACTAACCTGTACACAACACTAATTTCAAATCAGTTATGACTAAACTAAACGTAAAGGTTTTGTTAAAATAATTTTGACTTAAAATAAACATTGTATAATTCGATTTTATTCAAATAAAAATTGGATTTAGATATACATGATGCGCTTTCTCAAAAATTGACAAGTGTTACAATAAATATTTATGGATATACATTTTAATGTATTTTTTAATAACATTTTATGCACCTATAGTAGTTAAATTTTAAATACATGGTATCCACAAGCTTACAAAAACAAATTAGTTAATAATGAATAAAAAATAGTAATTTTTAGTTTCATATAATTATACATATTTTCATAATCTTATAGTACCATAATATTAAATCATTTAAATTAATAATTAATAATACTAGTTTATTTTAAATAGCAACATTGATTTTGAGGAAAAATTAAGAATGTCAATAGAAAATACCACTGCATGGTGGCGGTAAAATCGAACAAAATTCAATTTAAAAATATGTATGACGATATTTTTCGTGACCGAATTACCACTGCATTGTGCGGGCTCACATTTACAATACGTGGATACAATTTTATCACCACCGCCACCTCGGCTGCGTGTAGGGACCTTTACCCATAATACTACCCGCCATACTACTCGTTCTTATTTATTTTATGCATTGTATTGTTATTTTATAGATTATATTGTTTTTCTGTAGTTGCCTGACACCAGAAAAAAAAAATTATATATGTAATAATTTTTTTTTTAATTTACATATGAAAACATTTTGTAAGTTATCTTGAATTTTCTACTAAATACAATTTTTTTTGTTGCTTGAGAAATGTTGTACCTATTAAGAGTAAAAAATTACATGTTTATAAGTGAAAAAATTAATTATATGATTATATTAATACAATATTAGTCGAAATAACACATTGTATTTATAATATTTTACATACTTAAATAATTAGCATATTTAAGCATATTTTGAATAAAATAAAATATTTCTTGGATTTAAGCATTTTTAGAGAATATTTTACCAGCTTTTAAGGGAATATTTATGGCATATTTAGAGGTTTTTTTTTAGTGCATATATTATAACCTAAAAATCCGCTTTCTAACTTAACAACTTACCCAACATATATTTTATAGAAATTTGTTTATGCCATGACCAAACCAAATTTATTTCATACATAATTATGTCATTATGAATATTTTTTCTTGGAAGTCTCCACTTTTTTTTCCATTTGTTCACATAATCAATAATAAATTTCATATAGTAATATATTTTGTACTTCATGTGATAATTACAAACGCCGCTTAGCGTCCTCCGGACTTTAGAGACTCATATTAATTGACACTTATAATCTTATAATTCTATCTTAAATAAGAAGGGGGATTCCGTCCTTATTTTTCCCCTCACTTTGATCATTGGTTATGGTAACGTTATGATACTGTATTGTATAAAACACATACATATACGTGTACTATACGCACTCATGAACTTCATAAATAACTAGATTTAATTCGAATACTTTTTTATTGGTATTTTGTGAGTAGAGCGTGGATTTCTATGCAATCACATATTTTTTTCCTTTCAATATTTTTGGATTTTTGTCAGTTATCTCCACGAATCATCATAATTTGAAGGTAATGGTGACATTTTTTTTTACATATTTCTGCATATTTAGAGGTTATTGCATATTATTACATATTTTGGCAAAATTCAAAATTTATTGCATATTGAAGTGAAAAATTTAAAAAAAAAAATGTATAAAATAATATTTTGTCAAGTAGAAAAATTAAAAATAAATTTCATAGTCACTAAATAATAATTTATATATATATTTAGTTATAAAATAAATAATCGATTACGACGTAAACTTAATCGCTCTTACAGTGTCAGTCGATTATCGACATACCACTTGCTTCAAATATGCCCCAATAACTTCAGTTGACATCGAGGGTTCATTTTCAGTCTTTAAAAATATGTAAACCAATAAACGACACAGATTCACAGAAGATAAACTTGATTTAATTATTTAATAATAAATAAAATTTTAAAAATAAATTAAGTTCAGAAAATTCCCTAAATGTTTTTGTATTAAGTATTTAAGTAATTAATTTTTATAAATTGAATTATAAATTTTAAATAAATAAAAAATTCTTGTATATTTTTTACATATTTTCATAATTTTTACTGCATTTATATGGCATATTTCGATACTTTTAAGAGCATACAAATCCGCGCTCTATTTATGAGTATATATTCATAATTATACCACGGTACCACACGCAGACAATATACTATTCCTTAAGAAAATATAAATCCAGCTAATAAGTAAATATTTTAAATAATGAAGGAAATAATTTTTACTAGACAGTCGATATGTAACACCACTCCAGTATTATTATCGAGAAAATATTATGTAAATGATATTTCTTTAAAATTTAATTATACATCAATATACCAAATTACAAGTAGTGAAACAATATTTGAAAATTTTCATGGTGAGTTTTAAATATAATAAAAATAACCCAAAACAATATAGCCATTACATTGTTTTATTTATGTAAAATGTGCAGGCCGAAGCCCTATTTAATTCAATGAATAAATGTATAAATAAATGAATATTCAATGAATAAATGCATTTTTTTTTTTTGCGTGTTTAATAGTCAATTATTTTTAGTTTATAACCTAAATTCGTATATTAAATCTCATAATCACAGTTAATAACTAAATTATTAGTCGTTCATAATAATAAATGTTAACACCATATCAGTAATCAAGAGGTCGTGGTGTATAAAAACATTGTGTAACTAACATTTATGTACTAAAGTACCTATAATTACGAACTAATTAAGTTCCTTTATTTTTTTGTACCTGACCGATGAGTTTAAATTATATTTAATCATACCCTAGAGTTATGTTTATTTATCACTCAAGTACAAGTGCTCCAATATGACCAACTTCATTATATAATTTAATAATTTGTTTAGTTTTTATACAAGTATAAGCATTTCAATGTCATAATTATTAATTATTACTATATTTCTGGGTTTTATTTAAAATTATTATTTTGACTTATTTAATTTGTTAATATATTTTTTTTACTATATTTTCTTCATTTTAGAGAATTGTTTAACCTTTTAAGTGTTTCTATTTTTCTATTTTTCTATTTTTCTATTTTTCTATTTTTTAAGTATTTCTAATAATATTTATTTGAAAATATTTAGAGTAGAAAAATATTGATACGTCCAATTGATAATTGTACAGTTTATTATCACAAAGCAAAAATGTATCGTCATTTATTCGTATTCGTCAACATAATATTTAAATTACCAATTACTAATTAATTATTGATATTATAATTGAGAATATAGAATATAGAATAAGAATTCTGAAATAAATAGTAAGTATTTGATTAAGTTAATTGATTCAATCAAATCAGCTAACCTAAGTTCGCATGTAAAAAAAATCATCACTCCTTGCTAAATCATGCCTCTCTTTTCGAATTTCAAACAAATATATTATATTTATAAGTTAGATAGGTATGTAAATTTCACTATTTTCGCGGTATATTTGTTGGACTTTCTCGGAAACTATTCGGATGTATTTCAAAAGTAAGCTAATATAACCTGTTTATAAAGTATACCATCTGTGTTTGATTTTCAATCAATAAATTACTTTTGATAAAGTTGGGTTGGATTATGCTATTCATGAAACTTTTGAAGCCCATGACTTTTTATCCATATACAACTAGTGCCTATACAAAGCTTAATTTATTTCGCTCTATATAGGTATTATACATTAATTGTGTAAAATTTATTCCCTAAAACGTGATTTCCGTTAACTTGCAATAAATAAAATAATAGTAAAGGCTGCTCAACGTTCAATATTCCTGAAAAAACTTTTTCTGCTGTAAGTGAACCTATAATAAAACATCTTGACAAAACGTCCAACTGACGTGTACTAATACTTTTTTACACGGCTAACTCGAATCAAATTTCCAATTATCTGAAAAACTTTATTGATTGTTTGTAATCAATGTGTCAGTATTTTAAAGTCGAAGTAGAACGAAAGAAACACGTAAGACTATGGAAAATCGTATTTCCTGGTAAGGACCAAAAATCCCAGTTGATTTATTTTCATTCAGAGAACTATTAAAGAAAAAAATATCGATCGCGGCATGGAATCGTAGTCCTAGAGACTAAATACACACGTAAGATAATTTATTTTAAGAAAAATACCGTTTATTTCACAAGAAAACTTTTTGTTTCCGAAAATTATTTTTAATTTAAGGGGATCGGTGGCGGACAGTTATTTTAGCCAAAACATCCTATTTTTATTCCATCATACTGCTCGATGTAGTAATGCGATAATACTTTTTAAAACTGATTTGAATTTGTTATTATGTCTACTTGAGATCGGTCAGTCTATTTTACCCAATTTCACCCTCCAAACAACCAAAAATATTGTTTGAATATTTTGAAATTTCGGCATTTTCAAACGTTGATTATTCGGAATATAAATCAGAAATCTTAAAATGTGATCTGACCGATCTCAAGTAGATATTAAAACGAATTCAGATTAGTTTTCAAAAATGTTATCGCATTATTGGATCGATCGGTAAGATGGACCAAAAATACATATTTTTAGTAAAAAAAAACACGCATTTTTGGATCGTTCATGCGCGCGACAGTGCGGCAATGACATGTACGCGCGCGGAAGAGTTTCCCGCCACTACCGGTCCTTCACCTAATCGCATGCAACGGTCTGCGATAGATAGATTATAAATCGTAATTATACTATTCTAGGTATTACTACGGTACAATTATAAAATTTATAATGAAATATCTTGCGTATATTGATAATTTGATAGGAATGAAATATAATAGGTACCTATAATAATATAACATGAATACATGAAATATTGTTCATTTGAACTTGGCCTCACATCATCACTACACTTTGTATATGTATTTTTTCGCTAGTGTAAAATAGTAAGATTTTTACGTACTTTTTAGTCACTTAGATTTTGTTTTTATAAAACGCGATTTGTTTTATTTATAATAATTTAGTAAAATGGGAAATAAAAAACAAAAACTATCCAAAGTGAAAAAAAATAGAGGAAATGTTTTATCATTTTTAAATTGGCAAACTCATCCCATACAAAAAACAGTAAGTGGATATACTTACTTAAATGTTTGTTTCATTAACAATTTCCTTTTTTATTTTCGTTTAAATTATTTTGAAGAATAACACCGATAGTTTGACTATTCCAATTGAAGATCAAAATAACGAGTATGTAGAACAAATTACTAATGAATTGTTCGTAATATATTTTTTTTTTTTCATTATTTAGAATAAATATCGATGATGTAGAAATGGGTTGTAATATATTATCTTCGTCGACATCAAATACTAATCACAATATACTTGATTCGAAGTATAAATTGCTTGTGATAAATAAAAACTAAAATAAACAAGTACAGTCAGTAAATAATCTTTATACCGAAGATAAAAATTTGTTTTTTTCATAATATTAGGTCTAGGTGTGCCCCCGTGCAATAATGTATGTTAGACAAATTATTTTAATTATTATAATTAGATATTAAAAAAATAGGATAAAAAAATCCAATAAAAAAAATGTTTTGTAGTTAGAAATTTATTTTATAACATAAGATATTCACTAGTAAATTAGGTAAAGATTTCATATTTTTTTTTACATTTGTAAAAATTTTGTTTTTTGTTTTGTTTTTGCAAGGTACAATTGTGAAGGTCGAAGATTTGTGGACAATAAACACTTCTTCAATTCTTTAAAAAATATTAAACACGATCCTTTTAGTTGTATATTTCAAAATTTAAATTTATTAAATGAAAGAAAAAATGGTTTTTTTTCGGAATTTATATTCAAATGTGACTTATCCAATAAAATTGACATTATATCTAACGAGCCTAAGACAACTGACATTTCGTTATCTATTAACACCGCTATGTAATGGCAACCATAAACTCAGGACAAGGGTTTGCTCAATTATATACCATGGCAGCTTTTTTTAATATGCCATGTATGTCAAACATGACTTACCAAAAACTTCACTTAGATATATCAAATCACACTAATGATACATGATACGGCTATAGAAGCAATGATACTAGCGGGAAATAAGGAAGCTGAAATTGCTAAAAAAGAAGGTAATTTCAAATCGTTTTGATATTTCTAAGTTTCGTAGTTATAAATTATAACTTTTAGATAAAATATTATGTTGTGTAGGTACTTTTTTAATCTGTGTATGTTACTGTTCTATAAAAATTATAGGTTCGCATTTTCACAATTCCATACCAGTATACTGTTAATCGTTATCAAATATCACTGATATGGATAAATACTTAATAATTTGTTGAACAATTAACCTAACTAGTAGTAACCTGCAGGACCGCTAAGAGCTATTGACACTACAGAACGATGGAGCATGCGAATAATTCACCTAGGTTTCTTAGATTCAGAAAAATTGATTATCAAATTTAAAAGAACTGAAAATGTCATACGAGTGGTAGTCATGTTATGGAATATTTTCAGTTAATACACAACAAATAAAAAGCTTTTAACCTGAAGGCTGATTTTACACATAATCGAACCCTCTTATATTTTATTCTTTTATGATATTTATTTTACTACTGTAGGGTTGTGCATAATATGTTGGAATTGCATCCATAGGATTGCGCACAAGAGCAGCCAGTATGTGCTCTTGTTGCCCCTGAACAACTAAAATATATTTGTTTGGGCCAAACAGTCCAAGCTCGTCACCGTATAATAAAAAAATCAATAAAAAATAAGTTCCTTATCCGAAAAGTGTATTAAATTTTACTGAACTAATCTTAACTGTGTTTAAATAGGTTGGGTTAGGTTACAAAAAAAACACAGTCACCACAGTATGGGTGTGGCGAGGGTGGGGCAGGGGGACACTTGCCCACCCCTGCGCCTCAAACTGAATTATATTTGGTTATACCAAACGTGTAAATTTTACATTAAAATCAAAAATTAAATAAGATATAATTCTAAAAATAGTTTAGTGGGACCGAGTGATATCTACACGTGTAATCGTTTTGACATTTTATGTGTTATCCAATGGTTTATCTGTAGATTATTTGAATTACGAGTCTAATCATTTTATGTTTTTGCCCCTCCCTGATTCAAATTTTAGCTACGCCCATGCACCACAGGCTTTTACCGTACACTAGTTGTGCATAAGCCGTTTTTATGGAAAAAATTGAATTGAAAAAATTGAAACATTCGCTGCCCATGATTTGAAATTCTCCGCACGCCTATGATTGCGTTGAGTGTTCGTCCGGTATTATATTATTTGCTTGGACATTCGTTTTACTGTTGACCGGTTGAACCGAACAGTGATAGTGTTCGCAGCATGAGCCACGGACATGGAAGGAACGCAAAAACCGTGTCCCGGTGACTGCGAACAACAATACGACCCCTTCGAACGGTCCGACGAATTATCGCGTCCGGTGGTGACACTGTACGTTATCGACACACTGCTGGACGTACGGTCAGATAACAATGGACAATAATGTTTACGATAGTCTCACACCACACGCTCGTTGACTCATCGTCGAAACGATTAGTCGACAGGTCTGTTGCCGTTCAATCGTAGACGAGACACCAGTTACGGTCAGTTACGGTGACCACGTCAACTTCGTGAACGGTTCGTCCAGCAAAACATTTCTGTATCGATCGTTATTATTTTCACCGAACGATATCCTCTTGATCGATTGTATTATCGTAGTATCTTTAACGTATCAGTGAAATTAACTATATTTTTAAAGTAGACTAACGTTAAACGTCTTTGTTGAATTCAGTTTTTTCCCTTTGTCTGTTTTCATTTTCTACAGTTAACAACCATTTGTTCATTTTCATTTCACAATGGAAAAAAACGGAAATGCTGACCTTAAGTGAGTTGATATACCGATTTTGTGTTGCAAAATATGTACATAATGTTTCCACTACCAAAAGATTTATTTTTATTTTTTTATGCCATGCTTCATTGTTTCAGATGTGAAAACGGTAACTATGATACCACTACGTCGAATTGCAGCACTCAAACCACACAGATTGATGGACTGAACAGATCAACTATGGATACTGCTGATGCTTTTGGCTCATTGTTAGTTTCTTTAAAACCATTGATATTTCCTTAGAAACTCAAAAAACAATTTTTATTATCATATTTGGTATCGTATCATTTGTTGATTGATTATAAATTCTTTAAACGGTTTATGTGTATTCCTATTAATTTACTTATCATTTTGATAATAACATATACAACTATTGATTTTGTAGCTAAATATTTTCTCCATTAGATATTTTCTTATTTTTTTTTTCATTACTACCAATTTATAATATAATTTATAAATCATATTAAATTCTTATTTTCATGTTTAAATTTAGGTGTGAGACCTTCAAAAGTTTGTTAGGCCAATGTTATAGGTAAGAAGGGTTTTGAGTAGGCATTAATTATAGCGATAAAACTATAAATTATTTAATTATTTGTTATTATATAACATTCGATTTCGATAACAAAACTTATGATTCATTTTAACTATGTATAAATGACAAAATAGGATAAAGGTTTTACATTACAAAGAGTAAATTTCTGTAGAAGAATAGGAATTAGAATAAAAGTATAAGACATTTAACACTTTTGTAGCTCTTTTTCATTCAATTTTCATATTATTTAATTATCACAGTATTATATTATAATTATTGTTATTATAAATTGTACAGAAAAAATTAAATAATTAATATCAAAAATATTTTTAAGCGCAATTTAATTTATTTTAGTGTTTGATGCCTTATGATTCAAACAAAATGATATTTTAATGATGTTGAATTAAAGTACTGATTTGTAATTCAATTTAAAAATATGATCTTAAACCAAATAATAAAATATGTAACTAAATGATTAAGTCAAAGATGTTAAAATTTAACAGTTATTCTATTTATTTTTTTAACTTGATTCAAACTTTATTGAACCCTTTCTATATTCATAACTAGGGCTAGGATTTATATGCATTTGTATATTTTTTTTACAACTTCTGATTACTTATTTTGTAAGTAATATCCACAAATTAGCTCTAGCTGGGGTAAATGGTGGTTTTTTTATTTGTCATATTTTTGTATATTTTGGACAAAATACATATTTTTGCATATTTTGAACAAAATGAATATTTTTATACATTTCGACTATAAAAACACAAAAAGTGCATGTTTTATAGTATATTTCATTACAATTCATTTTATCGCAGTACAAAAATACCCAAATGTAATTTTATCTTAAAATTTTGAGAATTATTTCCAGAATTACCTTTACCTCCACAGCCAATACTTACCCGATGGGGAACTTGGCTAGAAGCCACATCATATTATGCTGATAATTTTAATTCCATAAAATCGGTGCTTTTGTCTTTAGACGAAAATACTGCAAAATCCATAAAGAATGCTATAGCTTTATTTGAAAATAGAACTATACAAAATGATTTAGCTTATATAAAAAGTAACTTTGGCTTTATCACTCAATCTATTTTGAAATTAAAAAATGCATCACTTTTACTCGATGAGAATTTGGAAATCGTTGAAAACACCAAATCTAAACTTAGCCAAAACAAAGGACCGATCGCTGAAAAAATCGACAAAAAATATAAAAAAGTGTTAGAAAAAAATATCGGGCTAAAAGCTTTGTCTACGATACATAATATTTTAAATGGCAACAATGTAGATGAAAATTTTCCAAATCTATCTCCTGGGGAAGTTACAAAATTTAGATATGCAAAAATAACGTCGTGTGATGTCAAATGGAATTTTAGCAAATATAAAAACATACTAAGGTCAAACAGAAGATCGTTCATTTTTGAAAATTTAAAACATCATGTAATTGTTTCATGTAATTCATTCGAGTAGCTTTATCAATTTTACATCAATATTTTAGAGATTTTAAGGTTTTAGAATTTTTTAAATGTTTTTATAATTAAGTGTTTAACATATTTATTTTTATTAATTGGTATTTAAAAAAAATGTACAGAAAATGTGGTTTTAAATGTAATTCACTCGAGTAGCTTTATCAATTTTACATCAATATTTTAGAGATTTTAAGGTTTTAGAATTTTTTAAATGTTTAATATATTTATTTTTATTAATTGGTATTTACAAAAAATTTATAGAAAACGTGTTTTTTAAATAATATTTATTTGGTTTATTTAAGCATATTTTTATTGCATATTTTTGCATATTTTCAATAAGCCAAATGCATATTTAATCATTTTTTATTGCATATAAATCCTAGCCCTATTCATAATATTTTGACAGCTCAAATAAATTTTAAAAATATTATATATCTATATATAAAAGGGTGTTAATATTCTTTTTATGTATATATATTTTTTTAATTATTTGTCAAAAATGTATTCATAATAATTAATTGGTCATTAATATGATGCTATTATCAATATTCTTAATACTATAATAGCCATCTTAATAACCATATTATAATAACCATATTCTATTAATTTGTTTTCTACAGTTCTTTTGACCAAAATTCATAATGCCCTTTTAATCGTGGTTGATAATTTGAATAATTCTGCTTTAAGTTAAGTATTTTATATACATAAGTTTTATTATTTTAGATTTAAAAGTACACCTCGCCAAGGAGATGGTATTAGTTCAACAGACAAGGAAGCTTGGTATTATAATATGCGTCATAAGAATCGTGGAAAGGCTATAATCTTTAATCATGAAAACTTTGAAATCAGAGATCTTAAATCTAGAGCTGGTACTGGATTGGATTGTTTTAATTTGGAATCGTCTTTGAAGAAACTTGGTTTTGATGTTACTCCTTATGTGGATTTAACATTGGATCAATTAGATAAAAAACTTGATCACTGTACGTACTTTGTATAATATGTATACTTATATTAATAGCTTATTTTGATATTTTCAAATAAAGAAATATGAATTTTTGTATATTATCAAAATACAATAATATAATAATAATTTTTTTATATTTAATATATATATATTGTTATTTTTACAAATAATTGATTACAAAATAATAATTTTTTTTAATATATTTTATTATTAGGGGCTAAAGAAGACTACTCTCAATATGATTGTTTTTTGATGGCAGTATTGTCTCATGGTGAACAAGGTATTATTTATGCTAAAGATGGAGCTTATAAACCAGAAGACAAACTTTGGGGACGATTTACCGGTGATAAGTGTGTAACATTAGCTGGTAAACCAAAGTTATTTTTCATTCAGGCTTGCCAAGGAGACAGACTTGATGGAGGAGTAAGTTTGAGGACTCAAGTAGATGGCAGTTCTTCATTCAAGATACCAATTTATGCTGATTTTCTTATCGCTTACTCTACAATTCCTGGTAATAACTTATATAATATATATATATATGTGTATAATATTTTTAAATAATAATAATAATAATTATAATATATAGATATATATTTTTGGAATAATACGCAATTTATATTTAAAAATACTAATTTTTGATAAAAAAATGTTTACTTTTTTCAATATTATAAAAATAATTTGAAAATATTTGATTTAATTTTGTATGTTGTTTGAAAGCGCAATTAATTAGCTTAAAAAAAAATATATATATATATATATGTTAAAATGTTGAAGAGTTATGAAGATAGATAAAAAAATGTGTGGTTGGTTTGGTTAAGCTAAAAAAATAATTAAATTTACCATAACTTAAAAAATAAACAAGTTAGACTCTTCTTTTAATGGTATTTCTTCATCATTTTTGGTGTTCTTTCATATGACGTATGATCAGATCACTTCTACCCAGGATACCCTGTATATTTGTAACTTATAAAATCATACATTTTTTTAAAATTTAAAACATTTATAGTGTACTTTAAAATTATAACTATGAGTTACATTGCATAATTTTATTTATAATTAACATTTTTAATTAATTAGTTTTTCAAAGATGCATATTTTAAAGATGTAGTGTACATTATTTGTTATATGGTTATGTTTTTAGTTTATAAAAATGTTATTTATCAGTATTGTTTAATTTGATTATTTTTATAAAATTTGTTTTAAATTTTATATACTTTAACTAAAATATATCGATTGCTTTTATGGTAGGCATGGGAAGTGAAATATTATTAACTCACATTTTGATAAAATTATTATAAAAGATGTTCATTATTTTTAGTAACAGAAGATAAATTAATATGATCAAATGATTTATCCAAAATATTAGAATAATAACTAAAATTATTTAAATTTTTTATTTAGAAAATATTATACATCTTAAATAATTGTTTATCGCTGTTCAGATGTTATTAAATTATATGATGTATGCATACAATGTCATTATTATTATATGTAATAATAATATATATTTTTATCACGAGCAGTACCGGATTACCTATTAGGCGGAGTAGGCGCTCACCTTAGAGCTTCACTCATTTAAGGAGCTCTGTGTTTAATGGATAACTATATTTATTTAATTTAATAATAAATGTATTTTATTTACGAATTTACGAGACAAAAGTCATTATGAAATATCATATATATATATATTAAGTTGTAGGTGTTATAGGCTTATAATAATAATACAATAATTTTGAAAAAAAATAGAAATAATATAATAATTTATTGATTTTTCTTGCAAATAAAAAAATTCAATAAACACGATTTTGTTTATAAATAATAGTTGATTATTATTAAAGCTATTTATTTTAATTATTGGATAGTAATGTTAAAAATGTATGTAAAAAATTATTTTGTAGGGCCCAACATTTTAATTGTCTAGGGGCCCACAAATATTTAATTCAGCACTGATCACAAGGTAGGAACATTATGACTACATACGACATGATTATATCAACCATCTGCATCTAGTATTTATGTTTTGGTTTTAAGTTTACTACGAATATAAATTATACATTTTTATTTAATAGGAATATAGTTATAATGAAATATTAAATATTAAATGTGAAGTTAATCAGTTTCTTATCAAATATATAAAAAAAAATGTCAACTCTAAAAATTATTTATTATTATTTCATAAGCTTTTACCTGTCTAAATTATCTTAACAGTAATAAATGCATATCGCTTGACTTGTAAATAAACTATTTTTAGTTTATTTTTGTAAGGAATTAGATAATATTAATAATTTTTTTTTTTTAAATTTAATTATGCATGTTTTTATTTTAGGTTTTTATTCATGGCGTAATACTCAAAAAGGCTCTTGGTTTATGCAAGCTCTATGTGAAGCTTTTGATAAATATGGTTTTACACTAGATCTCTTAACTTTATTGACTTTTGTAAATCGTAAGGTAGCAATCGAATATGAATCTAATGTTCCTACAAATATTTATATGCACCAACAGAAACAAATTCCTTGCATTACATCCATGTTAACTAGATTGGTGAAATTTGAAAAAAATGATTAATTTATGAGGTATGAATATAAAATACATTCCACATAATTTTTAAATTCATTTTTGATATACTTGCTTTGAAATATATATATTTGTCTACAATATAAAAATAAAGTCAATAATGTCAATTTAGTAAACTTATGTTAAAATATGTATACAATGAACTTATATATTACTTACAGAATCTAATTTATACTTGTTGAACGGAAGATCTGTTTTTTTATTAAATATTTGATCCTAATATTTTCTTATATTAGTTTGGTAGTACATAATTCTAATAATATTTTTAAATAACTTTTTACTTATTTTTCTTCTATTCAGAAAAATGTCCTAACAGAACAATTGACTGATCAAAAAGGTTTTTTGGTTTTTTTTTTTTTATTTTCGTTTGGATTTGAAATGTATTAATTTTTTATTCAAAACACTTTTTCTAATACAAACATTTATAGTATAATTTTCCATTTTAATAACAATAATATGTACTTTTTCTATTTTTGAATCTATCTACCTCTTTACCATTATCTGTATTCATTTTACTTTCATATATATTTTTCTGAATAATTAAAGAATCTGTTTTTATTAAGAATATTGTACTTATTAAAAATTAAGCTTAAAATAATTGTACAAACATTTAATTCTATAGTTTTAAATTAAAAAGTGATAAACAAGTTGCTCATACCAGAGTCTTTCAAGTGTAGTACAATGAAATCATAAAACATGTGGTTATTTCAGTAGTACTTAACATTACTTAAGATTCTTTATTTTTTTTAAATTTTGTTGAATTTGATGTACATTTATATTTTAAATTTCTCAGAATCTCATATAAAGTGTTAACATTCTATAAGTACAACAAAACATAGACTATTTAAAATTATAATAATGGATTTTTTTGTGTTTAATTTTGAATTAATTTTGTTCTAACCAATAAATTATTTGACAATGTAGTCATTAGTAAGATGTATGTTTTTTTATTAATATTATTATTATATCCTATCTTTTACCAAATTTTTTTATATTGTTTTTTTATTATTTTAACATGTATATTTTTGAAAATTTCATACAGTATAATCTGTATTAAAATGAATTATTATTTACTATTTTAAAGTATCAAAATATAATTTATTTTTTTTTTTTTATAATTTCATTTTAATAATTCATTGATTTTAGTTTCTAAGTTATTTTATTTATTTTCATTAAATATACTTGTATTGTAAGAAACATGTATTTTAGTATTTTAATAATCATTTATGTACTTAGAATTAGTGCATTTATATTTTGTAATACTTTTTTAAATATATTTATACCAATTTTATTTTACTTGTACACTTTTTTAAACCTGTGATCCATTATATAGCATGTCAAAACATTGGTATTCACTTGTATATAAATAATAAGCCATATATTACTCAACATAAATACATAAAAATAAAATAATAGTTCAAAATTAACATATTACATACAGATACATTTTTTTACTCCCAACACATCAAATATTGACCAATTGATATTTGTCATGTTGCAATTGATGAACCACCTAATAAACGCTCTCTGATTTTATTCAAAATTGTGAACACACAAATAAAGACATGGAAATGAAAATTTCCCAATCGTTAGAGATCTATTCTTTACATCATATTTAATTTATTAGAGGTTGCATTTCCTTCGCTATATTTTCCCCCGCCAGTTTGAATAGTTCCGAATTTATGTTATCTTCTGGGGCTTTTTGATTTTTTAGTTTTTTAATTAAATTTTCGATTTCTTCCAAGACTAGTTTGACCGTTTAAAATATCACCTCTTTGTATCTAGTCCCGGTGTCTTTATTTGTCTCACTTACATTTCGTAGGGTAGCAGAGTATTTCTTAAAATGTACTATTTCTTCCGGTTCTAATAGTAGATGATTCTGGTCGTTTTTTAGAAAGAGTGTTGGTTGTTTGAAACCTTGTTTAAGGTACTTACGAGTACAGTGCTTGAAACATTTTCTTGGGTTCTTTCAATCTTCCTCAAGTTTTTCTAATGTGTTCTTTTCAGCTTGTCTTTTTTCTCTTCTAAATGTCTTATTTACTACTTCTTTATAATATTTAAATTTTGCTTGATTTTCTTTCGATGGATTATGCATCTTAATTACGTTTTTTACCGCTTCCATAAATCCATTATTGAACCAATCATTCTTGTTATTGGGTGTGGGTTCTCATTTAAGATTTGCGGCAGTGTTTATAACGTTTTTTGATATTTTTCCATTAGGATTCGTAATTATCTTCTTCATATCTACTCTTTCATTTACATTTCGGAGTTCTTCAGCTATTCTTGTTCTATATTGTCTGATTTCTACTGGATCTTCATGCCTATCTAAGTCTATTAGGTATGTTTGTTTTATTCTTCTAACTTACCGATAGTTTTTCGGTTTGAGTTACTTCTACCAAGTAATGGATCGTACCACCATCTGCCCCTCGATAACTCCGAACGTACTTAAATCATGAGCAATGTAATTTATCAATACTACGTAGTCGATTTGGTTTTCTATTTTCACATCTGGGGACACTCATGTCTGTTTGTAGATATCCTTTCTTTGAAAATAGGTACTGCTGATGATATCACGGGACATCACAAAGTTCATAAAGCGTGTTCCATTATAATTCGATACATTGTGAAGGCTTTCCTAGCCAATTGTGGATTAAATATATTTTCCCGTCCTATCTTAGCGTTTACGTCTTCCATTAAATTGGATATTAGCTAAAATAATGTCAAAACATTTTTTTTGCTAATATTATCCCATTCCCCTTTTATACAAATTACATGTGAATGATCTAATAACAAAGAAAATTGTTTTAAACTTTTTAAATTGTTATAATATAAATCTTTATTGCGTAAAAATTACATGTTCTCTTCCGAATCGTTAAATCTTTAGAAATATTTTTCGCCTAGCTTGTTCAACAATATCTAAAAATTAATAAAACCGGTAAAGAAAGTACTGTAACTATTGCTTTATATTTTATAGAACTGAACAATTTTAGAATATAATAGCCTGGATACCGGTATCAGATTTTAAATCGCAATACCTCGTGTTCCACGGTTCGCCGTTAAACCGGTTGTTTGTGCTCCATTACGTTTCCGCGCACCGCCATTGGGTGATTGGTTCGGTTGATAACAGGAAGCCAATGACGGTTTGTGAAAAAGTACACGTGGCACATTTCATGCATTCGGGCGACGGTAACTGTGATTCCGTACGCCGCTTCCCACCATCGATGACAAATCGAAAAATAGTCGACGGTGTACACAGCAAGCGCGACCAATCGCAACGTTTCTAGCTATCGCCAAAAGGATCAAACGTGTTCCGGCCGGTCGTTACGTACGCGCGAGTATGATTGCACACGTGTACACGACGGCAACAAGTTCAATTTCATTAAAAATTACGACGTCAACGGGTAAACTCCTTCAACAGTTCGTTGTCCCCCGACACGATCGTCTGCATCGATATCTTTAATGTGTCCGATTCAACCACGTCAGTAGAACAGAAGTGTTAATAATTTCTTAACGTCCTAAGCGCGTAATTGACAAACAACTAGGTAGTTAACTCTATCATAGGGATTAGACCAATGGTAAATATTAGCGTAATTGGTTTTTTTTTCAGTTTGCACAATAATAATTTGTTCGTTCTTGTTTCACTATGGAAAACAAAGGAAACACCGATATCCAGTGAGTAAACCCATCGAGTTTCTTTAATATAAAATATATACTTGTAATGATTATATACTGTAAGTTATTGGTTTTTTGAGTTGACTGTACCTAATCCTGTTTTAATTGATGAAAATATTACCTATTAATTTAATTATTATATGTTATTATATGGAATTAATTAAGTTATGCTTGTGATTGTATAAAACTATTTTGATAACAAAACTAATATGCTAAATTTAACTAAATATAGTGAACAAAATACAAAAAAAAAAGAGTTAAACAATATTAATAATACTTTTATGTTGAAGCACAGAAATTAAACATCTTACTGGCTTATTTTTAAATAACTTTATAATAATAGTATTGTTTTTATAATTATTATCATCATAAATTAAATTAAAATTATTCAAGAATATTTCTTCTTCCTCGCCTTTTACATAACTATTTGGGGGTCGGCCACCATTGTCCTAAACTTCAAGAATATTTATAAGTAAAAATTCAATTATTTTATTGTTTGATGATTTAACATTAAAATAAAAATTACATTTTTATTACTAGCTGTATATATATATATATATATATAATTTATAATTTAATAATAATATACATATTATAATAATAATACCTACATACTATAATTATAACATAAAAATCTATTTAAATATAAGGTATTTTTTTGCTTCTCTTTTAAAAGTTTTAATATTTATTGATAATGTTACAGATTTTTAAGTATACTTCATCAAGAAAGTATCTTAAAGTCAATTGATAAAGATGCTTGGTATTATAATATGAATCATAAGAATCGTGGAAAAGCTATAATCTTTAATCATGAAAAATTTGAAATAGGAAATTTTCAATCTAGAGCTGGTAGTAGATTGGATTGTTTTAATTTAGAATCATCCTTGCAGAAACTTGGCTTTGATGTTACTCCTTATGTGGATTTAACATTGGACCAATTAGATAAAACTCTTGATTACTGTATGTTTACTTGTATTAGTTGCTTATTTTGATATTTTTAAAAAAAGAAATGTAAATTATTAATACATAATAATAAAATAATTATTATTTTATATTTAATACATATTGTTATTTTTAATGATAAGTAATAACACATTAAGAATTTTTTTATTTTATTATTAGGGGCTAAAGAAGACCACTCTCAATATGATTGTTTGTTGATGGTAATATTGTCTCATGGTGATAAAGGTATTATTTATGCTAAAGATGGAGTTTATAAACCAGAAGATAAACTTTGGGAACGATTCACTGATGATAAGTGTCCAACATTAGTTGGTAAACCAAAGTTATTTTTTATTCAGGCTTGCCAAGGGGACCGATTTGATAGAGGAGTAACTTTAAGAACTCAGGTAGACGGCAGTTCTTCATTCATGATACCAATGAATGTTGATTTTCTTGTTGTTTTTGGTTCAGTTCCTGGTAATTTCTTACATAATTATATACCTTGTTATTTAATATTATTATATTATTGTTATATATATATTTAACTTTTAAAAGCATACATTTTGAAAATTTAAAACATTAATAGAAAACTAATAATTATTGAATATAATGTTTGATTAGAATTTTTTGTTCAAAATTGGGTATTTTTAAGTTATGGTAAACCATAAATTCACGATTCCTTTTAGGATTATGTTTTTGGCTTAATAAAATCAAATTGCCTATTATGTCTTATCACTTATTATATGTTGAATTCAATCATTTTTAAATTTTATCGAAAATTAGAAGATTGATTTTTTTTTTTTTATGAAATTAATAATTATTTAAATATTCATATTACTAACTAGATTTTCAAATAAAATTAATATAAATATATCAAAAATAGCAATTAAGCATAATTCTTAACATTTTTCTTTTAGAATAAAATGTATGTCCATACATACAATACAAATATGAAATAGGTTCAAAATGTAAAAAATAATAAGCCAATTTCGTGTGATACATACATAATCTAAAATGAGAAAAATGATTTATTATTATTTTATAAAATTTTACCGTTTTTAAATAACCTAAACGATCATAAATACATGTAAATAAATTCTTCTTTTTTAGATACTAAGTTAATGCTAATGTCACATGTCTTACATTAATTTTGTTTGTTTTTATTTTAGGTTTTTATTCATGGCGTAATGTTCTTAAAGGATCTTGGCTTATACAAGCTCTTTGTAATGCTTTTGATAAATATGGCTTTACACTAGATCTATTAACTTTATTAACTTATGTAAATCGTCAGGTGGCTATTGAATTTGAATCTAGTGTTCCTAATGATGTTTCTAAAAACAAAATGAAAGAAACTATTTTTATTATTTCTAAGTTGACTAAATTGGTGAAATTTGAAAAAAAATAATAATTTAATAAGTTAAATTATATTACATAATTTTTTTTAAATATAATTTTTGACATTTTATAGACTATAGACTTTCTTGTTTTTTCATATTATACTTTAAAGTTTCATATTATTTTATATACCTGTGGGCTGTGTATTTAATGTTTAAAACAATATAATATATATTCAAATTACTACTATTTTTATTAAGTGCATTGTACCACAGATTAAATATACATAACTATATTTAATCTATGATTATATTAATTAATCATCAAATTTGATTCATTTAATATTTAGACCAATATAAATATATTACAGTTATAATTTGGAACTAAAAAAAATCTATAATTATTCGTTTAAAAAGTACTATACAACTTACTCATACCAGAGTCTTTTAATTGAATAATTTTAAAATAAAATCTACAGACATATCATTATTAGAACACTTCAAGAAATGTTAATTTTTTTAAATTTTTTTAAGTATGAATAGTTTATTTTTGTGCATTTAGTGTCTTAGAATTACATTATAACTTATAATTATTAATTAATTATTATTATTTATTTTAATAGTTTAGTATTATTTAATTTATTAATAGTATCAAGATATGTTAAAAAAAAACCAACAAAAAAATCGTAGTTACTACGAATTTATCTACTTTTTATCACCGATAATTAAGGAATGGGTTTATAAGTAATAAAAATACAAAAATATGTACATTAATATAGAAGTCATTTATAATATATGTGCTAAAAATATCCAAACACCTAAAAATTTCAGTTTCACTACAAGTAAGTACAATAAATTAATTAAAAAAATACTTAAAAATATAATTTGAAAAAATATCAAATTATGTATCTCATTGAAAAATTACAATTTTTTTTAAAAATTATAGAATGCTAAATGTCGCCTAATAGGTTGAAACATTTTTAAAACAACTAAAACGATCATTCTTCAACAAACAATGTAATTGGAACATATTCTGTATGCTTTGTAATATCTGTAATATCTGAAGGTGATAACTCCAAAATTTTAGAAGGGTGTCTGCCAATCATTATATCATTGATTGTCTAAAAATCAATATAGCTTGGATTTTTTTCAATAATGGTATGAGTTTTTTTTTTACAACGCATCCTACCTGCCCACTTACGAGTTTTAATTTTCTTACCACTGATTCGAAAATTTGCATACTATCATTTATAGACACATTTTTTGTTTCTAATGTTGCAATCGCATGCGCTATTAAACTAAAATTCACTGAGATGACAAGTAATTAATTTTTTAATGTTTCATTTTGACTTTTCCGACGTATACCTACAGAAGTCAGAACAGGTCCAAAGCGTATTCCGAAAATTTGTTTTAAAACAATAGATAAAAACAATTGCAATCGATCGATAGCCGGAGGATAACATTTGTGGCACAGTCGCGCACGATAAATCAACGTAATACCAAGTTGTGGTTTTCAATAGACTTTCGACGTTTCGAGGTTTACATTATTTCACTCTGTCATTGCGTCCCACGTGTTTGGTTATTAAAATTAATTGGCTTGAAAACCGTCGTCCCGCGAAACAACGATAGTGACGAGTAAACATTGAAAATCCCTATGAATACCGTCGAAAGTTTTTTGAACGTCTTATTCGACATACCGCGTTGACGTTGAACGTTTGTTTACTTAATAATTTTCATATTGTTTCGCATCCGAACGTAAAAAAATGGACACGTTTTCTCTCGAATACTTATCCCTAGACAGATATTCAAACTGGAAGAGCCGACGGACTGCCGTCAACACGTTTTTCGAGTGAGATTCGGAAGAAACGTGCTGACGGCCGAAGCGGCGACTAAGGATCGGTGGTTCAGAAAGTGCGCCACGTGCAAGTGCAGATGCGTGTACTCGCGCATGGTGCGGTGCTTCGGTACGTTCAGACACGTGTTCATCAATACACATTTGTAGTTAGCTCGTCGCGCGTTGGTAGTTAACTTAACTACCACGCCCTGAATGCATTGTAACTGATTTCCCGTGTTCTCGATACAGAATGTCAATGGTACGTGTACAAGGGTTGTGCGATTCGGACGGCGGCACGCGGAAAGGACCGGCTGCTCTCGACCAACCGCGATCCTGCCATTCGTTCCGTCCAGGCTTTTACTGAAAACACGGAACCGGCCACGGTTGTCAACACAGCGGTCACGCGGAGTTCGGCTACCGACGTTGACGATAGAGATTTGGCCACGGCCATTCCTGCTGACGACGGGGTAGTCGACGCGGCGGCCGCGCAGTGTTCGGTAGTCGAAGTGGACGCGACCACGGACGTGAACGATGAAAATTTGGTCATCGTGATTCTTTCCGTCGACGAAGCGGTACCTGTCATACCGATCGCTATAGTCGACGACGACATCTTCTGGACGCAGGCCTCGGTAACGACCGACTACGACGACGTTAAGCAACCCGAAGTCACCGCCGTCGCCCCGTCCGAAATTGAAATAGGTACGTTGGACGTTCATCTCAACAACGTATGGATATAAATCATTGATTAATTTTAGATCCGTAGATCCAACCAATTGTTTTCTCTGATACTTTATTTCGGACTGAAATATAACACGTCACGTGACGGTTAACCACTAATATTTTCGTATTCGTTACGACCGTCGCTTGTGGTAAAAAAATACTTAAAAGTACAGCTGATCTATTTTTTCCAGGTTTCGGAAGAGACCGATGAGCAATGGACGCGCGATTCGCTGAATTCACGGAGATTGACCAGATATTTGTAGCCAACAGAGGTACGCTAATCGGTCATGTATTATATCTAGTATAGTTTATGAACGTCCGGAATGCGTTTGGATTAGTAAATAAAAACTTTTTACGCATGAAAGTGAAATGTATACGTGCCGTGTATAAACATTGGATTCAAAGCTGTTTTATAAGAATACATTTTGTTCATTTTTTAAAGTTAATTAGCAATTGGCTACCTCTTGAATGTGTAAATTTTAGGAATTCGTATATCGACCATTATATTTGCTAATGAAATGCCAGTCCCAAGATGCTATTTCGTATCTATTGTTAAGTTTGTTTATTGTACTAACAAATAAAATAGATAATATTAGTAGCGGAAACACTTTGTGTGAAACGCACAAACAACGAATTATCCTTGATAGCTTAAATGATTCATTTGACAACTAAACACTGATTAAAAAGTTATTAGATTCGGAGAGAGATGAAGAAATTGAACTTGCACCAGAAGATGAAAAAAGTTCAAATTATGCACTGGGAAATTTAAACAATCCATTTCAAAAATAGGCTGGAGAAGTTTATGATAAAAACGAATCATTTTTAGAAATAGGAAATAATATGAATCCATTTAATTTATTTAAAATAGTTCCATGTATAATAAAATATATGAACTTAGTGCCTCATTGGTCGGATATAATGATACCGATTTTCGGTTGTGGAAATTAAGCTGACATTTCTGCAATTATTAAACCAAATTTAAACAAATTGAAAAATGTAACATTTAAAAGTATTTTGTTGTCTATAGATATCGAGTTATTCTCAGAAAATCACATGTCTTCATTTCGTCATTTGTCATTATTAAAATCAAACCATATTATTGTAGAAGATCTATTAACAAATAATAAGAACGAAAATTAAAAAAATCATGTAGATAATGTGCAGATTATTCATGTACAGAAGGATGAAAATATTTCACCATTATTAAATTATATAAGTTATTTCGATAAGGACGATACAGCAAAACATCCGTCTAGTTATTCCACTGCGGACCGCAGTACAATACAAAATATCAAAACAAAATGTGCAGGAGGAAAATTTTTAATCGATAATTCTAAAAAAAATACTCCCTGTGATAATTCGGGTCTTTATGTTCAGTTACAATATCAGAAAAAAGTGAAACAAATGTTTCATGTTCTCGTGATATAGAGACTATGGCAGAAGAAACGGTTTTGACTGAAAATTGGAATAAGCCAACCAATAAGATGAGAATCCGGTCTAACCCAAACCTAAACGTTCATCAAAAAAAATTACAAAATATGAAAAAAAATAAGACTTTACCAATTTTAAAAAATGGTTCTCTACGTTCTCCTTCTGGAGAATTAAAAAGTTGTATGGTTAGGAACTTTGGACAAGTTATTCTGTGTAACACGTGTGTATTCGACTCTGTTTCATCAATATTAATGGTAGTATATTGCGATAGCGTTAATTACAACACTGCGATTGGTGGTAAAGAATTTTCTTAAAGTTCATTACTGGAATAGTTAAAAAAGGAATTTCGGCCAAAGCGTATTCGATCCGAGCAGAAATTCTGGTAACTATAATACATGCCTAATATTGGTACTAATTATAAATATAGGTATAAAGTACCTTTTTATCTGAAGAGAATCCGATCCAAGCAATTAAAAATATAAGTAATATTACATTTTCCAAAAAATAATTTACAAAAAATTTAAATTAAACTCTTTTTCAAAATTATTGTGATAACGTGTATTACTATAATTTCTATAATCAGAAGAATAATGTATGAGAAATATGATTTTATAACATGTACATAATATACAGTTAGTGTTAATAAATATGATTATAATACGTGTAATTGTTAGATGAAAAAAGTTATAATTTTTGATGTAATATTGTTTAGTATCAATTCTATTGTGATTTCGAAAATCACGTTGTAGAAAAATAATTTATGATATTATACATCAACTAATTAAACTTATATTTTTGTTAACAGATGAAGTATTTACAACCTAATATAGAGTATGTAGATTATGATACGAAATTGACATCATGCGAGACTACGGTGGGAAATGTTATTAAAGCATTATTAAAACAATTACCGACAATAACGGATAATATCAAATGCTCAATTCCCACGTGTACGAAGAATAATCCTTTGTTTTCGTCGTACATAAAAATACTTGTAATGAATGGAAATTTAAATTTGTTGGAAGAAGATATTAAAGCAAGATTAATGATCGAAACTTCAAAGTGTCAAAACACAAATCGAAAAGGAGTCAATTGCAAAGGAATAAAAACAATTGAACCAAGAATTTCAGCGATACATTTATTTATTGAGCTACTCAATTGGAAAGGTATTTTACAATCACTGAAGCATTTTTATATCATATAGTTATTTATAAAAACACTATTGATTATGATTTCAGAAAATGTAACAGACCAAAGTGTCGATTCTGAAGTGACCCAACAAGTTGTAATAAGTTTGGAATATGTTCCTTCGATGGTAAAAGTGAATAATGTCGATTACCATCTAAGAGGAATATGTTCTCACGCGCATGAACTAACGGAGAAATAAACGATGTAGGTCATTACCGAGCTTACTGCAAAAGAAATGGTGAAAATCACTGGGAACTTTACGACGACTAACGGACTAAGTCCGTCTTAGTAAATTCCATAACTAAAGTTCCATGTGAATTATTAATATATTCAGTATAAATAAACTGAATAATTTATAAAATATTTTGATGTTCATAAATAAATAATTTATAACTCAAATGTATTCTCTTTTCAAGATACTAAATGATAGGTATAACTGTTCATTTTAATTTTTTTTATTTTATTTTACATAAAAAGTATATACAATTATCATTTTTATTTAATGGACAAATGTATTATTTTTTTCTAAAAACTACAAATATAATTCAATTTTAAACTGTCAAAGTTTATTTAGAAATTGTCATAGCCACGAAAATATTGTAATTGTTATGGGCTATCACATATTCCTAGAAACATGTATAAATAGAATTGTGCGTAACACAAAATCACAGGTATTACACACCTATATTTGATATAAACCTATATTTGATATATTTGATATAAACCAGTAATATATATTAAAATATGTAATCTATGTTCCTAGAAACACCTACATTTAATTAATTGGACATAAACCAGTGATATACATTAAAATATGTAATCTACAGATTAATGAAGTAGGTCAAATGAACAGTGGCCTATTGCTAAATAAGGAATAAATGCCGAAACAACAAGCCCTATGACGTCAATCGAGCCATATAAAAGAGGGACCAAAATGACCACAATGCAGATGAGTTCTAGTCACGGAACAACAAGCAACTTCACGTCACTCTGTATCAGAATTTTTGTTAACACTTTGAGTTATAAAATAAATGTATTAAACGTATTAAAGTTTCATGTTTATTTAAATTAAATACATCTTCGACTTGCAACACTTGAAATCGAACCGGTGGCACGTAACATAATAAACAATTCCAATACTTAATTGACAATATTGACCGCATGGTTTTAAATGGTTATAATATTTTTTAATTATATTTTTTAAACATTTATTAAGTCCGGCAATATTTTTGAATTATTTTATGATATTAAAATTATTAAAAAAAAAAAAAATTTGAAAAGAATTTATAATCGATATACCTACTTAATTATATTATGTTGTTATTGTGTTCTGATAATATAAATAACATACATTTTAAATTGACTTCAAAATCATAAAATTATAAATTATTTAATATTTTCTTAATACTGTAATTGTGTAACGCACAATTTATAAAAAAACGATGTAAGAAACCACTACTTACTTTATCAATACATTGGTAACAAATCTTAAACGTAAACTACTTATATTTTAAAATATTAAATAAAAACAATGGTGTAATTATCAGGGAATGGATTTATATGTAATAAAAACACAAAAATATGTAGGTATATAAATATGAAATATAATTTATAAAATATGTGCTGTAAACATCAAAATATGTTGAGAAAAACATTTCAAATACTTAAAAATATAATCTGAAAAAAATATCAAACAATGTAATCATTGAATAATTATAATTTTTTTTACACTAATTTTGATTGGTCTGCATGTGTAAATATATTATATCCAACAATGTCTATATTCATCTTTTGATGTTTACCACCATTAGTTGGGAAACAAAATTTTGTCGGTAACAATATTTGGACACAAAATTACGAAAAACATTTACGAAACTAAATGCAACAAATGCATGCAAAAATATTTCCTTAGTGTGAACACAGCTTAAGTATCTCAACATAAAACCGCAATTAAACAAAATTTTTTTTTCAGTTACGTACAGAGGCTAAAATTTATACTTTTTCGAACTTCACACATAAGGATTTTGCCATATTCCCCTTTCAAACGTTAACAGTAACACAGTTAAAATAATTGGTATTTTAGATTTTTCTGATGATAAATCTTGGAATTTTAAAACCAAGTAAAATAATTTAATAAAAAAATGTAAAATTAAAAAGAAATACCATAATATAGAGCAGGGGTGAGCAATTGGCGGCCCGCGAACCTTTTTTATCTGGCCCATGGTATATTTTAATATTAAATCATACAATTTTAAAGTTTATCTTCTATACTCTAACTTATCGATAAAATAATTATCTGATTATCGATAAAATAGTTATCTGGTATTAAACATCATTATATATTTATGTCATATGTATGTATACGTATAGCTTTCAACCATAGCTGTTTGTACCGAACTAACTATAACAGTTTTTTCATATTGTGTTGAATTTATTATTTCTGTGTATATAAATGCTAATTAAAATTCATATTTTGAATGCCCTTTTTTTTATTTTCTATGCTCTGGCTCGCTAGATTTTAATTTTCTAAAAATTAGTCCCTTAACTTTGAGTTGCCCATCCCTGATATAGAGAATAGAACCATTACAATTTTGAAGTTTGTACTACACACTTAAAATTTCGTACTACACAAAGTGTGTCTGCACTCAATTTTAGTCCCTGGTTACGTTTATCAATATCGACAACTACATTATCATGAAAAGTTATTGTGCTGAAAAATGTATAATATCATCTGGTTATAATCGCATTGACGATTAATATTATTATAAATGTCCTGTATACGTATGCCACTATAGATTCTTAAAAGTTACTATAATATTAATTCATTTGATTTTTTCATACAACATAGATATAAATGTTGTTTTCTTATAAGTTTATTTAGTTAATCTTCTTAACCAATTACTTGTGTCACTTTCTTATCTTTATCTCATCTTTCATATTATTTTAGAATATTGTATTGACAAATGCATTTTTTCTTCTCTAGATTTTACAATTCATGCGAAAAATAGAATTTAAAATTATATAATAAGGTTATAAATGTATAATCTTTGCCTATTACTTTATAATTAATTTCTAATTTCCATTATATTTCCTGCCATCGATCTTTATCTATAGTTTATTAATATTTTAATTTTTAAATCAGAGAGGAGAGTAAAATTTGAAATATAAGAAAAAACCTTGGCGATGGAGCGTAGGATTTTGTTTTGAACGGTTTGAATTTTGTTGAAATTGCCCCAGGGTAAGAAACCATATGTCCACATTGGCTTAATTAGAGATTTATAAATGAGCGATTTTGTATTTAATTTATTACGTTTATTAGATAAAATGTTAAGACCGGAGACGCGCATTTTAGACAAGTTTAATTTCCTTTACATGTATCTAACACATTGAATATATCATTATTTATTTAGAGATATTCTACAATAATAATGCAATTACTCAAACGAAATCATCATGTAAAAGAAAAGAAAAATTAAAATTAAATTAACTGCGAGAAACATAAAACTGAAATAAGTAATTATTTAGAAACCTTTTAGACATCAACGAAATTGCATTAATATGTTTGAGAAGTAGAAGAATAGGTGTATTAGTAATCCCATAGGAATTATATTAAAATATCATACTTTATAAAGGAATTCCGGGAAGGGATACTACCGAGTCAGTGAAAACTGTACGATAGGCAACCGAACGTTCACCATACCCAAAACACTAACATTAGAACGTGTTTTTGGTGTTTTAAACTTGGGGTTGCCTATGGTGTACAAGTTTTGATGACTTGGTGTTTCTGTCCCGTATTATGTACATGATTATGTAAAACGATGGATCTTGCTGTATACAAAGTTATCACTTTGGCCCCTTCTTTCCGTGTAGATAATTTAACGGTAAAAATTATTTTTCAGACTTAAAAAGATCATAATTATATCATCTTCGATCGCGCAGTGAATATCATAAACGGTATTTAATTTTATTTAATTATTTCTTATAGTACCGAGAAAGCATGGAAAGTAAATCGATAAGAACGATCTCGATCTTTGCCAAGACTTAAAAACAACTTAATCATTAATTATTAATGTTGGTTCTTGTGCGTAATAATAATAAAAAAAAAACCATTCGTATTAAGTAGACGTTGAAGGAAATTAATGTTTTACGGATCCGAGTTGTACAGTGTTCACACCCATACGCACCATCGGCATTATTTATTTACCTCGATTGCGGCTCTTAAGCGATATGTTTAAAAAAAATATTATATCAGCCACGCAGCGGCTAAAACATTTATAATGTTTTGCACTGCAAATCTCATATCAAGCCGTACATTGCGGTACCTACTAATCGTTTTATTTCGCTCAATCGTTGTGCGGATTAAAAAAACAAATACTTACCGCAAAAAACTACCACAAACTATCGAGTTTCGCTGTGTACATATAATGTGTCGTGTACTACGTACAACTTTAGACCGTGTGCACGTACTTTCGCAATACTTTGTTGCTTTTTTTTGTTTTTTCTAATTTTTGTTGTCTGTATCACATAACATAATATTTGTACATACATATTGAGGTTTGACAAGATTTCACTTCAAAGCTACGTATGATAACAGTATTACGCAGCGTAATACTGCAAGATTTGAGGAGAGGGTAGGATGACGAGATACAAGAGGGATGATGCTATAAAGGGGGTAGGGGGTGAATGCCATACAAACCGTAATATTATTATTATTCCACAGATACACTTGCGCAACAGACGTGAATAAAAGTGACGTTTTTCCTGAACGGCGAATAATAAATTATTCCGAGGAGTAACAATCGATGCCTAACAACGGTGGACCGTCATGTACTAGATGTGGAGGGAAGGATTTCGATTCGGTAGTTTGGTGCTCGGGAAACATAATATGGTACACACATAATATGAGTAGATAAAGTGAATGACGAGAAATGCGTATTGCATCGGCGATCCTGTTTAACGACAAATAAAAATCGATGACAGGGGAGGGACAGTGAAGAAAGACTTTTGCAAGTATTGCGCGAAATAAATAAATAAATCCAACATTCTCATAAATGCATTAAATTTATCACTAGCGTAAATTATGTTTGTGTTTAAGCCTTACAGACTCATATTTAGAATATTCGAACGGTCAAACATGTCAGCTATTGACGCTAGTCTTGACAGCCTTTCGTCATCGTAAAACAATTTAGACCGTTTTTCATTATCGTCAGAAGTAATAATGTTTTTTTTTTACATAAAACGAGATTTCCTCCACGTACCATCTATGAACTTCACGTGTATTATTAGTGGTAGGCGTACCACAGGTTGAGAAGCATTGTATTACGGTAATCGTCGGGGCATGAGAAACACTAATTGGGCGCTAAAGCGTTATTAAAGAATACATGGCACTGGGTTACTCAACAGGTTTCTTGTTCAAACGATTATTTTATTGTAGTTTTTTCCACGTCTTGTTCGCGTGCGAAAACAATCACAGCGGAGTTAATAAAAAGTAAACTGTACCCTTGAACTGGAATAACCAATACGGGCAAATATGAGAATTTGAATTATTATATTTTCAGTCACATTTCACTTAAATGTTATGTAACAGCGACGTATTTACGGGGGGGGGGGGGATATGAGGGATAGATCCCTCTCTTGATCTTTTTTTTTATGGTTAGTTAAGTCGTCTCATTTTCTGTATTTCTCAATATGATATTACTTGTAAATATGTCTGTTTTCTTAAAAATAAATGTACTCACAAGTCACAACTGTTCTACAATTATTTTCATTCAAGTGGAATGTGCAAGTAAACATGGAAGTGATTTTGAGATGTAAAAAAATTAAAAACCATTACTCAAATATGTTGATCAAATAAAAATGTCTGTAAATAAGTATAATATATTTGTTAAGTTCTAATCAATATATATATATATATATATATTGATATAATAAATCGAGTACTTAGAAGTAAGGAAGTAGAAAAAAAATAATACAACTCTATTTAATTGTATCATATTTATGCCAGGGATGCATACATAAATTGATTAATATATCATAGTAAAATGTATGAATTGGAACAAAAGTTTTTCGACGTCCTATCTCAATGGCCAAAAATCAAAACCAAAATTGATTTACTTGAGAAACAACTATAGGTCAATTATTTGATTACTTACATCGCGTTTATTATTTTCAGTACAATTTTTATCCTACATATGTTATAGTAATACATTTAAATAATTAAAGCAATAACAATCCAAATTTAATTTAAAAAAAAAAAAAAAAAGGTTATAATAATAATAATAATAAGATCGCTAAACAATAAAATCGTTGTGTGTATATTTTTTTTTATTGAGCGGAGGCACATGCGGGCGATGATGTAAACCCCGTAGGTATTGCATGTCGTAGCTAATCGCAAACGTTCAGCTTATTATTATTATTATTATTGCACTTTTGATGTACTTCCGTCGATCGTTTAGACTACGGGGAAATGTCATTCAGTCACACGCGTTTAACAGCTGTTCCAGTTACTTTACATACACATAGGAACCGTCTACCGTAATACTTAATTCATTTTATACGTTTTTTTTTTTATTTCTCTCGTCTCTAAGTATAACAGACGTTTCATTATCGTTTCTATCCGCTATTGCCGAATAATTGCGTTAATGTTACGATAAATTATTTCGTTACGAATACCGTGTTGCACCCATTGTACTCGTATGTTATACCGATCATTTTGTGTTATTAGGTACTTATCTACAGTGTTATACGAATCAAATAATAATTTTTACAGCCGATAAACTTTGATGGAAGTTTTGCATACATTTATTACATCGTGTTCCAAAAAATTGTGTTTATTTTAGTGGTAAAGTATAATTCTGAGGTCGTCTATAACTTTGTTCACATTTTCCTTTCTCATACCTTATTAGTTTTAATTATTACGGCTTACGGCTTACTACTTATTACGGCTATGACACTCAACTAATTGTTATTGACTTTTTAAAGAAAAACATTCTGCTTCAGGGTTATTGAAATTGTTGCACACTTCTTGCGTCCGAACTGTTGGTTACTTGGTAATTATTACCTGAGGTAAGTTGTGTCCAAGCGGTTAGGTATTTATTGATGTGCTACTTACGATACGATAATTTTATATAAACGGTTATTAAAATTTTTTTGCAATTTTTTACAAATTAATACGAAAATAAAAAACAGGTATACTACTATATAATTGTCATATAATCTAAAAATTTTGCTATAAATTAATATTAGGTAAGAATGTATGTTATACATTAGTTATAAATAACGTACTATTCATTTCTTTGTTGTTAAATTTGGAGAAAAATTGAGTTCAATAAATTTTATTTTATCTTTTTGGTCACTCCTTTATTTATTTTTTTTTTTTTTTGATTCAGTCGAATTGTTCATAAGAATATACGTATTAACTAATAATTATTTTTAGTACTTTGGAGAACACGAAAATATTAGGTTGTGAGTGATTAAATGAAGAATTTAACTTCGAATGAAATTATTCACATGATTTAGTGATTTGCCGAAAACTAGTGTCACACTCAGCCCATGTTTGACGACAGAAACGCGAATCTTCGGAGATTATTTAGAATATAATCGCAAAATTTTTGATACCTTTTATCAATTGGATAAATTACGATAATTGTGTTTAAATACGATGGAGAACAATTTAATTTACGTTTTAAGTCACGATTAATTTTTATAATTCAAAGTTCTCAATATTGTAATCGAAATCATCGAGGGGGGCTCAAATAATCCGCTAATAAATATATGTAAGTTGCGTCCGAGTATGTGGGATACAAGTTACTTGTCGTAATATTGCAAATTCTTATCAACAATCTTATGGGACGCAAGTAACATACAGCCGTTGAAAATAATGTTGTCAATAAAAAAAAAACAAAATAATTATTTAACATACATTTTTTGTTGTAATGATTTTAATTTATTTAAAAAATAAATATTTTATTTTACTCTAATTATAATTTATTGAAACTATGAGTTTTAATGGTTGAAAAAATCATTTCTTATACATTGTTATTTGTCATAATATCAACTTAACATCGAAGGTTTATAACAATTCATCAAATCTTAAACTTCAGTTCTTATCAGTGTATTGTAGTGCTCAATGTATCACAATATTCAATAGTGAAATCTATGTTATAACTTTAAATCTATTATTTCAGATTCCACAAGGTTGTTTATTTTGTGAAATGCAACCATACCAGATGACTTTTTATTTTAGGTAAATTAGATAAAATTATAGCATTTAAATCATGCGGAGAATAAATGGAACTAAGGTCGTGTAAACTAATGAAATTGTCTCAGAAAATAAAAAAAACAAATAATCAGAGACAAACTATACACACGCAGTATTTTGATTGCTTTAGATAACTTAACATTTCAAAAAGTCACCGGAGTGAGACCGATGTAATGGAAATAATTTGCTTGGCCAAAACGAACTGTATAGGTACTACAGTAATCACGAAAGAAGATCTAATTTGGTTATAAAAAAAAAAAAAAAATTGCTAGAGAGATAAATAAAAACACGTCGATTGCGTTCGTTACGCGAAGCAGATATGTAAATATCTATACTGCATGGATAATTATAGAGGAGATTACAGCTTATTATATTATAGCATATAATATCATCGTAAAATGCATTGATATGTGAAAATACGTTTCTAGTTACAACAAGAGAACAATATGAAATTAAATGTGCAACTCAGAACTGACTTCATGGATAGAATAATCAAGGAGACCAAGGTTATGATAATTATTTGCAACAGCTCAATCGAAAGGATAAAAAATGTAGATGATCAGTATCAAAGAATAAGGTCATTGTTAAGTTTTTACAAGGATATTAGACGATTCAAACGATGGTCATTTATATATATTCAAAAAAGACTGGTCATTCATGTTTGTTTAGTGTTAAGAATATATCTAATGTTTCAGTTAAAAATTGATATTTCAATAAAAAGTTTTGATAAAAACCAGGGCATTAACGATTTTACAGGAAATGTATAAGATAAATATAATTACTATATACTATATACTATATTCTAAGGTCAAAAAATGTACCTTCAAGGAGATTTTTATTCAAAGAGAAATTCAAGAGAAATTTTATTTAAAAAACAGCGGTGAATCAAATGAGGAAATATTTCAGTGACTGCCGGGATCATACTTCTATAAATTAAATTTTGTTTAAGAAAAGCACTTCTTAATATTTTAATACAAAAATAATAAATGTGCAATACATGTTTATAATTGTTTGATAAATAATACGAGTCGAAATGAAACAAATAATATATATTCTGTGTAATTTTTTCTTTTCAAGCTTCAACATTTTTTTCAACAGTTATAATTAATTGATTTCTTGATCAAAACGTTGACCAATGCCTTGCTCTTGTACAAAATAAACCAGTACATAGTGCTCTAATATGATAAGATATTGTTATGTGTATAATATGGGACATAACCAAAATAGGTATTTATCCTATCCAGTATTAAAGAAAAGTTAATTACTCAAGGTTCAATCAAAATGGATGGCTCTTAAATATCAAATTATATACAAATTCTCAAAGTATTGTTAATTCTCGTATTTTTAATATAATATTTTTAACCAACACATTTTAGATAATTAATCAAAGAGTTTATATTTCTTAACATATCTATGTCTAATAAGAGCTAATTTAAAATAATTTCTTTATAAAACGACTAATTTTTCTCGCTGCATTTCTCCATTTATTTTTTCACATTCAGTTGCAATTTTATTTTTATTTTGCTAACTATCTGATGATTAGAGCGCGGATTTAAATGCGTTAAAAACCATCCAAATATGCACTAAAAAAGTTCTAAATATGTATGAGTAAATGCACTAAAATTTAAAAAAAATTTAAACTGTTATGTTATGAAACAAATGTTGTGCTCACTTTGCATATCATATGATCAATCAGAATAAACATGCAAATGCATACAAACTTGTCTCTATTGATGATGAATACTTAGTTCAAAATCAGTCATATAATACACATATTCAGAATCAGACTACGCATTGATTTATTTATATATTAATTTACTAGTATTATAATTTTATTTTATTATTGCTTAATAATGTATTATACGTGAAGAATGGAAGTTCTACATCGACCGATGTGATAATGGTGTACATGAACTAACAAACATTACTACTAGATATGTTATCTAGAAATCCATTCATTCTACGATGTCTTTAGTACTGAATTACATGCAAGACATTTTTTTCATAAGTGATGTACTAGAATTTTTTTTTCAAACTTGTTTTAGTTTCGACTGTATTTTTAATCCAATTAAACCTCGTAGAGTTTCAAATTATTTTTTTAAATTAAAAATTGTATTGATATAGTCAAATAATAATAACTGTGGTTTTTAGTTTTTTAAAGAAACGAAAAGTTTAATTTTAATGAAAATAAGATCTGTGTCTACTCCGTTTTTATTGTTATATTTTTTCGTTTCTTTGATCACTGCATCATCATTGTCAAATAATTAAAAAAATTGAACAAATTGTGTTACAATTATCGCAGTAAGAATTAATCCAGTTATCGCAACTGGTAATTACAGACATGTTAGTGACAGTCTGCACTTATTTAAGAGGCTTCGTGGTTAAGAAGTTTAATCCGACTAGGGGTTATTCTAAACGTATTTTTAATGTTAGTTATGATCGTTTCGAGTGATTTAAATTGATTTTTGTACTTCTGTTACTCTGTGAAGGCCACGAACAACACAAGTTATATAAATCATTTTTAAGTACAGGGCTGTAGGCATTTTACGAGTAGCTAATTTTATCATATACAGCACTGTGTCAGTTACTAATAGTAATACGTTATTGCAATGAACACACTACTTAAGTGATTTCTGATAAATAAAAAAAAGCAATCAATAGCAAAATAGTTATAAAATAGCAAAAAATAAGAAAAGGTCTAAAATAAAAATCCGAAATATTAGAATTATTTCACAAAAAATTGTATTGAATGCCTATACGTATAATATCGTTCAGAAGAGAATGTAAATGATATAATTCAATGTCGCAGATTGAATAAACTATAATCTTATGAAAAAGTAGTTAATTCGTATTACTGAACAACTTTTTATTGGAGTTGATGTTTAAATATTTACATTTAAATGTATAGTTTAATTGTATTTAGAATTCTTTAAGAATTTTGGCCGCCACCGTCACCGTTCTCCAATAATCACGATCATAGACTCTATTTTTCCAATTCGTCACTTCAAGTGTTTCTAAGTCCTTCCTTATTTCATCCATCCATCGCTTACTTTAATAGTATTATTATTACATATTACATATTATGTTATTACTTATTACGAATATTAAAATATTATTAAATATTATAGACTTATTATAATGTATTATTATTATATTTTGACAAATTTATCATGTTTTTTTAGATGAAATGCTGCTAAGCGCTTTTGCGCAGTTAAATTTCGTAAGTTTTTTTATAGAAGTATTTGTGTAGACTACTATTATAACTTTTTATGGAAGAAAAATACATAAGATTGATTATAATTTCTCCCAAAATTAAATTTATTTTCATTTCAGGATTAGATATTATAAAAATAAAAAATATATAAAGTGTTCGTGGTCAATCACTCGTACATTTTTAAAAATTGTATGGAAACATTGCTGATGTTAAGTTGAAGTTTCAAATTGTATGAGAAATAGCAAATCACTTGAAATGAATGATGTATTATATTATGTTAAACATTTTAAATATTAAATTTAAAAACTATTTAGTAATAGATATTTAAGATAAATATTGAAAAACTTCAATATTGGTAATTTGTTGTAGTATAATTTATTACATTGCTAGTGGTTTTATGTTTCTGGTTATAGAAAAATGAATAATTCTATACATTTCACCATTATAAGTTTTATTTTTAAACATCGCAAATTTAGTCATTTACCTAATTCAACGAAATTCAAACACTATACTCACGTCTAATATTCTAAAACCATCACTTCTCCCTCCCAAAGTTTCCTACGTTTCCATCACCGATCCTAATAATACTCCATTATCGAATAATTCCACTAACGATGCACCCAATAGAACATTTTATATACTAGATGCGTAACTATTATCAGAAAAGATGTTAAGAATTGTCATTATATCAATAAAATTATAGTCGATTAATTTAGTCATTATATTATGAAAAAAGAAATGTTCGTGAGACAGGACTAGCAATGGAATTTCAGAACTCCAAAATTAGGTGTATTGATAAAGTAATTGACGTGCTTGCGAAAAAAAAAAAAGTTAATAATATAAATATTACTGTCTTAATTCCTATAATTACGATGATTAATAATTATACTCAATTATCATATTTTAAATTTACTTAATATACAATAACGATGTCAACAATTTAATTGTCCGCGTCCTTCATTACTTATTTTAACGTTCAATGTAATATTATGGACATTGTTCACCAGTCGTAGACTTTTAGGTCATTACCTTTAAGTCAAAATAGTAAGTTTTTTTACAGTGTATACGACAATGGTTATATTCTTTGTTAATATGTAGGAGTCTATGCCATTTTATTTACCAATATATGAATTATTATTAGAACTATAGTCCTAGTCATTTTAATTCTCACTAAAATCACATCATTGCCGGTAACACATAATATTAAGTACGTCTGTGTTGGAAGTTGTATGCTTAAAGATCTAAAATCGCCAGGTGTATACTTAACCTTATGGTTACATACAGTAATATATGAAACCATGAGTATTTTTAATTAATACCTATGGTCTTTCGATGATTGGTTTAATGATATTTTAATCATACATTATACCAACAAAAACTATGAAATTATGGAAAATACCATATCCATTTATAGTGTGCGTGACGAGATGTCGGTCCCTATAGTGAAATACATCAGAATAGTTAAATACGTAATGTTGCATCAATATAATATTACGTTTATGTTTCGGTTGTCGAATTGCCCATATTGCATTTTATCATACATTATTAAATGAACGCAATATATTCATGTGATTGTGTTGTAACCGTGAAGTCATCGGGGATACGTTTTCTTTAAATTTTTTATTTATTTTTTTAGTATAATATTTTATCATAAGTTGGTATTTAAAGATTAAAAATTACAATTACAATGAAATAATCGATTGAATATCATTAGATCTTTTTATGGCACTTTTGTATACTAATTATAGGTGTACTACATACACTAATTGATTCAAATATTGATTATAAGAACATATGTGAATATCCTTCTTTTATTTTTACAGAAATATAAGTTAATTTATGAAGGAAGATACGTTACAAATAAAATCTAAAAACACTTATTATGTAAAGTTATATTTTAAGACAACAATAATTATCTCTTTGTATGTGGTGATTGGCTGACAAAAATAAAAATTACTTTAATGGTGACTATAAGGATTTTATACTATTTTTATAATAATTTATATATTATTTTTAAAATTCAATACTTTGGATAGTTATAAATCTAAATAACTTCTAAAGAGTTAGCTGAAGTCGATGAAAAAAAATAAAACAGTAAGACTTTATTCTTAGTAGCCATAATACGTATTTAAGTGATGTTTTTGTTTTGATTTTGATTAATTTATTATTCGATTATTTTCATGAGTTTCAAAATCAGTTTTCATTATTTATTACGAAAACATTTAATGCCTTTTCAGCAAACGTAAGATTCATATAAATACCAAATAATATTTATGTGAACCCAGTGACCTCCCACAAAAATACAGTTTTGGCAAAATGCGCGCGATTTTTAATTTTTTTGACTGTGACTCTGAAAATAATTATTCTAGGACTGTTAAGGCTTGATATTTTCCCTCCTATTTATTAAAGTGATATTTATACGTTATTATAATTTTATCTATTGTATAATTTTCACTTAAATTTAGGTACGTATTATAACTTATATTAGAAAAAACGTAAATAATCAGGTTTAACAGTCCTAAAATAATTATTTCTTACTTAACACATGTACATCTCATCAAAAAAGAACCAGCACCCATATGTGATACTTGCAACGTAACTCTATCAATTGAACATATCGTAATCATCTGCCCCAAATACACTGAAGCACGCAAGATACTCCAAAATCCAGCATCACTCTATCAAGCCTTCAAAGATGAAAACACAGCTGCAATCAGTACATTTTTCTATAATATAAACACTAAACACCCATTGTAAATAGTAACTATAATAATGTAGTAAAATTTATTGTAAAACTTAATGTATACATATATATATTTTTCTTTCTTTCTTTTTCTTGTATACATTTTAATTGTAGGCTAAAAACATGTGTTGTTGATGCCTTAATGAACTTTAAAAAAAAAAAAAAAAAATTATTTTCAGAGTTACAGTCAAAAAAATTGAAAATCGTGCGCATTTTGCAATTAAATTGCTGTAATTTGGTTAATTTTGTACTTAGAAAGTTGGTTTAACTATCAAAATTCATTGAAAAAATAGACAAATAATAATTAGTGGTTAAAAATAGGTGGTTGCCATTTAAGGAAAAAAGTTGTACTGCACATGCGTGTATCAATTTAAGTTAAAAGAATTAAAAACTCATAAAACTACACATTTTTATGTCATAAACGAAAAATTATTATTTAAATTTCAAGACTCTACGCAAAGATATTAAGTGTTTTCAGTTAGCTATTACACATTGTATATTACTATAGTTTGTAACTTATCGTTCATCTACATCCACCATCGACCACCGCCATGTGTTTCACTAAATCCAATAGTCTACACGAATAGCCCATCTCGTTGTCATACCACGCGCCAATCGTGATCATATTGCCGATCACTTCGATTTGATTTAGATCCACAATGGCCGAGAACGTGTTGCCGATAAAGTCCGAGCTTACGTTTTTTTGATCGGTGTAGGACAGCACGTCTTTCAGGTCGGAATCGGCTCGGCATTTTATCTCATTCTTAATCGTGTCAGCAGTCGCTTCTTTACCAATGCTGCACGGGGAAAACATAAATTACACCATTTACACATTATTTATCATACCACTACAGAAATCGTGTAATATATGTGATGTAAATTCATACGGCTATGTCGCAGTGTCGACTTGCCAACGGGCAGATATGTATACATGCGATACAGATAATATATGTATCTTAACAAAACGTGTTGGTGTATTTAATAAATTATAACACAAAAACATTAGCTAAAGGCCAGCTGAGAACAGAGAAGAGTGGAGAGCGAATATCCAATTGCAAAACCAACCTTAAGAGTTGAATACCAAAAAGAAGAAGAATACATAAACAGTTGAATAAATATAACTTAAATTTTTCATTCAATATTGTGGTATATTAGTCTTTATGAATATGTTTTTACAAGTCTCGTATATTTTTCTCAGATAGCTTCGATTATTTATGATTTGTACTTTTGTAATCAATTATAGATATTGTATTATCGTAATAAGTTTTTGCACGAAATTTGAGAACGTTTTGTTTTATTTTTTGTATTAAAAAAAAATCATTTATTTTTTACCAAATACTTAAGTATAAATTACATTTAATTTGATAAATATTAGTTCAAATACGAACTTCTTATTCTTAAATTACATTAAATTAAATAAACTTAAATTAAATTATAGAATCTCGTTTATAACTTTTTGAGGTTGCTCGGGCACACCCGGCACTCCCCGTGTTTTCACCTGTGCGTTCGAGATGTTTTGCCGAACAGAAACCAATGTAATCGGTTCGTAACGTATCGGTCAACCACTCCATTTGATTCCATTGTAGTGAATTAAAAAATTTACTTTTTTACTCGTGGTGTGGAAAATACATGCTTATATGTAAACGTGGTATTTACACGGTATTATAATTCCGAATCATACGTTTTTCGGCGCATGAGTCTCACTAATTATAAGTACTATAATATAACCCGTGGACATGGTAGTCTTACAATGACCTACATAATATATTGTATTTGTATTAATTGTTAACTTACTTAATGTAGAGTTTTAATAAAGACACGTCTAGAACTGGAACTCTGGCCGCGTCTGCTTTGATCTTGCCATCAAGGTGCGGTAACACCTTTACTACCGCTTTAGCTGCCCCAGTGGTGCCGGGTACGATGTTATAGGGTCCCGATCGCTGCAAACGAATGTACAATAACGGGTATATATTTGTTGAGATTGATGACGACGGACACAATATTGGTTTTGAAAAAAAAGTTGTACATTATAAATGTGATTCGATTTTACCTAGTGATTTAAAACTGTGCTGCAATCATTCGAATAAGCGTGTATTTTAGTACAATAGGTTCCTTCAAACTAGGGGAATAATTACGAGTTACGGTAAGTAGAACCGTGTACTTAGAATAATGTTATTCTCAAGCATTGGATGAGAGAAAAATGAAATGTTAACGAATAGAAAGTTCGACTTGAAGCTCGAGTTCACAGTGAACAACGGGTCGAGACTAACGATTTGTCGCTACTAGCATCCTTTTTCAGCGAAAAGGATGTAGATCAATCGAATATAAGTGTATATGTATACACTGTATACTATACAGTGTATGTATATTGTGTGCGGCTGAGAGGTATAGAACAGTGCGACTCGAGAGACGTAAAGGCACATTTTATTATTATTTTTCATAAAAAATATTACGATTTTACTCGAATAAAATATGAATACCGTACAAGGATTAATTCAGTCCCGAGATACCTACCCCATCCCACCTGTGCGTGCACTGTGCCGCGTAGATACTCACGTTCATCATCCCGTCGTGGACTGGTTGAGACGCAGTCATGGCGTGCGTTGTGGTCATCATACAGCTTTGGACGACGAAAGCTTCGTGAATGACTTTGATCACGGGCGCGGCGCAGTTTGTCGTGCACGAAGAGTTCGACACCACTTGCATGGACTTGTCGTAGGTGTCGAAGTTCACGCCTCCGACGAACATCGGCGCGTCCTTGCTCGGGGCCGAGATGATCACTTTTTTCGCGCCCGCTTTTACGTGTTTCTGTACGCGAAACAGGGCAACTTATACATGTACATCTATGTGTATGTTCGAAGTCTGTAATAGGTTAACTATCGGTTTCAGTTTTGAAAACTATCGTTACCCCTCCCGGACCCCATTACGGTTGGACCCAATCGAGACCAAACACGTCCGTGGTGTAACACTATTTCTCTTTTGTCGGCAGAGTATGCGAGTCGTTTTTCGGCACACTAAAATTCACCCATTACTGATTACAAATGCACATCATTGCACTTGGTTCTATGCGTTCAATCGACTACGTGTGCGTTTGATTCACAGCAATTTCGACCGTTGAGCGTTTTCGTTCAAGTTGTTGTTTTAGTTCGTGTGGCGAACCGTCACATTGATCATCGTGCTGTTCCCTAACCCCGGCAACGTACGATCGACGAGTCGTTTAGAATCGAACAAGACGCAAAATGTTTAGTTATGATTAACATATTTTACCATCGCATTGTCCACTTCGGTGTACTTGCCGGTTGCGTCAATCACGTAATCGACGCACAAGTCGTTCCATTTGATTTTTTCCGCGTCCCCTTCGTGGGACACTTTCACACCGTGGCCTGTACACAACAAGAGATAAATTAGCGGGTGGCAATTGTATAGTTAAAACGCGGGAAAATGCTACAAGCACGGATAGCCACTGTTGTACGTTATTTAATTCGTTTACCATTGATCTGCAGCTGTTTGTTGCACACCTCGATTTTTCCTTTGAACTCTCTGTGTACCGTGTCGTACTTAAACGTGTATGCGATTGAATTCACGTCGACGAACGGCTGGTTCACTGCGACGATCTGCAAAAGGTTTATCTCGGATATACGACTACATCTCATCACTCCGAATGAATTTCAATGCTCCGAGCAAATAATAAATCAATAATTGTACTACGTTCGATACAATAATATAATAATAAGAATAATATAAGATGTGATATAATTACGTTCACGTTGTTTTCGAAACACTGCCTCATGATACATTTACCTATGCGGCCGAATCCGTTAATGCCGACCCTCGGAAAAGAACAAATCGGTCTGGTCGAAACGAATCGCATTACACCGCTCAAAACCGTTGAAGCTACGTTTTTCAGCATATTTATCGATTCGTACGAAATGATAACTAAAGTATAGCAAACTGTATTTCGATTTAGAGCAAACGAATGTACTTATTTACTATTGTCTTAGACAAATTTCATATAACGTTATAATAGTTAAGAATCCAAGTATCCAAGTAGGATTAAATAATTTCTTTTAGCCAGGACTATGTTTGATATTTATATGTTTATGTACAATTTGTATTAATCGTCAGCAGACATATTACAACCGAGTATAAATAAGTATGTGTCCATACCTTCAAAACAAATACATTAACATTTTAGACATCACTCATTATGAATACACAATACATAAGTTTGAAATTAGAAGAGGTAAATTACTACTGCAGAGTGGCGTATCATTATGACGAATAACAAAATGACAAGTTACAATAATTTAAATATTTAAAAAAGACAATTTGTATTTTTTTTATTTTGTTATTCAGATAATTAATATGGGGCTAATTAAAAATGAACTTTTATATAATCAAGCTGGGCTCTCATATATTTTTTTTATTATTTTAGTTTTAAATTTATTATTCTGTAACTATAATAATTTAATAATTTAATGTTCTCGTAATATCGAATAATTTTATTATCACATATTATTTTTGTATTTAATTGTACGAATATTAAAATCAAACGGGATTACAGTGAAATCGGTATTTCAATCACTTATTTGGCGGTTCCGGGAAATAAAAAAAAATCATATTGAATAGAAAAAGAAAACAATCAACATTAGCTCTGCACTAGACATGCCACCGAAGTATTTTAATCAGCACAAGATTTATTAATGTGATTACATATAGCGTATGGCAGACGTCATTATGTTATACTCAAAAACCGGCATAAAAAGTTAAGTCTTTCCGTCGTATACACGGATGCACTCTACTCTATATTCAGCTAACCGAATGCCCTTTATACGCAAAATGAGAAATTGAATAAAATATTCGTAACGATATTTACGTTCACATGTGGGTATTATTGTGTTCGTTTAGAAACCTTTGTGTAAACGTAAGATCCGATTAGTTACCCGAAAAAAATGTATACAAACGTACAGTATATACACGCATACTCAGATTCCGTGTAAGTACCTGAGGGATTTGTCGAGGATCTCCGTCCCGTTTGAAGTATTTCATCTGCTTTATCGATAACGAACCATTACTATGTATGCAAGATCCACGCAATGCAGCGTTCACATGCGGAATATTTTTATTTTTCTGGTGTCCGAGTGGGTGATTCAAATGTGTCCGTAGAACCGAGTCGTCTTACGATTTTTATTACAGTTGAACAGCGATGATAGTCTTACGCTTTAAAAGATTTACACTTGTTCTATTAAACACTTTCCAATCCACACACGTTTAAAATCGGAAGAATTTTTAATTCTTATCAAGAAACCATAAACAAGTAGTACTGTTATTTTCAATAATATTATGTTAAAATGCAAGCCCGACAGGATAATATCGCTTAATATATAAATTATTGATTTTTTTTTACCATTGAGTTATAACCTCGTAATAATAAACTTTTATTTAATTTTTGTGAACAAATCACTGGTACTTTATCGGCGGTGAAATATATAGTGAAATAGTGAAATATCAACTATTTTAAAAATATGATTTCTGTAAGTATTCAGTTAAGATATATTAGTGTATTGATTCTTTGTATTTTTATTTTATGCATGTGCAATAATACATGTGTATAATACGAGTTTCATAAGATAGAAAAGGCAAGGTTTTATAAGTAAAAATTATCATACATTTTGCCGTACCCTAGGTGACATTTTGTAATGCAGGCATGCCAAAATTTAAGTATCTAGTATGCCAAATATATTGAATAATTTTCAACGCGAGCCGCGCATAATGATTTTTCAAAAAAAAAAATATATATATTTCTATTTATATACATATAAAATCGTCAATAAAATTTACTCCATTACAATTTATCAGACATAATAAGGTATACCAAATATAACATTCTCTAAGAATCTAAGATAGATGCGACATGACATTAATATTTTATAATTTTTTTAATATTAGTATTTTTTTTTTTTTTGTCTGTTGGTATTGGTAGCCACGGGCCACAAAAATATTAGTCGTGGGCCTCATGCTTATTTGATATGCCTGTTGTAATGCGTAATAATGCGATATTGATCCTGATCATTTCAAAATATTTTAACAGAAAAAATGACTTTACTACATTTGTACGATCATTTTTTTTTTTGTTAGTGAATTTTCTATTTTAGATCGTTTTATTATTAATCTATTAATATCGATTAATACATCGATTGAATTAATGAGCTAAATTAAGTTAATAAACATTGAATCTAGTATTAGTAAATTATTTCGAGATAAAATATAGGTAAAATTACTAAAGATAAGTTATGGCCTCCAAGTTATAATTTCAAAGAGCGTGTTGTTTGTTTACCGATTAACATGTTTAAATGAAAAATGAGAATCGTGTAACATTGAAATGGCTTACAACGCTAATAGCATTACGCTATACATTAAAAAGATAGATCGCCGTCACGGGTAATATAATTTAAGATTATGGCCTCTATATGGCCACTCATCATAATGTTAAAATTATAATTTTCTGTGTTGCAACTTTTTGAACTAAAATTATACATTTTCTAGATGATTTGATTATGTTCGATGAAGCTTATCTAGAACTTAATGTAATAATATTTAGAGTAGATGAAAATGTGGTACAGTACTTATAAGTCTTATAAAGTTTAAGTTTCTCGAATTATTACCACAAATCTTATTTAATTATTAAATTTTTGAATTATTAAAAAATGATATTTTTTAGATAAAGATAAATACTTTATGTATGATAAATATCATCAACTTACAAAAAAAGGCAATACTATAAGAGTGTCAATTATAAGATGAAAATTACTAGAAAAATAATTTGTAATAACAAATGTATACTTGTAAGAATACGGATTTCAAACAATTGCTGAGGATCGATTTAGATGTGGTATGTTCAGCTACCTTTGCTTTATAACATTGACGAATAGGGGTAATTTTTTAACAAAAATCTTCTAAGCCTAAATAAAATAGAAATTTATTTACAGATAAAAATAAATAATATAGCATACATACTTAAGATTTTTTTTTCAATTAAAATAAATTAAAAAAATGTAATATTTCAACATAGATAATATAATACTGTAATGATATTCAAACAGGAAGCATGATAGAATCCATGAAATACAGTAAAAATTATAAAATTTGCTTATATTATATAGCTTGTTGTGATCAACCATCTATGACCAGAATACAGCTATTAAAACAAGATAAACTACCTGGTACCATGTAAAAATCGTTAAACATATTTGGCACATATATCTGCGTCCACAATGTTACATTCGGCGTACAATATTAATACATAAATCATTGTTTTTAAAATCGATACTGTTAAGTTTCAATAAACATGTTTATTTTAATTTGATATATTTATAAAGAATAATAAATATTGCTCTAAATTTTATTATTTCGAGCTTTTTAGTATATTGTATTTCAGTGTTATCATTCAAATATACAAAGGTGTACATTTTTTGAAAGTTGATAAAAAAAAAAAAAATATTAAATAATCAATACATGTATAAAAGTTCAATAATATGAAATATATATATATATAAATAAATACTTTTCCTAAAACTCAAAATTATATAATGAGAGGATTAATATATGATTCGATGTGAAATTATTATGAAATCAATGTTAATTGTTGTGGGCCGAAGGGTGGAGTGGTATAATAAAAATCGTTGACTTGTCTTATACTTCTCCCGCATATTTACTCAAGGCTGTATTTAGGGGGGATCTACAAGGTGCTGTTGTCCCGGGTGGCTGAATATGAGAGGACGGCTAATTTTTTATATTTACAATATTTAATGATCTAATATTTTTGAAGTGAAACTTCTTTACAAAATAAAAATTATAACTCAAAAAAAAAAATATATCTCTAATCATGACGTCACGATACACACACATACACACACACATAAACACACACACACCACACACACATTCGCGCGCGCGCGCACACACACACAATCGATAACGGCCGAGTATTGTTGATAGATCCAAAGATTTAAAAACAATCTATCCTTATGTTGACATTGCACTTAGAATATTTTTGTGTACACCAGCAACGAATTGTTCTTCAGAAAGATAATTTTCAAGGAAAGAAATTTGTTTTTGCTGTAATGAAGCGTTTTTTATTGTTGCCCCCTGGTGTCAAATTCCTAAATACGGTCCTGTATTTACCTGTACTACATCAAATATGTTTCAATCTATTGGAATAGCATTAAAAAACATCGATACGATTCGAGTTCACGTGGCATACGAATATTAAGAAACAGTTGAATCAAACAACCCGTTGGAACACTTACTCTTGCACACACGTACGGCGAGTCCCTTACTTGATTTTGATTTCGACAGTCGATCGGTCGAATCATATATATTTGCAGTGGCGTAGTAAGGGTATGACGAACTGTGCCTACACTAGGGGCGCAAAATTGTGTAAAAGTCGTATTTTTATCCTACAATTAAATCGACATTTTTCCATTATACTTTTTGAAATACGTAGATGTTGTTTATTTATACATACTACATGCGAATTTAATAATTAAATGATGAAAATAAGGCATTTAAATAAAAAATTTCACATGAAGAAATTATCGATGAATTTGCTAGTCATAAAGCGAGAAAATCAAATTTTCAAAGTTTAAAATCAACACCGTAATAATAACTTATAAAAGTATAAATTGTATACCAAAAAAATATTAGTAAAACTAAAGGTTAAAAGAGATATCATGACATCACATTTTAATTGGTTGAAAGGTAACTTTTTCCAAGTTCGCCAGGAGCGCTGCCGAGTCTTCTTACCATTCGTAACCGGTGCAATAGGTACTTGGTTTTACTATCGTGTGCAATATTTTGTGCCGTGTACCTACCACTAAGAATGACCTGTACGAAACAAATGATCGCAGTTCACTGTGAGGTCACACACACACACACGTACACACGTACACATCCGGCCGGAGTACGCTGTTATGTTATATACAACGTATTATATTTGGTTTAAACGTGTAATTTTGTTCCACTAATAACGTTCGCTTTTCGGCCGTTGCCGCCACCGTCGTCGTCGTCGTCGTCGTCGTCTTCGTCGTCGTCGGTTATATGTATATTACGTTTCAATGTAATATTACGTGCGTATAAAACATACAACACGAGTATTACAAAGAACGGAAAACCCGCAAACCGGTAATTATCATCCGGTAGTGCAGAATATTATTTATCGTGCGCGCGCGACCGCGGTCCGAGGAGACGGCGAAGACGAAGAAACGTCGAGGCCACCGTACCACCTGAACCGTTACGACGTTGTTGCCCACTCGCGGTCGCAGTACTGTGCATATGTGTGTTCTGTTCGTATTTTCTTTTACGTACGCACACGCATAAGCGCGCGTTCGTGTGCACAGCGAACAAGTAGCGTTGCCTCAAAGTCACGTCGTGCTTGCAAACGCAGTTGGTCGCCGGCAACCGCTTGTTGTTCACCGTCGTCGTCGTCGTCGTCGTCGTCTTGTACCGCGTACCGTCATCAACATGACGTGCGTCCAGTGGTTGCGAAGAGTAAGTGCTGTTGATACTTGTTATATTTACATGTTTTGCGACCGTGCAAGTGCAGGAACTTACCCATACGGTACGCGCCTACGTAAACGAATGTGCATGATCTGTTCCGAGATTACAGTTAGGGTACAGATGTCATCGGGTCTCATGTAACATTGTGTATCGGTAAAAATGTAATCGCGACGTGTAGGTCTTAATATGCTGATTGGAGATGCGCGTCGGTTTTAGATATAAAACGCCCATCTCCACCCTGAACCCGGATTCAACACGTCGAGTTACTCCTACGCCGTGGATATTTCATCCCTGGAACGTTGCCGGTGCAACGATCATGTACAGTGCACGGGAAAAATGTGTTCTTAAGAGGATGTCACACCCGCATGTGTTGTCTCTGTCTGACGGGGCGATTGTAAACTCTGCCGGAATATCGGTTAAGATAAAAAGGTAATAAAAGGTCTAGTGTAAACTCGACCAGTTTTTTTTGTTTACCTTTTCAGTGCACACATTATAGTAAACATTATATATTTTTAGTGGCGGAGTTTACGTGAACCCAATTTTACCTGTTTTATTTTTCTAGCGGAGTTTACAGTAAAAAAAGATACTTGTGGCGGAGTTTACATGCGCCCGTCTGACATACGTACAACATAGTAAATTCGCGTTCAGTGATTCAAATGTACTGATGTTAGATTTAATATTAGAATAAACTGGTCTATAATCAAATTTTAAGAGAAGAACATTATCTGTGTTTTGTTGGTCGGTTTTTTCCGATATTTTAATTTTTAAGCGTGTTATGAGTATGTAAAATATATCAATTAAAAAAACATCATAACTCGGTAAAAAATTTAAATACCGGAAAAACCAACACACAAAACACAGATAATGTTCTTCCCTTAAAATTTGATTACAGGTCAGTTTACTCTAATATTAAAGCTAACATCACTGCATTTGAATCACTGAACGCAAATGTGCTATGCTGTACGTATGTCAGACGAAGATAACACATGCGGGTGTGGCGTCCTCTTAATTGCGACGAGAAAATGTTTACATGTGTTCGATTCCACACAGAACCCTGTTCGAATATAACATATATTCGACGATAGCGAATAACTCCTGGAATATTAATTTTACGAACGTACAGTTAGAAACGTGAAAACCGTTTCCATTAAGTTCGTCTCTACGATTCTATTCTCTACTCTATTCCGGTAAATTTTCGTTCAAAATCCACGATGTGCACACCGCGGTACGTTGGCTTCGATGTTGCAAAGTCCGTAGCACATTACCACGTCGTCAAATATAATGACGAGCATGAAATGTACTTGTTTAGTCTCATGCGAGGAAGAAATCGAATTAGCCCGTACCCGGGTTACATAGGGACGGGAACATACAACAGGGAGTTATACTTCACTGTAACTTCGTTAACGTCGATGGTAGATATTCGTAGTGAAGGCGGTCGTTGGGTTTGTTTTTCCTGATGCCTTTCAAAATACTCGGTATCCGTCCGACCGATTTACTCGATGCATGTCGATGAACCTCTTTAACAAATTTATTAGCAGCGTGCGCACGTTACATGGTGACATAATATCACTAAGGTTGGATGATTAAACATTTGAGGCTTCTGACTATGATAAGGCTGCGGACTTTATGGTACGTTAAGTTTTCCGATAATGTCTCAGAAAAAACATGTGTCCATGACACCATAGTAAGCTCGTATTACATTATTATACCTTATTATTTTTTTGACTTCGTTTTTCGTTTTAGTTTTTAAACGTTCAATGATAATCCTTTAAGATGCTTTTTCCTTTAATTAAGAATATAACATAGGTTAGTTACGTCAAAAATATTACAAAATTCTTTAAGATGATCTTAAAATATCTTTTCTATTAATGCACCTTGTTTAAACTGCTGGTGTTACGATTTTTACTTAAATTTTTCTGTTTTTGTGCGTAGTATATAAGAAAAAAAAATTTGAAAACTGATAATGAAAAAGAACACTTAAATCGTAGTTTAAAATAAAATGTACAGTTTTTAATCTTCAAATTAGTAGCACGATAAAATATTCAATAAATGTTTTAGAAACATAATTGTATTATTCTAATAATTATAGTGAGTTATCAGAGAAATGGGATGAATAATAAAAACACCTACCTCAAACCCAAGCTAACCGTAAAAAATTATGTGAAAAGTAACATAAAATATAATCATATCGCTGAAATATTATGTTTAGGCGCAATAAATATTATATTTCTATTTTATCATGTTATATGTATTTGTATTATATTTATATAAGTATTTATTTCGATTTTCCGGATTTATTTTTTTTTTTTAACAAATGGACGTGACTTTGGATTTCGAGAAATACCCGTACTCGCTGTTCTAATATTCTTATTGGTCATTTACTGTCAAGTAAAAGCATACAATATACTTTAATATTTATAAAACGTTTTCAGTTGAACGTATTTATTGTATCGTACACTATTTAGTGTATGATAGAAACATTGATAACAATAAATACTCGTAAGAAAATAAGCACAAGCGTTTGCGTTAGGAATGAACGGCGAAATATTCATTAAATGCTCAATAACAGATCCAAGAAGTTGAACCATTTAACCGCACATTATATCTTTGTATAATTCACATATAATTTAGTACGTTTCGTATTTGTTTCGATTCATGATAAGATTGAGAGATAGTGGTTTGGTAATGCCGAAATTCTAGTATGGGATTTAATCGAACAACATAGGAGACAGTAATATGTATAATATTTAATTTTGTGGAGCATATCGTTTTAATACGCAACGAATTTTCATAGTTTATCGGGACAGATTTCCAAACACTGTATTTAGTCGTTAGTTCGAAATTTCCCTAACGCTATATTATAGCACTAGACATTATATATGTAAATATATTTATTAGTTAATCTAGTATCTAACATCAATAATTGTTGAGTCTTACGATGTCAGTCTCGATCTTCCATTCTCAATGATGTATCAGCAAATTAAAATACAAATCCTTTACAAATCGCTCTATTCTTCAGATATTTTTCCAGACATGTATTATTTTTTGTGTCTGTTTAAAAATTATTTATATTTCATACCGTGAACAATACCTGGTCGTACCTAACCTAACGCGAAGAAGAACGAATTTTTTTGTTGGAACATAATATCATGACGGAATTATGTGCTTATACCATTAAAGTAGCACTAATTGCAAGTAGAGGAAAATAGAAACAATTGTTTGAGTCGTTCTTATTATTATTATGATGTAAAATAAAATATGGTCATCATAAACTGTAATAATATTACTCGCGAAATTGTCATTCTTAACAATAGTAGGCAGATTTATCTTTTTTTTTTTTTTTATTACGGTTATACGTCATTAAAAGTATTAAGAACTATTAAAAAAAGATCACCAGTTCTCATAAATTTCAGGACGATTAAAATTGTAAGTTTTTCATTTAGAACGATTATAAGAGGAATTGAAATATATTTAAGTATATATTTATTCGTATATATAGATAGATACATTTTAATTAAAAACCTAAGACTTGAGATTACAGACCGGTAATTCTTTCGTCAGCTCTTTCGATACTTAATACAAAGTTAATCCAATAATGCAACTGAAATATTATTCTCTTTGAGATGAACGAATAAAATGAATAACGACTGATCACCTGAGTAATTTTCTAATATTTAAACTTGAAAGCAGCCTGATTTATTTTAGCATGAAAATGTTAGATAGAACTGTATAAATTATGCGGAACATGTATTTTCTACGTATCATATTTAACGTGATGATAAAAATAGTTAATTAATAAATTAATGAGAAAATATGTAAAAAATTAATGAATAAAAGTATTCCGATTAGAAAAAAAAAATTACCCAAATACAGTTTTCAATTTATATACAGGAGGTGGGTTTGTTATTAGGGGTAAAGTCGTTTTAAATCAAAATGGAATTAGATAATTGCATTCGAAAATAAATTTTTTCGCATTTATATAATAATACGAATATATGAAGTTATCATATTTCAATTAATTATTAAAAATATTACTGTCATAATTGTCCAGGAATTTGAAACACAATTTAATTTAATTTCTATTTAAATGTTTGAATACATATTACGTTCCATTAAAAAAATACAAGTAATAAGATTTACACTATATAAACATAATTTAAATTTAAAATTTTTATTCAAGATTATTACAATCTAAATAATTCACATATTCAATATCATAAAAATAATCTCATATTATATTAAAAGAATTATGATAACTTGACTAAATAACAAAATTATTCATTATGCCAAAAAATTGTACATCTAGTTTTAGTAAAGTTTTATAGATGATTGTATTTATTACAAAATTTTACTTGTATCGAAACTTGTATAGTAAAAAGAAAAATCCATTAATGAAAATTTTTCAATTTTCAATGATTAAAATTGAACATACTTTTAAATTTGTAATAAATATTCAAATTTTTGGGAAACAACATTTCAGTGTTCAGTGTTATTATTAACATGAAAATGAAACGCAAAAGTTGCACCAAAATGTTTTTTTTAATTACAACATGAAGTACATGAAACATATTATATTATATATGTTTGTAGCTTGAAAAGCATCGTTTAAGACCTTCCGAAAAAAAAAAAGCAAATGCATTCCAAACTCTACTTATTAATTTAAATTCAATGGAAATCATTTAGTAAACATTATGTAATCATAATATTATAATACGTAAACATACGTAATCGTTTGTATGTTAATTATTCTAAGAAAAACATAATTTAAGTAAATATCCTTAAATAAATTTACTCTTGTCGAGTTTGTTAACACTACATTTGCTTGGAGTGATTGAAATTTTGATACAAGTTTTTTCTCACGCATAGTATAAAAACTACTAATAAATTCAAAAACTTATACATCAAAAAAAGTATAATTTCTGATCTAAAAAAGTTACTATATGAAACTTTTAATAAATTAAATAATAAAAGAAATGTTTCACAGAAAGAAATCATAGTTGTAAAACAAATTATTTCTTTAAAAATCTAAAATATTAGTAAGAAATTAATTAAACACGATATAAATAAAAATTTTCTCTGTTTATCACATCTTCAATGAATTTATAGAATTAAATTTCCATAATTACTATTAGGTTTATAATGATGGCTCAGAGTTTTTCATTCTTTATCCCTGAAAGGATGGTCAAATATCCCGATACCTTACCACATATCACTTGTTCTTTTACGGCAAAATGCTATGCGATTACGACAGCTCTTGAGTATATCAAATCTTTAAACATTACAAAATGCTTGATTGTCTCGGATTCCCAAGCAGCTCTTAGCGCTATTAATTCTATCTCGATCCCTGCAGCCACGTCTCTCCATATTCTTAATATCAAAGCTTAGCTTTTTGAATTATATTTACAGGATAAAATAATCGAATTTTTTGGGTCTCAGGCCACTCTGGAATCTTAGGCAACAAAGTTGCTGATCTTCTCGCTACATCCACCAAATATAGTTTAAACCCATCTGTTCGTAAAATCCCATCCTCAGATCTTTTAAATATTTTACAAACTAATTACAAACAGGCTTGGCAAGACTGATGGTCATCAGTAGCACCTGATTTCACTAAGTGATATGGATCCATAACCCCTACAATTCCACGACACACATGGTTCATTAAGCATCATCTAGACAGATACCACATCGTTCGATTTGCCAGGCTCAGATTTGGTCACAATTTACTTCCTACACATGCCTTTCACCTCGACTTGAATGACTCCCCTTTGTGCACTCATCATGCAAAAGAAACAATTTGCGACTTCTCTCACATTCTCGCCGATTGCCCCTCACTCTCTAGTTCCCGATCTAAATTACTTCGCTTTTTACATAATAACAATATTATGTCATTAGAATCAACAATTATTCTTAATTCCTTTTCAAAAGCCTTTATTATTATTATATTGAAATTTTTCGAAAATGCTTTGTTCTTAATTTGATTACATTAGTTTAAATTTACTCAACCGTTTATTCAATTTTTATTTTTGTTTTGTATTCGTAGGTTTCAGTTTTTGTCAGTAACCTTATTAGTTATAATTTTTTAACTTTTTAATCACTGATCGTTTTTTTTCTTTTCAGTATGTATTTCTATTGTTTCTTTATCTTGTATTGTTATTTTTTAATGTATCTTTAGTTGTAACTGTAAAACAGTAATAATTTTATATTGGTAGCTTTAATAAAAATAATAACAAATAATGTAAAAATAATATTCATAGATCTAAATATAATGAATAAGAAGAATCAACTTAAATTGTTCAGAATTTCATTATTAAAATTGCTAACTCTATGAAGTAAAACACTTGATACTTAAATATTTAAAACTTTGAATACAATCAGAAAGTGTTGTTTAGATTGAAATTTTTTTTTTGCCATAGATAAAATAATCACCAACTTCGTAACACAATATGATGATACTTACATAGATATTAATCATTATTCATAGTAAGCAAACATGTAAATTGTTTAATTGTTTATTTTTTAGTTGATGGTTATTATCTCTAGTTACTAATCATAGGTATATTGCTAAATGGTTAAAACATAAAATAACATGTTTGTATCTTTAAAGTACTGTTTTTTTATGCATAAGACTTTGCCTAATTGTTTAGCTATAGTTAATATTGAAGGACCCCAGGTATGCTATTACTGTTATCAGTATAATATTTTTGTTAACCTTCTTTGTTTGACCGGTTAAACATCGAATAAGGAGATTCTATCGGATATGTCTGCGTTGCGTTATCTGAATATTCAATGTTACATAATTATAATGAGTCACTATTAATAACTGTTATTTTTTTTCTTTGTTGTACAATTCGTATTAAATTAATACTTATCATGCACAAGTACCAATCAAATGTTTTGATTGAGTTAATAAATTGTAATTTATAAAAAAATATGTCATAAGAAGAATCAAGTCTTCAAAAAGTGTGTCCCAGATTTAACTCTTCATAGATTAACCATGATAGGGGCTGCAATACGGATGCATACTGGTACTTGCGACGGTGTAACGCGTGACCTTCATTGTATCCATCAATCTATAAATTAAATAATCATTTATTTACAATTTGTTGACATTAAAACCATATTGTGTTAGAAAAAAATCTTTCAGTGTAAATACATAGTAGAGGCTCTATATTTTTTTTGTTTTAAAAAAATAATATTGTCTTTAACACCTTAGTTTTTTTTTTAAAAAATTATATTTTAACATTATATTTTATAAATGTTAACATATAAAACTTTGAATCCATTTTTGTTAGTAAAAAAAATAAAACATCGCATAGATAATATTCTTCGCTTAAAAAAAGGAACCTTTATTTTGAATTTATACTTAAATATTTTATCCCACGTATAACGTATAACGTATTTTATGCTTTATTTACGTGCCACATTCTTTGAATGTATTATTTTATACATAACTTTCCCTAAACTCAAATCAACTAAACTATCTAAACAAATTTATAATTTTTGTCAGTTTTAAGTTAAAAATATACCATATACTTGTATAGTGGTTATGTGAATAGATTTCTAGTTTTTAAAATATTAATTTCTATGATTACTAGTATTCAAACATTTTTTATTTTACTTTACTGTTCATTACCATATAAATAATAAATAATTTTTTTATACGTTCATAGTAAAGAATCAAATTAACACAATACAATAGTTAATTAAGCTAATCATTTACATAAAAGAAAAAAATATTGCAATAATTCGGAAACAGCGTTTGATTTGCAAAAAGACAGTTTACTTTTAGCTATCGGATAATACATAATGGAGACGTCAACTGTTACTTGATTGTATAATATTTTGAATATTTTAACGATGCAAAGACGGATACAAAGGAAGACGTAGAGCTGTTGAATGGTACATATTCTTTATTCGCGGGGTTCCTGTTTGTATCCGCGTGGCTTGTACAAGGTATGCTTTCGACAAGGATCTTTTGTTATTATCATAATACCAAGTGAGAGAAACCATACGGTACTTAAAATTGTTGAAAATAATTGATTTTCGAATATTGCGTTTCGACACTTGGTAGTTACAGCATAATAATGTTAGTGATAGTTTTCAACGATTCTAATGAATTGTTGGAAGATTATTTTCCATCCTAAAGTTATTTTTTTATAATTAATTTCTAAAATCCTTAAATTCTATAAATTCAATCAGGTAACGTCCATTTACCATTGATCAACGTGAATATTTTTTTTTGTTTTGTTTTATATATGATTATTATTAATACACGAGCATGAATAAAAAAATCGAATAACATAAAAATAATAAAATATTGGTTTTGAGTGTTTGAATACAACGCAATAACATATTCGATCATTGTTTATAAATGACTCATTGATGTGTTAAAACTTCCTGCAGCGTTTAACATTTCTATACATTCCACTGCAGATCTGAGTGTATATACTCGTATATAAAATATATACTACGTTAAGTAAGGTTATAATTTTTATCAGGTACGGGATAACACTCTGAGACGCTTTTGTTCGCTGCATATTTTTTGCATTTATTGATTTGTAACAACGCTAATTCAAAAGAATACATCATTTTTTGTTACTCTCGAATATTTTTAATATTTTATGCGAAAAATCTCTTGAGTATAAATAATAAGACTATCCGAAATGCCATTTAAGTTTCCAAAAATATGCTATCGGTGATTTTGTTTTTTTCTTTAATAAAGTCACAGGAAATATACGTATATGTTACTCGATGATATTATCATACGTTTATTTTTTTTTTTTTGTTATAATTTATTATAATATCACATCGTATATTGTACGCATAATAATTTTTTTCGAGTATATGTACTTATTATATGTGTTAATTTCACGTATTATCATCGCAACGTCTTACATGCAGTAAATAATATGAGTTTTTTTAGTTTCACCGTAGAAAATAAAATAGGTACGCAAATATGCGACATATTATTATAAATTTATGATATTTACATTTGTAATATAATAAGTCTTAATGTTGTGAAATCTAAATGGAAACTATGGATCTATGTTATAAAAATAAACTAACTCTCGTCTTGTCTCAGAGGAAAATTTTTCTACACACAATACGGTGAAAAAAAAAAAATATAAAAAACCAAATAAGTTTTACCAAAAAATGTTACAATAATAACTATTCACTACTGTTGCGAATTGTGACTTTTGAGTTATTGCTCAACTCTAATAAGTATTATTCGAGAGATACACTAGTTCCCGATGTATTAATTCTATGTCCTTTATGAGTCGTATTTATTTATTTTTTTATATTAACATAAATACGATAATTAATATTTGGTGAATGTATCAGTTTGTGATTTTTTTTTTTTTTTTATATTGGACTTTTGCTTTTCAGTCATTTATTTGTCTACGATTAAAAACATAATTTTAATTTGAAATAAATACTAGGTTAATGTCTTATCTATAATTTTTAAAGTCAGAATACACTACCTTTATAGAATATAAATGTTTTTATCATATTTTAAACTTAACTGAATGTAATTGAAACATTGGAATGGGCATAGTCTTACGATTTTCGATCAAGTGTAATTAGTTTGCTTCAATTGTTCAATCCATATAACACAAAATTACCATTGTTTTCGGTTTTTTCTTACGTGTGGGAAAACTTCTGAGGTACCCGAAAAATGATCAAAAATAATATAATTATATGTGTCGGATTTTTAATCTACTAAAAGAAAAAAAAATGAATAACAGAAAAAGCATTTACAGATGAATAAAACATGATTGTGGACTCAACGCGCATTTCTCGGTTTCGCTCACAATCGAAAATTCTTAATACGTTGTTGGTACTCTAACGCCGAAATGATTGCAATTTTACATTGCGTACAAAGCACTTACGACTTACGCCAGTGCGAACCAACAACAACAGGAATAACATGGGGTAATACGCGTTTTCTGTTCGTTGAATATTAAAACCATTGCGTTTACGAAACACTCGGGGTTTCCGCGTAAAGTCCGCGTACAGTAAGTACAGTGCGCGTGCACCGAAGGTAATACAGTTATACCGGGGCTTAGGTACTGCTGCACGTTGATAAATCGCAACGCGAAAAGCGCCGGGGAACTGCATGGTAGGTACGTGGTGAGTCGTGTTCAAGTGTTTCGAAACTTATTAGAAAACAACTGCTGTGCACACCATAATCGCGGTCTTGGAACAAAACGATTACGATTGCGCATGTTGCAGGGATGTATTCACAATGCGCGGCAACTGTTTTTTAGACAACGTATATTGTAATATTTATTCGCGCATACGTTCGTCGATTGTTTAATTGAAATAATGAAAAAAAGAAGTCCTGTGAATCCGTTTGGAGCGGAAAGTCGTAGTATTTGAATAACAGAACATTATAATAGTGTTGTAGCGATGACGAAACTTTTGTGCTCCCCAAGCAGTAAGAAAACGAACGAATGAAATGCATACAATCGTCGTTCAGTTTGAATGTGTGTACGTTAAAAATGTTAATATATTATTTACGTGTAATTCGTTTGAGGGCGCGAATTATTGCCGAATAAAATCGAATTACGCGGGGCGGCGCCGTAGTCGGTGATCCTTTAACGAAATACGTCACGATAGTCCATTGCTTCAAGGACGAAATCATCGTATTTTCGTGTAAACTCATTGGAAAAGGAAATTGCCTAACAATTAAAGACGAACAATGAGGCAAAATATTCGGCCAGTAATCTCTGAACCGGATCAGGTCATTGTCGTGAAACGGGCAGTATCACAATAATAATAATAATAATAATAATAATAATAATAATAATGCCTGCGTCACGACCACCTTGTGATGGTTAAAAAAAACCTATAAAAGCAACGCAATCGTGATAATTCGTATTGCCCGAGTGCTATCTCACTATTGCGGATTAAAAATTACATGTAAACCGAATGTTCTTGCGTGTTGTAAAACGAAAAGTCTTCGGTACATCGAATTAAACCACGATCCCATTGAATAAATCGCTTTCCACGCATTCAGAAATCGGCATGCGTTTTACATGACTCTTGAATATGTCGAATCGTAGGCTGTTACCGAATTGGTTCCCGAGCTCCAATTCCACTTGTCGAATTGGTTCCGGTTTGAAAAAGGTATTTTATTAGGTACAGCCGAATTAATTCCCGTTTAATTACGCACATTTTCCTTCTCGATTTTGTAGACTTAGAATTGTCAACTTTATAGTAGGCTTGGTTAACAATGTGCGTTAATGTGTGTTAAAAAAGAAAATAATAAAATATATACAATTTTAAATGAGAATTGGAAGTCAACTAGTCACAAAGGCGTATTTGAGGGGGAGGGGACGAAGGGGGCATTCACCCTCCATGGCTCGTATTTTTTTTTAATATAAAACATTGATTTATTTAAAAAATGTAATGAATAAATAATTAAGAATATAAATTACTAGTCCGTCATTATAATATGATAATAAATTCAATAATATGTCAATTTGATGACAGGTATCAATTTTTGTTTATCTTCTTATATCATAACTTTATTAAACTATGTTTTAGTGTCAAATTTGTCTAGATAATTCATTAATTATATAATAATATATATAATATATATTATATAATAATTACTATCTCCCTTTTCAGGTTCAATTAAAAATTATTAATCGTTAAAAAAACAATATAATCTTTTTCCAGAGTCCATGCTACGTGGTGAAATGTGTGTTACTATTGCAACTTATATCTAGAACGAGCCAGGCAGGATGTTCGGTGGACCATGGCACTGGGATGAACTATCCAACAACCGCGGCTAGCGGGACATGGACAACTCGTGGTGGCATATCTTCATATGGTTGGGACAGTCGACAGCCCATTGATCCATGTAGCCGGTGTACAAACGTCCCACCACCGTTGCCCGGATCTCAATACACGACGCAAGGCCACGGTGGTAGCTTCAACCCGAACGACCGTGTCAGTGTTAGTGGATATGTGTCGGACAATCGGGTTACCGGTGGCAGTTACGTATCGGACAACCGGGGTGGTAATGGTTACAGTTCAGGAAATCGAATCACCGGGTTGGGTTCCGATAGCTGGGGCAGCGGTTACAATTCCGATAACCGAGGTAACAATTACCACATGAACAGTCGACCTGGCGACTATAACTCAAATGGTCATATTTTCGGTATGAATTATGGTAGTAACAGTTACATGAGCGATAACCGAGTCAATACTTACCATAGTCAGAACACAGACAATCAAATCAAGAATCCCGATTATCGCGGTAACGGTTACGATAACTTGAGTCCGGAATGGGATCGAAGGCACACTAACAAGAAAGGTAGTGGAGTCAGCGGTGGATACAGTGGTAGTATGGGAAATGGTGGTTACAGTGGCA
>NW_020273024.1:543717-704286 GCF_003268045.1 Sipha flava
GTTACAGTGGCAGTATGGGAGGTGGTGGTTACAGTGGCAGTATGGGAGGTGGTGGTTACAGTGGTAGTGTTGGAGGCAATATGGCTGGTGGTGGTTACAGTGGCAGCATGGGAGGTAGTGGTTACAGTGGCAGTGTTGGAAGTGGTGGTTACAGTGGTAGTGTTGTAGGCGGTGGTTACAGTGGTGGTAATAGTGGATATTATCAAGGGACGTCCTATTCAGTTGTCGAAAGTCAAGGACAAGGGATGTATAGTCAAGGAAATTACCACAAACCCTCGATCGACCGATGGAACATAAAAGGAGCGCACCCTGTGAAAGTGGAGACGGGATACTGGCAAAGCCAACCACCCAAGGATATCGGTTGGGATGAGGACAGCAAGAAAGTGGGAGTCATAGCTGGATGGATCGGTGGACCGAAAAAGTATGAGTCCGGTAAACCATCCCAAACGTACGGTGGTCATCATCAGGCGGACGACAAGGACGACGAGTATTTCAACAAGGGCACTGGGTACGACAACTCAGACCGGAAGAAACCTTTCATGGGCTGGGGAGGCTCCGGTTCCTATGACGTGGTGAAGATGAACCATGGGTACAAGTACATCGACCGAAACAGCAACGGCGGTGACTACGGTTCCACCTACGGTAACAGCTACGGGTACGGAGGGCAGAGTTACAACGGCAAACCCGGTCAGGATTACGGGTTGAAACCCACGAACTCGGTGGCCGACCACGGTAACTCGAACTACGACAAGCCCGTGATGCACGGTTACGACAAGCCGGTTACGATTGGCTACGTTAAGCCGACGATCAATCGTGATGGACCCGCCGATTACGGTTCCGGACCTTCTGCGGGATGGAGCAGTACATCGCGGCCGGCCGAGTTCGAGGTAACGTCTCCTAGACCGGTAGCATGGGGCGGATCACCGAAACCTGGGTATCCGATAATAGCTTCACGGCCCACCCAGCACTGGGGCGAAAATTCGTTTAGCGAACATTCCGGTGGCGGCGGTGCATCGATGGGATACGGCGGATTGGTCAGCGGTAACGTTGGCTTGAGACCGGACCGATACGGTGCTTCTAGACCGGACGGTTACGGTTCTTCGAGACCGGACGGTTACGGTTCTTCGAGACCGGACGGTTACGGATCTTCGAGACCGGACGGTTACGGTTCTTCGAAACCGGACGGTTACGGTTCTTCGAGACCGGACGATTACGGGTTAACGAGACCCGGGGCCGGAGGGACACGACCGAACTACGATTCCGGCAGGCCTTTCGTGGGGTCCGTGCACCAGGCTAACCTTATGGTATCGGATTACGGTTCTCAAAGACTGGAATTCGACAAATTCAGTGGTTATTCGGACAACGGCGGTGGTGGCGGCAGACCTCATCAGACGAACAATCGGCCGGACTACGATAACGAAAGACCGTTCATGAACGGAAACGACGTGTACGGGTCACAACAACAACAGACGGGATATGGAAAAGGATACGCGTCCAATTGGGATTATCAATCGAACTCTATGAGGTGAGCGCAACACAATCGTTGAATAACGTTTCTAAAATATATGTTTGTTTTCCTACGAATACCACGTTCGAATGCGTGTTGTAGTAGTGTGGAAAAACAACGCGTACGTGGCAGGATTTGAGTGCTAGATTTCGGAATCGAAAAGACTTGTACTATTATTATTATCATCATCATCATCATCATCATCATCAAGAACGATGTGTTAGAATTGAATATTTCCCCTTGACTCGATTCCGGTGTGCAGAAGGTTTATGGTTTTCTCGAAAACGTAATGTATTTTTATCTGTCATTGTTTTTCGGAACAACTTATAAGTATACGCGCGGTTGTCCGTGTTGTACACGAACAATAAAGGTTGAACAACCAACGCCGGTCGGCAACCCGAAAGGTCAACCGAAAAACGTGAATCACAGGCCCACCGAACCGTTAAATTTATGCCGGCGCGAATACTGCGCGTACGCAATAACAATCGTGGTAGTATCGTTAACTCCAAACGGGAACCTTGGTGCTATGAACCGTATTAACAACGAGTACGCCGTTCTGACGAGTAGTTTTTCGAAAACAATCGCGACGCGTACGAACGACAATGTCCATCGGCGAATTCGTACCGCGTGGCTTGGTACACGCCGTGAAAACATCGCGGCACAATAATTATTATTATTTATATTAGCATTTTCTCGTAATGTTTTTTGTTTTCTTTGCGCAGGGGATCGTCGTCCGCCGGCGGTTGGAACGATCAGCAGCGAGAATATCTGCAGAGGAGACCGGACGGAGATGTGCTGCAGTCGGGGTCGAGCTTCAGGCCATCCGAGTCCACCCCTCTTCACTACAACGGTCACAGCGGCATTGGCGCTTCGACCGACAACGGTTTTCTCTACAGGAACCCGTCGACGGTCAGCAGCTCGTCTACCACTCCGATGCCCGCCACCGCCGATTCATGATCGTCGCACAATTTTCCATTCGCTTGCCCATCGTGTCGTGCATTGTTCTCGAAATTCTGTCGCGGGCATTCTACCGCGTGATTCGATTCCACCGAAATATTTCCGTTTTAGCGTTTTAACCCTCCTCTTCGACTTTAGTGATAATATTTTTCAACGTGCGGTCTACAACTTTAGCGAAATAGTTAGCGGTGCTATGCGATAAAGGTGCTACATAAATGTTAAGTATTAATGGTGTATTGTAACACTATCGGGTTATTCTTTGAATAATCGGGAACCATACTATATTCGTAAAGCCATCACTCATACTTAAAGTTCATGCTGCTCAACTTTGCTTAGGACAAATGTTGTTTGGACGTTCTAACCATGAAAATGTTTAGCAAACACTGAATAACCAATAGGTGATATTGCACGACATTGAAATTTTCATCGAAACGCTTCGAAATATTATGATTTAGATTTTCAACGGGGTGAATGAATAAATTCTTAAGATTTTTAGTAAAAATATTGTAAATCAAAAAAAAAAAATATTTAATATACCATAAAAAAACCCGTAATTTAATTTACAATAAATCCATCAATCGTTGGTATCGATAATTTTTTTATTTTACTAAATATTCTACATATTATGTGACAACATAAAATTATAATCGATTAAAATCTGAAAAAAATTAAAATCTACCATAGTTATAAATATTATTTAAATGTGTAAGTCCTTTAACCAATGGAAAAAAAAATCTTGAACTATTTAATAAACACAAATAGATAAAATCGAGAATTAAATATAAATTTAAATATTGCAAAGAATTCCGAAATAGATAAATCTTTTTAGGATCTAATAATTCATTTTTAAAAGATTTTATGATTTTTTTTCTACCAAAGGTTTTTAATAAGTTTTACCCATAAAATATTTTATGTACATCTTTTAAAGCCATTACATATTGCTTAAAGAATATTAAAATATAAAAGTACCCATTTAATTTCTAGTTAGATGATAATTATAATCATTTGATAACTACCAACATTTGATTGTTAAGATAAAGTAGTTATAAAATTAACTTCAATTTGTACATGAGAGATCGTAATTGATTTGTAGGTATCTTGGTTACATATTAGTAAAATTACATTTTGCAACATTTTTAAAGTTAATAATATATTTAATAGTATCAAGAAAAACAAAATTGTTCTCAAATCGATTATCATATTTCAAAGTAATTAAATAAATGGTGAATAATATAAGATATGTACAATAATTGATTTAAGCGATAATATCCTTTTTGAATAAAAATCAGTTAAAAGTTACAATATTATATTATACGAATAATTGCATAGATATTTCACAGCATTTAAATATGACTTGGAATATTTAAAATAATTTTTTTCTTTAAAATCTGCTTTCTGCTGTCTCCGTGGCTTTTTTACTTATTTTTGTTATTTAACATTTTATAAATTTCATCTTGTTGTTACAGTTTTGTCATTTGACATTCTCTTTATTTTACAAGTTATAATACTTTATTGTGTTTAATAATATTATAATTATTCAAATTTTTTCATATTTGTTATTATTATTATTATTATTAATAAACCGTATATTGTTTTACTTCTTTTATTATTATTGCTTAATATTATAAGTATGTGTGTGTGTGTTGTGCTCGTGGCAGATTGGCCAATTTGTCACGATGCACAACACACAAATTATAAATGATAGTTATAATAATAATAAAAAAAAAATCAAAATTTAATTTAATTAAATATTATAACAATAATACTATTTTATTATTATTATATAAAAGAAATTTAAGAACACAAAAAAAGAACCAACTGACAATATATAGTTTTAATAAAACAAGAAAAAATGTCAAATGACAGAACTGCAAAAATAAATATAAAAAGGCCACGAAGACTGCTAAAAACAGACTGTTAATACTACAAAATAACAATGATTTTTCTTTAAAACAATTAATTTTTAGTATGAGTTTTTAAATCAATGAATATAAGTAACTAAAATTGTTCAACTATAAATAGAATATAGGTAGAGAACGTATTTTACAATTTCAGAATATATTTATTTTTTTAATTTTGATTCAGTTAATAGTATTTAATAACATAAATATATGTGTTAACTTTTATGTATTATATGATTCAAATTAAAATAAAAAAGTATAATTATGTAATATGTAAACGAATGTTTTAATTTTTAATTTTTTTTATAAGAACAAAACATCTAAAATTGTTGAAATATGTTAAATCTCAATTTTATGTATATATCATAAATAATTAAGGATAAAAAAAATTAGACATAGGTTAAACTAGTTTGAAAAATGCTTATTATAAGAGTATGTGTAAAATTTTAGTTTAACAATTTACTACTTTACATTATGTTGTGTTATAGATAAACTTATATTTATTATTAATAATAAATGGAATAACTTATGTGTGTTACGGCTATTCTCTATTTCGCGTAAATTCTATATTATAATATTCAATTATAAAATCGATCAGAAATTAATTCATATTATGAATAAATATTCCTGGTTATCGAAAGATTTGTACATTATATCCAAAAACAATTGTAACGAGCAGTTTTGCAAAAATATAATAAAATTGACCAAACGAAGGGAGGAAAAAAAGCTTTGAAAAATATAAATAATTATTTATAATTTGTAAGTTATGAAAATTAATTGCGAAATTGAGCATTACATAAAATTAACGATACGATTCGATATATTACGGTTCGATTAAATTAGAAAATTCCTCGGTCATAATCCTGTAAACAATCCGTTCGTAAAAATAAATTTTAAAACGGTGACAAACATTGCGTGCGTTGATGTCCATAAGAAGAGAGCCCAACAACAACCTACTATACAGTTTAAAATAAACACGCGGTAAAAGGATTTTTATCAGTTTTGTCTTTTCTTCTAACAGTTCTGCGCACGTGGTTTAAAAAAAAAATAATCATCCGTACGATATGGACGCATACCAATCTGGGAGTATACTAATGGTGGATCATTTTGAATCGCCCCAGTGCGACGTGAACGATTTCAGCTAAGCATCTGCGTATCTCACATTGTGCGTAAATTACCCGTAGAGCAAACTGAACCCGTTTTTTCGTATTGCCCGTAAAGTGTGCAATAAATACATAATATATATGTATAATATGTTTGCATGGATGTTATATAATAATATTGCAGCGATAAATGTAAATATTTCATTAGCTTAATAATTATTTTTATTTTACGTGGCTTTTGTTCGTTAAACGGTTTTATAAGGGCAGCACGGAATTTGATTCCCTTGGAAGAATAACATTGCATTGAAAAAAAAATAAAAAACCTTATTCAACACAAGTCTTACTGGCGACCATCCCGTAGGATGTTGTATATGTAGTATATACGTACACGCATGTATCCACAGCTCTGGATATTACTGTCATCGTCTTGGCGGTGTAAAAAGTAAGGTTCTTAAAATCTAAGGCGCATTCCAAACAGCAATTCTCGTCTATAGTATCGCGCTTAAAATATCATATTCACGGATGCGTGCTCAATATACAAATGTATTAAAATATACAATTATGCATCAAATATACATCACGTCGAATATCGTTAGGTTTTTTTTTGCCGAAAAAAATCATAAATTTTGTATAAATTCAACATTTGCATGTGCAATTCATTATCTTAGAATGTTCATACCTGTAATACTATATAAACACATTGATATGAATTTAATAAAAACACGACGTCGTATCAATACAACTACAATGTTGTGTAAAACGATATTTTATCAAGAGTAAATATTTATTTGTCTCTTGTACCTACACAAAATGAGGCAATTAATTTCTAGTAAGAAGATACGAGTACATTGTCCAAAGCAAACGATTTTCTAACTACGTGAACCAGAACAGTGAATACCGACCGGGATTTAATTAATTTTATTTTTGATTAAATTTAGTCTACGATACGCGTTCAGGTCCTTTTTCGAATTAATATATGTGCAGTAGTTTTAAAAATCAATACAAATGTTACGATTACGGAAGACCGTAAACGTTATGTCAAATGACGCAAGACTTCGTATCTAACGATATCGTGGAAATACAAGTTTAAAATTTTCATTCGCTTTTTATTTATATATTGAAATAATAGATTTTAAAAATATATAGACGACATGCACGTTGATATGATAAAATACAGTTGATTGATTGAATCAGGAGTATAAACGTAATTAATTATTCGTAAAATAACTAAAACAGTCTTATAGAGCATATAATATTGATAGATATAAATAACTGTAAACGAAATAAGAGCGATAACTCATTACTGTGAATCTAAAATAATTATATTTATCATTTTATATTCACCATTTTTGTGAGATCCGCAGACGCCGTCGTATTATTACAGATAAAACTCAATGACCCATGTCGATGAACAAACTATTATTTTATTCAAAGTACAAGTGACTTTTATGTAGGTACGTAAATTAACTATGCAATATGTCCATACGGAGAGAAGTTGATTAAAAATTTAAAACCAATGGTAAAAATAGAGAACACATTAAAATGCACTGTTTACCAGTCAGAAGACCAAGTATACATCTAAGATAAAACGTTTTAGTTGTAATCGGATTTATAGGCGTGCGCAAGTGGTATGCAGGGTATACAGCTGCTTACCCCGAACAACAAATTAGGTTTTAAATTAATATTATATGATTTTGAATTCTACTTTAATAATTATTATATTTTTGTATTCAGTCCCAGATATACGAATAGAAATAGTAATTTCATAATTTTACTAAAAAAGGTAAATAACGCAATTTATTCATATGAAAATTTAAAAATAATTAATTTTACTGCGACTTATAAAAAAGAAAATTAAGAAACCATTTCCAACGAAACTTAGATGATTATTTGAGAACCTAAAGAATCTATGTATTATTAGGTTTTCAGAATTGAATTTATACTGCATTCAATATTCGTACTTTCATCTTATTTTTTTGTAGCCATGAGTTAATTGAATTCTTATTAATTTGTATCTATATAATATTTGATAAATGCACGTTCAAAATATGTCATTATTAATACGAGTAACTACAAGAATCCCAACGTTGCACTGCGATTGATAAAAAAAATTTGCTTTAGATCGATGTTTTTTGCTCATTGAAAATTTCGAAATGGTCGTACTATTAATAGAATAATTATAATTGTTAAATGGATTACTTACATAACTCTTGTACTCTAGTTTTATCGACCATTTAGTATGAAAATAATATCAAAAAACTAATAGTTATTCTCACGAAATCGGGGTCAAGATGAAACTAATACAGTCTCCGTTGTATCTTTGTGACAGAGGTAATCAAGTTTTGAACATATTATGTTCATTTTAATTAATTATTTTTGTTCTATTAGTCAATGTGAAGAAGTAATATTTACTGACGAGGTTTGTTTTGAACTTTAAAATTTGTTTTAGCTATAGTAATAGTGTTGTATTCGATAATATAAAACTATGAACATTTATTAGTTCGAAGATGACTATAGTCAAGAAAAGTCATCAATGTCGTGCTTCTACACTATACAGTACTGTACTACTATATTATATATATAAAACTTATGTTTTTTAGACAAAATTCGTAGTCTAATAAAATGTTTATTGAACCCTGGATGTTATTAATAATTTTAAAACAGAACCAGTATTTGAATATTTCCTGGTAAAACGAAAGACGAAGAAACTTTCTTTACTAAAATGAACAATTACTTAGCTGCGTAAAAAGTTGCAATATTATGTTATTTTATCAATTAGCTATTTTTAATTTTTTTTTTTTATTCTAGGTTATACTTGGTATTTTTTGAGTTTTTGATATTTCTAAATTATTCTCAAGATATTTAGACTTATTATGCTAACTCAACGAGATTCAATTGGTTTACAGTAACCAGTAAATTTATCATTTTTTCACATTTATATCATGGTTGCTAATCATAAACAATGTTGGAACTTATCTAGATAAATTTATCTAGATAAGTTATCTAGATAAATAACGCTAAGTTATCTAGTTACTTATCTAAGATAAAATTTTTACTTATCTAGATAATTGTTTGTATTCTTGCCAAGATTAGAGTTATTTTTATTCTTGTACGGAGACGAATCTAACAAATCAGAGATCATCAAAATCGGTCCAGCCGTTCTTGAATTATAACTTCTGTAAATAACCTGACTTTCTTTTATACATATGGATTTTGTATTCATAATCATAATTCGTGTGTTATTAATAAGTAATTATTATTTCTTGGTATGACATTTTGTTTGAATTTTCATGTCGGGTAAATATTTTTGGTATTTTTAAACTTAATTTCTTATTTTTTCACGGAAGTTCCAAATATAATAGGTATTTGATTTTAATTTAAACATGTCACTCATACGCTGAATAGTCATTACTTCCTTCTTGAAACCCGTAAAGTCGTAACTACTTAAAGAATGATGAAAATCATCAAATTAATATTATATGGAAAACAATATTATTAACTTAAAATATTTTTTTTTATGTATTCTGTATTCATCTTGATACGTACAGAACATATTTCATTTTTTTTTTTTTTTTTTTTTGTGTAACATTTTAATGACTAACTATCATTAAATATTGTACATGATATATTAATAAAGCTTAATGGTACACTACTTAAATTAATACAATAAACATTAAACACCTAGGTACCTATTGATAATAATGATTATAATTGAGTTTTCATAGATATTATTAGAATTTGAAATATTGACCAAAAATAACATTTTTTGAAAATATCTTTTTTTTTATCTAAATAAAAATGAAATTATCTTTTATCTTTATGTAGATATTTTAATTTTTTTTTATCTATTATCTTTATCTAGATGAATTTGGACATATTATCTTTTATCTATATCTAGATAAATTTTGCATTATCTATTCCCAACACTGATCATAAACACAATAATAAATAAATAATACAAGAAAATAATAATTTGATAATTAAATAATTTAAATATCATTGATGAGGTATTTCTGAAGGGGGGTCATATTTATACACGATTCGTAAGCGCTTATGATTTTGCATACACCATAATATCAAATTATTTATTATTATTTTGATTTCCGCTAAGGTGAAATAATTTATATTTCATAATTAACAATGGGGTTATAACCTTTGTTAAATTTCTTATAATTTAAGGTACTACAAGGTTCTATATGATATAATACTGGTATAATACAGGTATAATATGGCAGTGTTGAATCCAGACAATTTCTATGGGGGGGGGGGGGGCTATTTTTTTTGATTGGTGAATGATGATATATAGTATTATGAATTATACTAATACCTATTAATATAAAATTACAATTTAGAAATTTTAAATTTAGATACAACTACAAAACAAATAAATTAGAAACAGATTATTTATTTTTTTAATTTTTAAATTAATCTAAGGTTAATCTAAGGTCGTCATATATTATAAATGAACGCCATCAGGTGCGGTAATCGTAACGAGTGTTATGCATTTAATAAATAGGTACATTTTATTAAAAGTTGTATTTGTTAGGGGGTGTGAAAGAAATTTCAGGGGAAGGGGGGTATTCGCCCCCCTCCCCTGAAGTATACCTGGATTCAACACTGTAATACGGTATTGTACAAAATAATAAATAAAATACTGTATTTTAACATCTCTAGCTATAAGTAATATTAGCATTTAATTTAAGTAAAAAAAAAAAAAAAAAAATGATAAAAAATAAACATTGCGCAACTTAAAATTAAAAAGACAATTCCAAAATTAAATTAAACTCAATTATATATATATTTTTTTTTTTGAAATAGGCACGTCATAACCTTGAAATAAATATTTTCATCAAATTCTCTAATTTCAGCTTTAGTGTACCAAATTGAATGCACAAAATATCATCATGGGATATTTTAGAACTAAATACACAATTTTTGCTAATTGCAAGTTTACGTTGTTTTGATTGATTACTTTTCAAAAGAGTTTACTAAAAAGTTGCTGAAAAATCCCATAACAACGTATAATATTTAAAAAAATGTTAGTCAAATTCATTCTCAGTAAACCTAATATTCCTCCAACATTGTCTGCAACAAAATAAAAATCTTTGATGTTAAAATTATAATATTAGCAATATTTTTTAATAAACGTAGTTATTACAACCTATACGTATATGTACTTATCTATGGTGTATGTAACACAATATATATTACCGGTTTATTAAATTCTTAAGTCGTTAAAATAATAATTTATACATAGAATGATATACTGACTGATTGATTTTGGTATGAAGAGTTAAAAGGATGTTCAAAGTGCGATATATCGATTACGGAACAGCAAAAATAGCTGGGTCTAAGGATTTGAATGTTTGTACATAGGTATATTATACAATTTAGGGAAGAATTAAGAAAATATTTTCAAAATTCAATCTCCCTAAAACCCCGATTGGGCAGTGAATTTGGGTTCCCATATTTGTCTAAAAACAAAAAGTTTAATTTGTTTTTGATAAAATTTAGGATTTACTTGGCAAGTGCAAACTTATCCAAAATAACGATGTACTTGTGATAATAATATTTTAATAAACGCTCTAAAAACTATGAGTTTTAGACATTTACCTACATAAATTTCACATAATGTATTAATTATACTATGTATAAAAGCTTTCATAACCCGACGTTGCCCGGAGTTTAGTTCGACAGGGTTGAGTAAAATGAATGTAAACAACAAGATTTAAAACAATATCAGAATGCCAGGTTGAAAGTTATAATTAAGATACGCTGCATAAGTAAACCGTATACTGTAAAAGTATTATATTTAACGAGTTTCGAGAAAAAACCATAATCTAAGGTGATTGCGCTTATACGGTATACCTAAAATAGTATTGAGTTTCATGGATGATCATGTGGGATTTTTTTTGGAGCTACTATGACGTAATATACGTATAATATTGTATATTTATGTAGATATAAATTTCGTTATCTAGCGTTAAAAACTCCTATTTTATTAAATTGTAATTTTAGTGTGTTGATTAACATTTTAAATTTTCTTTTAAAGAAAAACTGTGCACTATAGTCACTAAAATTTAAATAGAGAACATTTAGATGTAACCTGCACTCAAGATAAACCTATAGAACGGTTTTGCGAAAGAACCATACTGACCCTAAATAATGAGAACAAAAAGCGGTATGGAGCGCTACTTTAAGCATTTGAAGGAAAAGAAATTATTTAGAGTTCGACAGATTCTGTAGTTAATAAAAATAACGATGTTATTATCATTATCCAATGGAATTATTGAACACTTTAAATCAATTTGATTTAATCAACATGGTTTTTCGTACCATTGTCAATTGCTGTGCGTGAGCGCACCCGTGCTTAAATGTAACTTAAAAATTTTAAACCACCTAAACTTTGTAATGGTAGTGGACTGGTATATAGACACAAGTTGATTGATGACAACTTTCATCCTGGCGTTCTGACATTTTTCAAATCTTATTTTCATTCATATTACTTAGCCTCTACAAACTAAACCCTGGCAATGCCAGATAACAAAAGCTAATGTTAAATATGATCAAGCCCAACAGTAAAATCGATACATGTACTTCATTGCAGTTATTCTGTTATTAATTTTTTGTACTTCACACGAAAAATAAAATCACTCACCCCTCGTGGTAATTTTTGATTACAGGAGTGAAACTGTATTTTGATATTTAATTAATAAAGACTTTCACAGATGACGTTGAACTTTAATTTTTATATTCTAAAAGCTGTAATTAGTGTAGTTTCAAATATTGATGATTCGAAATATCAATTTTGACATTGTTCAAAACTTAATCAAAAATCTAAGCCCAATTTAACCCGTATAAAAATCTTATTCTTTTGAATAACAGAAAATGAATGAAGTCATCCGATCATTCCACAAGGACCGTAATGGTTTTTCTTGTTTTTTCATTTGTTAATGGTAATTTATTATAATCAGTGCCAACGAATAAAATATGTTTGCATCACATTATATTCCAAATTTTAATTTTAAATTTATACATTGGTATAAGTACTGATATATATACTGATAAATAATAACTGTTTTTATATTTTAAAATAGTGAAATATTTTCATTTTAAAGCGGTAGAAGTTAAGTTTTTACTTATTTTCTACGTTGAATCATGTAGGTTAGGTATATACAGTATAATGATTTAAATCATCAGGGTTCGTATTAAAAAAAAAAAACCAATATTTTAGACTTAAAATTCGTTTATTCCTTTTTATTATTATACATTATATTTGGTTATCTAGATAAGAAGTAAACCTATAAATTTCAACAGAATCAAATTCACACAAATATTTATTAGATAGAAAAATGATTTTATATAAATGATAAAAACAATTTTCGTCAATATAGGTATTTAAATTATCACAAATTTTGATTGTCGAAAGTTGAAGATATTTTGTGTATATAAATTAAAAAAAAATAATAATATGACTTTATTTAAAAATTATTAATTCATATTTTAAAGTTTATGTTCAGTAATATTTAAAAAATTATATATTTTCTGATTTTTAGTGCTACGTAAAATGGTATATTGCAGGGGTGGCCATTCGGTCGATCGCGACATCCTTTCGTATTTTCTTGAATTTTTATACTTTTTTCAGAAAACAAATAAAATATTTTTTTTTTTTGTAAATTTGTGTATATTTATATATCCCACAAATATAAAAATAAAATTATCAAATCAAATGCAAGCACTAATATCTCATTGAATGATTAAATTAATATGATAATAGTAGTAATAATAAAAGTAGTATTATAGTTATATAGTGGTAAATATTTTTAAGTTAAAAATAATAATTTGTAATCAAATATATTAAAATATGTATAGTGTGAAACTGTGAATTTATACTGCAAATAAAAAGTAATAATAGAAGTGTAACATGCATGTACATATAATGTATTTTTTTTTTTTTTTCAAATTTTTTTTTTTTTTTTGGTCGATCGCGACAACCTAGAAAAATTCGGAGGTCGATCGCAAGTCTATTAAAGTTCGCCACCTCTGGTATTTTGTATGATCAATACAATATGTGATAAAACACAACATTTCTTGTTTACCGTTAGAAATGCAAACGTATGAAAGTTGAAATCGGATTTTTTGTTTTCCTATTTCAAAGGAAATTGTTTATTTGTCCAGAATATATTAGGTTAGATAATTAAATATAATTACTGGGAGATTTTTTATCGCAATTTTCTTTCCTAAAACATATATTTTCAAGTCACCTGTCACTAAATCTGTCCAGACACAAATATTAATTATAATCGGTACACGATAAAGAAAGCATAATTAATTATATTATCTTTCATAAACATGCAATTTATGTACCAACAAGGTGACTCAATATTTACCCAACCGTGGCGCACATCGATCTTGTCATGTTTATTGTAAATTCGTATTTACCATTGTACTCGATGTATTGTTTGAATATAGGTGATTTCTTCTCGTACTATTATAACACTACCTGATTTGAACGTCATCTCAGATCCGAACTCATTTTTCTCACTACCGTGGATATTTGAATTTTCATGTTTGAATCCGGTACGATAATTGTTCTGGATAGGAACGTATTGTTAGTTGAATTTAATAATCCAATCCGAACAGACCAAATTACATCGTCATAATATTATGCTATACAATGCACATATATATGTGCTATAAATATTTATAGCTATATCATAATAATGTAATATGTGAACGATATTCAAGATTTAAATCGTAGTCTACGGGCAAATAATATTCAACCGTTATTAATACTACTTTCAACTACTTATTCATTGTTACAAAATACACATTATAATTATCAAAATACATATGGTCGGAATGTTTTTGTTCGAAACGCATAAATACATTCTACCGGGATTATGGGATCGCCAAACATATATTCATACGTACATATATATACATATAAATTTTGTGTCTTATTTGCTTTTTACGATAAGCATTCGATGTATTTACAGGCATTGCTGCGTGACAGAGATAACTAGTGTTACGTTGTTTTATAATAAGATTTTCGCGAACAAAAATTAGTCCTTTAGCTAATTCATTCTCAGCACAACCAGGAAATTATTCTATCAAAACGTGTACAATCAATTTCAAATGGTCGGTAGTAATTTACGTCACATAATGACTAAGATTATTCCTCGATTCCACTGAACCTTTAAATACGTATTATTACAGTCCCGTGCAGGATTTAAATCGGAAATAATGTTACTTGGTTAAAAAAAAATTTATATTAGACTCATAAAACAAGTTTAAGAATATTACATGTATATATATATTAATTCAAATATCCAACGTGATTAGCCTTGGACTACAGATCATTGACCGGCCGACTACAACGGATACGATCATTCGCCGCGATATTCGGTGTGCCTATGGACTCTCAAAATTCCCATAGGCTTCCGAAGCCCTATATGGGTCCGACGTGGCCTAAAATAGAAAACGATCTTTTCCAGGACCACAAACTTCCCACCCGTCTCTGATTATTTGATCTACGAGAACCTGGGTCGGTCGGCATATACATGAAAACTTATTTGAGTTATCCCTTGTATTCTAAAGAACCCTTTTCAACCCTGATTGACTGATTACATAGATGCAAAAATCTTAATATAAACTATAAATTTAACTATCATTAACAATTTATATATACTTTAATTTATTGAAACTTAAGAAGTAAGAAATTTTATTAATCTGAAAAAAAACAAATTACACAAAAACATTTTTTGAAAACTATAAAAATGTTTTTATTAAAAATTAAAATATTGAAACTTTTATTGCATTTGATTTAGGAACAATATAATATTTCCTAAAAAGATTTAGTATTTACTTTAAAAATGCATAAGAATCCTTTAAAAATAAAATAAAATGTAGTTTTCGTTTTTCATAATAAGCATATATAGAATTCTCAACTCTACGAATATCGTAGACTATTTTTTTCTTATAATGGGGTTGATACATATAATTTCACATACACATTTAAACTATAGATTTTATGAAGAATAAATAATGCAACATGTTTAAAAAAAAAACTGTATTAATATAATATTGATAAAAAAAGATTAGAAAAATCAAAAAATCATATTTTTCTTCCAATGTTTGTTTTGTACCTTTGATGATAATTTTTGTTAAATATTTGAGATGATGAAAACGTATTCATTGTATAACATATTTCCATCGGTCTTATTATGGGTCGGATAACTTGACATAAGTCTGTAATTGTAGTATTTTGCCATTGAACATCTGACTGAAATATTTTTGAACAGTTCATTGCACAGACCTATTTTAATGTATAGTCATGGGCGCGGATACAGAGTTGGGGAACTGCGGGTCAAGCCATTTCAAGAGGCCATTTATTAGGGATGAAACTGAATTAGAAATGAATACCTTGTAAAAAAAAAAAAAACAATATTCTCATAAAAATGTGTAAGTATATTTATATTACATTTTAGAATTAGTGATACCACCGTTAATGACTTATTTACGATTAATAAATATAATCTAATTTTATCAGCGCAACAAACGTACGGAATAAAATATGATTTACTTAACTTTCTACTAAAATGATATAATTTAAAATATAAATTATGAATTGAAAAATTTTAAATTTTGAATATACATGGCATTCATTTTTCAAGTAACTCCGATGGGTCAACTGTCCAAGAGTCCAAATCAAGGTCTAAAAAGAGAAAACAATTTTCAAGAGGCCAATTTTGTCAACAAATATTAACTGTGGGTCAGCTGACCCCCTGAACCCCCCTATATCCGCCCCTGTGTATAGTATACAAATAATAAAAATTATAAAATTCATTCATCCACAAATTGTTACTTTAGGTTCCATTTGAAAACAACAAAACATATTAGTTCCCTACGCTCATCAAATCTATAAATTTATCATGCTCTACACATTCCCTTATGTTTTGAATACATATGTATGTTACAGGTTAAAGACTGAGATTGTTGAAGTTTTTTCCTAAATTAAAACATGGCCATTTTAAAAATACTTTGTGGACATCCGACTTAAATAGTAATTATCATAAGACGTACCACACCTCCACAAAAATATAAAATAGGCATTAAACATAAACCCTATATAAATAAGCCCTTTCGTCAACTCTGGTTTGGAATAATGAAAACTAGAATTAACCACAAGCTTAAAAAGGTCAGTAAAAATGAGTTCTAACTAAAATGCATGTATTGGAATTCGTACTGCTTAAAATGCACATAACCACCGACGATCTATAAATATTTCTCAATAAATTTAACCGTACAATCATTAAATGAATTATGATAACTTCAACCACTTGTCTATCCAATTACTTAGATATGATATCATTGATTGAATATTCCTATATACCTAATAATCAAGGTCTAAATTTATATACAAAAAAAATTCATTAGAGAGAATCAAGTTTTAAACAATCGTATTTCTTTTCGTGTAGCCGGGGTCAGGGCAAGGATTTGTGCGATAGATATTAAAAAAACCTACGGAAGAAATCGCTGTTTATGTAGGAATGCAATTTTAAATTCTACGATAGTTTATCCTGTCAGAATAAATAATATAATAAATACATACAATAATTATCCTAATATATACTTATATTTTTAATTTTATCTAGTTAAAATTATTTTAACATATAAATATAAACATTACAGGTTTTCACTAGATAGTTTTAGTTTTTACCAATATATTTCAGACATAACTAATTCTAACTACACAAAAACAAGTTAAAACTAGTGTTAATGGTAAGGGTCTTAGTTAATTCTAGTTTTAACTAGTTAAAACCACAATTGACTAAAGGGATCTGTGGAAGAAAGTTTTGATGAATATTGGGTTTTAATAGTAACATAAACATATACATATATTTATAAATATATATATTTTATTTTATAATTAGTTTACATTTTATGCTTTGAAATAACTTAAAGTTAATTAATATAGAAATTGTCTCATAAATATTTAAAGTTACTATAAAAATATATATACATATCTGTACATTTTTAAACAGTATATTATTATATTTTTTGATGAAATATTAATCAATATTGAGCACTATGTTCAATATAAAAAAAAAAATTTAAAAATATTTATATTATAGAAAAATAATTGAGTTTCAACTCATCAAGGTTGATTCATGTCTGTCCCAAACTTATTTCCGAATTTGATTGAGTGGACATATTTTCATTGACGGGAAAGTTATGTCTTTTATATTTGACTAGGTATGTGTTTTCTATATAAATGATAGTTGGATTATACATCTAAACATTTATAAAAGTTTAGATATATAATCCAATTATCATTTATATAGAAAACACACTTATAAAAGTTAGTAATGTGGACACCGATGCCAATATCAAACAGAGAAACACCAAAACCCAAATGAATCTAAAATAATAATTTTGGATCATTATATTTATTTATAACAAGCTGAACCGTGCCCTGAGCATCAAACATTTTTACTTTTGATGAAATTATTTTGTTTGATTCTTAGTACTGAGTGTTTAGGATTTATTTTATTTCTTTTATATTATTTAGTTGACACGACAACGCTTTGCTATTGCTATATTTTCCATAGATATATATGATCCGGTGAACTTTGTATCACCTACAAATTATCCTTTTTTTCATATATATAGCTGTCCTCCGTGCACATCATTGTGCTTAAAAATCGTTGTACAGGTTAGATTGTTCTATTTTAATTATTTTTTTTTTAATTTTACTCTTTTTTTTTTAAAAAAAAAAAAAAATAACACAGTAATTTCGGAAGGTAATATAACCTACTTTGTGGGTCATTAGTGAATGTATATTATTAATGCAATCTTTTTTGAAATATTAACTTGATAAATTTGAATGTTTTATTTACGTATAATTATAATACAAATTATATAAAATAATTTTAAGCTAGTATATAATATACGTATATTCGTTAACTGATTAATATTTAATTAAATATGAATATAGTTCTATTCATCGAAGTACAGATAAAGAAAAATCATTATACAAATATAAATGTGATTTCATAGCTCCAAATTATATATATTTTATGTTAATAGTAAAGTTATTCTAATAAAGATCCAGGTGAGTCGTTTAAATGAAAATAATATTATTTAGATCAATAACTTTACTGACATTACTGTTGGTGATATATTTTTCATCACGAAGTACTGCATACATTGCGTAGTAATTTTTTCACAACATTTTCGGAACCATTTACTCTTAATATTTGTTAACGGTATTTGCTCTATATCTTGGATATGTTGTTTTTTTTAAATTTATATTTGACCGTAAGAAAAAGTTTTGTGACAATTTTTCAATTCGTATTTATGTAAATTGTCGAAGCGCACTATACTATGTGAATGCTCAAGAGAATTTTTATTTCTATAAAATATCTGTAGGTAATTGTCAATAAAACTGAAAAATTAATTAATTGCGATATGTCATGAAATATTTAAAAATATGGTTGATACAATCATTAGATATATCTGCGTTTTATATTTAATTGTACTCAACGTCTGTTTTTTTAATGCATTTGAAACAAGACCGAAATTTATGTACAACATTCGTTTACTATACCATATTTTCTGTAAAATATAATGATTACAATGAAATACGTGTAAATAAAATGTAAAATCTTTTTGTTAGTTCCTAGACACATAAATTATTTAAACTGCCAATTTTATTATTTACACAATCATAATCATTATTTATTTATTTATTTGCTTATTTACTACACAAAAGTGTAAAAATACTTTTAACTCTTTAACTAAGTTAGAGTCGAATGATTTAGATTAGATATCAATTAACGCATATTGGGTTAAAAAATTATATGCTATTTAACTAAAATAGCTTACAAACCTTCATGTACTCGTAAATGTTATGTTTATACTTAAGTATAGTGACAATCATACTTTATACACGTTATATATACCTATTAATACTCAAAAAGGTTATCATATTATAATATAAATATATTGATCGGGTACAAAATAAAATTATATACAATAAAAAATTAAATTTAGTATTTTTTTATTTTTGTTTAAATAGGAAAAGTGTTTTTTGTTCGCTGTTTACGTTAAAAATAAACATACATGGCCGACTTCTTTGCACACCGTAATGAGAAAATTTTTACCTACGTGATATTATAGTAATACCAGTGCCGTGCCTTAGGAGGGCGCGAGAGGCAGTGGTATTACTTGAGAAGCCACAAGAGGGGGGCATAAATATTTTGCATACATTTACAATTTGCATACATATCCCATTTATTGTTTCCTATTGCTTGATACATGAGAAGTAGTTTTAAGTTCTATAAATTTTATACCACAATAGCATAATATAAAAATATAGTTATCAATAAAAAAATTACAACAAAAATTATTTTTTATTCAAACTTAATTAACAGTTAAACTTCTATAGGAGCAACCATTTTTGTAAACAATAAATAGTTTTGACATAAAATTATCAACAAAACGATTTTTAGTAAACTATTTGCTCATCATATTTTTGGTTTTTACATGGCTCAGGGGAGGGGGTAAACTTATCCCTCCCCGCAAAATCGCCACTGGCGAGAGATGAGTGTACACCAGGCGCCAAAAGCTTATTCATAATCTAAATAACATTACTGAAAGTTAACCATATAATTTAATTCATAATATTCAATACGTTCAACGCCAGGGTCTCGACTCATAGACGACATCATTAATACTGTCCTGAAGCAGGACTCCTGATCGGCAGTGTTGGTAATTTATTTTTATTATCGCTATTTATTTTTCCCCCTAAATGACGTCTTCGATAATAAATAAACAATGATAAACCATTTATACTCTATTATCGTTGTTACTTGAAATTATTAATTTAATAACATTAATAATATAAACGAATTTCCACTTGAACGAGTTGTACGATTTTAATTTTAACCCATCTATAATAGTGTTCTCATCGGTGACGGCTCGAAGGAGGTATATATGAATCACGTGATTCACAGAAATATTAATGGATGGGTTAATTTGTCATATAAGTATAATTGGTTTAGGTTGTTATATATTTACTGTATATACCAATTAAATATCCATTAGTTATCCACTAAAAACCCATGAATTCACCTTTTGGAGAGCAGTGAACATTTTTTTAGAGTGGCTGTTGTAAAAATATTAAATGTGAGTCAAGAAAAAATTAAAGTTTAAGAATCCACTGGTTCAAATCATAGTTCATTAACGCAGAAGTTGCTAAGGTACGTCATTATTTTTCATCGGCTTTTATTTAAAGGTAGATAAGTTATTTTTTGGACAATCAAATACATTTGATTTATAAATAAATTATACCGATTTAGTATGATAGATTATTATCTATCATATTTATCTATATGTTTTGTTCTACCTTTAGAGTACGAGTTACATTACTTATATTGTTCTTTAGTTGATGATTATTTAATTTCTACACTTAATAAATATAAAATAAGGTATACAAAACCTACTATTCTTATGTAGTATCTTTATAGCCTATAGGTATAAAATTATTCGGTAGAGAAGTGGTGGCGCTAAAAGTTATTCTTGGCATCGGGCGCTAATTATGCTAGGCACGACATTGAGTGATACTACTACTGCGGGCCGATATATGATCACTGCCTATGAAAAATATTCGATTTCATTATGTTACGTGAATATATATATATAATATATACATATAATATTACGTATATACATTCTGTGAAAATAATCTGTACGTGAACTATATGCCTGTATGATTAAATTCCTGCTAATAAATTTAAAGTAATAAAAACTACCTAATAAGACGTCCCGGTGTCGATGTTAATAATTTATTTGAACTATATGCGTGATTCAATATTTGGATCAGGGCTTAAATCAAAATAATATATAATGTTTACCGTTATGGGACATTTAAACGTTATAAGCAATTGAACGTTTGATGTTATAAATAATTTAAACGTTTAAAAAAATTAATTAATCCCTTGTAACTACATGTTTATAACTTCTATTAAGGCTATAAATATAACATCACAAGATATACATTTGCAGCGCGTTATAAATTGTATGGTGTAGATTTAAGGTAGATTTAAGAACCATGGGCTGAATGTCCACTCCCCATACTATTTTATTCAATGTTATGCACTACAATTAACAAAATACATTAAACACAGCGAACATTGTAATCTTTAACAGATAACTTTTTCTATCAATTTCATAGTTCATAACAATTTTTTCCAATGAACTATTAAATTATTATTATTATTTTTTGTTTTGGAGTTATTTTAGAAGCATATACTTGTAAAATAATATTTTACATTAGGTAGACGCCGAAAATCGAAAATCTACTGATGGGTATACGTCATATAGCCTCGTACACGTACCAATACACTCCTGCCTTTAACGATATTTCCTTTTTGTAATTTTCATAACTCATAACTTATAAATAAAGCAATCATATTTGTTGTACAACAACAATAAAATGCACATACCACGTTAAATATGTATGTATTGTCAATTTATAACTTATGTATGGTGTACTCGTATTACTAATGTTTCATCGGTGGTGTTCACCAAAATTATTTACGACGAGGCATGCCATACGAGTTCCGCGCCAACAATATCCGACGTAATTTCAAAAAGCATATTTATAAATTATAATTGGTAATGCTTATTTGTATCTTATAAGTTGATAAATTTATTGCTGTTTTAAACATCCTTTTATATTTATTTTATTTAGACTACCTAGTAATTTAAATCAATTTTACAAAAATAACCATGTTCCTAATCTATTTTATTGATAGTTATAAATATTTTTCCATGGAATTTTCTTTTATTTTTTAATTGTTAATCGTTTTCTGTTTTGTTATCCGTTATCCGTTTTTAGGACACACTCGAGTTGGGTCCCAGATTTCAAAAACAGCATGAATTGGGTCCGGACGTATTTTATGGAGTACATGAGTTGAATCCCAGTATATTTTATAGAGTGCATGAGTTGGGTCCCGATATATTCTAACCTATTAGCGTTACCCAGGAGACACCACGAGGAGGTTGGCTAGAATGTCTCCCAAAAATGTTGTTTTTGTTACTTTAAGGTAACGGTCTAATGTAGAGATTATTAAAATATTAAAATTATTATTAAATATGATTAAATTTATATATTAAATATAAATATTATTAAACATATATATATTATATATAACAAATCTTTTACAAAATTTAAGCGGCTCAATTCTCCTCTAGTAAAACTAAGCATCATTTCTCATAACATTTTTTCTTTTTCTACTCTTTTGATTGGCTGTGTGACTGAGCATCAAAGTGATACGTAAATTCCACTTTGGATCCCAAGTAAAATTTCTATTAAAACAAAATGTTAGGATGAGCTGCACTGAAACTAGCATTTAATTTTGCATGAAAACTTTCGCAACTATTTGTGGTTGCTGCAAACTCGGCCCAAATGTTAGGAGGAAATGATGCATCTTGTTCAATATATGTTTTTAGAAGATAATCACAAAATTTATTGACGTTTGTATTAATTGGTTTGATAGTCATTAAGTCATCAATAAAACAATCAAACACCTCCTCTGGTTTCAAAAACAGTAAACCAAAAGTACACTTAAGATAGTCACTTATATCATTATCGGAACGTTTATACGCGTTTGATAGCCCAAGCTGTTAAATTTTTCGCCACCAACTTTGCGCTAAGTGAAATCTACAACCCTTAATAATAGTATTTGGCCAAACACACTTAACAGACGTATGAATTGACACCTCAAAATCGACATATATTTCGGTAGGTTGAAAATTCAGTTGAAGAGACGTGCAATAACTCACAATATACTGAAAAGCTTTTGTGTACGTTACTAATGTTTTGTTGGGTAATACCAAGAAAACCAATGGTACATACAATCCATTTCGAAATCCATGAATAGTAAAAAGTTGTAAAAAGTATTTCGTACAACTTTTAAACGTCTCGTCCATGTATACTTTAGTAACATCACACAAAGCTTTCAAATTCGTCTCAGTTGAAAAACTTATGATATTATCTACCAAATTATTACAGAATAAAAATTGTTCACCTCTGTAGTTATGTTCATTGTGGTTAAACAATTATGGGTGTCTTGTATGCTTTTAGGTAATTTAGGATATAGTACTTTACGAGCATGATGGACGTTGTTTTTTATTAATTTCAAATCATTAATGTCTATCGAAAATATATCGCTGTTTTTCAACTCAGATCTAATGATCTTTGAAAGTTGTGTAAAAATATCATCTTGTGCTTTTCTTTTAACCGAGTTACTTAACTTTTGTCTATTCAGAACCTTCTCATCACATTTTTGGTGATTATGCACGTTACATTTCTCTATTATATCTAAAGAGCAAGATAGTTTTAAAAAACACTTACAGGTATTAAGATAACACTTCAAACGTTGTACAACATTCCGCAACATTTTGTGGAAGCGAAATTTAAATCCGTCTTTAATGATAATTTTTTTACCTTTTTCGCTTGACATGAAATCCATAATTTAATTTTTATATATAATATAACAACAACAAAAAACAGGCTATACTTTTTATATTTTATTAGATGGACTTTTAGCCTTGACACGTGCCGGTATACTGACAAGTTACAATATGATTATAAGATTGTAAGATAAGATATTACCGATTATTATTAAGACTACTCTTATAGCCGGAAATTACCACGGACGCAATTCGATTATTATCGAATAACATCGCGGACCCAATTCGTGTTTATTTTAAGCAATCAAATAGCTCGGGACCCAACTCGCGTTTTCCCCGTTTTTACTCGTTTAGCATTTACCGATATGTTATCTGTTATCGATTTCAATCGTTTTTTGAATAGTTGAACGTTATAGGTACTCATAACGTTATAAGAACGTTTTAGTGCTCTGATTTGGATACGTTGAGTTTTATGAACCGACGACTGTTCTGTGCAATATTTATATTGAGTAAAAAGTACTAAACTTATTATTTATTGTATTTAAATTTACTTTTATTGATTAAAATATTCTGAATTAGTTAAATACAATCAGAAATATTAACCGACAGATAGTCTTACATCATATCAATTTATACTAATTTGTACGATTAGTTGCCAATTACATTGGATTTTAAACGAACATATTCAAACTAACTAGTTATCGAACATATGTTTAACATAATTACAGATCATTTTCATAATAATATATAATATTTCAAAAATATTAATTAAATTAATTCCTAAAATTAAATTTAATACTCCTCCAACAGTACCTGTAACAAAATAATATAACAACAATTAGTACCAGAGTATTTATAATTTTTAAACTCATTATAAATGCAAAACATCGAAAAAAAAATTATGTATCGCAGCATTATAAAAACGTAATTTATAAATCATACTGATCAGTATTTTATATATTTATATATTAATTATATACATATAATTCTAGTCTATTCTGGGTTCGAAAAATAAGTCCAATATTTTTATATTTACATGTTGCCATATCAGTTAGCTTGAATCAAATATTATAAATACAGGATTTACTATACATATTACTTACACCGTACTCCATAAACCCAAATAATGGTTGTTGGTTAACTTACTTTATTATTTATTTTCTCATTATTTAATAATACTAATACACTTATTACATATCATATATAACGTGATGGAACATTATAGGAAGGTTTTACCATATTTATTGTATTCAGATAATAGAAATCGAAAAATGTCGATTAAAGAATAAATAGTATTATCTTACAACATAAAACAGAAATAAATAAACTATTGCAAAAACAATTTTCCATAAGTAAATAATTTTAATAAAACCAAATTTCGAAAACATAATACTTAATAAAAACGCTTCAGAATAAAATAAATGTTTTATATATATCTTTAGAACGAGGATATTTCGATAGAGATATATCTATATATATACGAATTTTGAATAATGACAAATTATTGTTAATAATCATTAGAATAATTTTCTACTCGAACAAAATAGGTTATGCGACCAGCAACAACATACAATGCGCAATCATTATACTGTATTTATAACAAAATGTATACAAAATAAATATGGTTGTAAAATACGTTAAACCAAATAACCGTAGAACAATCATAAATCGCTACCTCATTGTATTTATATTATTATATCTAAATCAGCAGAAAATATAAAATTATATTTAAAATGGGCGATGGTAATTTGCACCACCAACAGCACATGTAATTTCCGCCACATCATATTTTCTCATAATGTAATTGGGCCTCATGCCTATATGTCTAACCACACCTATTCCATCAAATTATACTATAAGAAATTTATTAAATGTTATCACATATTTTATAACATAGATATATGGATTTGTATAGGTAAAAATCTATTTTGTTTCAGCTAATAATTACAATTATTTTTATTATTTTATCACAAATTTACAAATGTTAACTTTAATTATATTATAAATTATTACACACTTCTCAGAGTATAATATAAAATAAAATGGAAAACAGAATTAACATACTATAATGACTAAAATGACATAAAATAGCATTTATCTGCACTTAAAATTTGATAATGATAAAATTACAATCAGTCGTTATTAATTAATGTATAGGCATTTGAAAAAAGACGTATAATAATATATTATTCTATAAGTAAAATATATTATTTTTATAATATATTTAATATAATTATTTAGTAACTTTTTTTACATTTAATTTTATATCTGTAACTTAATGAAGATATTAATGTTTTCCTATCAATTATTTTTATAAATATACATTTTTGCAGGACAAGTTTTATTGGTACAGCGCCATCGTATTGTGCCATTAGTTGTCTGGTAAACTTAATTGTAGTTTTAACCTTCAAAATATAATAAATCTTTTTTTATCGTGCTTTTGATTAAACTTCATATATCCATTGCAATTTTAATATATCAAAACAAATGTATACGTGTGAACAATTAACTCCCGGTAAATATCGGGCTGACGCGACTTTCACATATCTACAGCGATATAATTTTCAATTATTAATCGGATTATCCGATCGATTAGATGAACCGATTTTGACAAATTTGTGTGGAAAATTACATAGTACTATTTTTTATTAATCGTGGTGCAGATTACATATATATAAATATATATTTATTTATTTTTTTGTCACTTTTTGCGCAAATTACATACGCCCTTTAAAATTATTAATAAGTACCACCAGTGAAATTTAAAATTTAAAATAAAATGCTAGTGTTAAACGAACATTTTTAAATTTAGATCACGACCAAGAGAAGAAAGCGTTTTATACCCTTTTAAACTCGACAGCAGAATATATTAACAGTCATTCTTCCAGCCCTTCCAACAAATTTATTGATGACTTTTGGCAGTTAGTTTGATGACTATCAAATCTTATTGACCTTAATTTCTACCAGGAGGTAGGGGAGGTACAATTGAAGTTTTGTTCTGCCAAGATAGTTGGAATATTTTTTGCTTGGCTTACCTTATTCTTCTCGGTCCAAATTTAATAAATACAACAGACATTTCCAGATTAGTGAGATTATATCATCAACTATACAATGGAATTGATTTAGCTACATTTCAAAAAGTTAAATTTGCGGATTCGTTCAAATTCTTCTGAATATAAGATTTTCGCAAATGAAAGTTTTTAAATAGGAGTCTATGGTTTCTAATCCCCTCTGTTCAGCGAATAAATTAAGGGTTTGTAAATATGATGTTCATGGACGGACAGATGTTGATAATTAAATAACGTTTTGGCCATAATAAGTTTTACAAGAATTAATGTACAAAAAAGTTAGTAAATACACATAGTTAAAAACACACTGTGCGCTTATAAATGATACATATCTGGTTTAAAGAAATATTTTGGATAACGTCTACTTTCTCTCGGTGATATTAATGCCCATATATTTAATTTTCTATGAAGATTAGTAGGTAACTTTATATAATATATGTTGTACCTTAATAATTATGCTATAATGACTTACTTATCAGTGACTTGAAACTCAAAATTGATGCGGTTTGGTAAGCTGTAAAATAAGGATATTTGAAAGTGAATTTAATCGAAGCACCCTTAGAACTGAAATAAAAAAATGAATATCAATAAAAGGAAATTTTGCATTAATACACTAGTAAATGCTAGTGGCTTATTTAAATATAATAAATTATATATTTTATTACGCGCCGCAGGAATGATTATTTGCGTTTACGTACTCGTTCTTTATTAAGTTAGTTATTTTTAAGTAATCCCACTTTTCAGTGTTAGAAGTAGCTGTTGTATCATATTAAATCATGGAACACGTTGATAAGCAATTACATTTCATTATCAATCCAGGATCTTGTGCTACTTCTGTACGGAAATATTTAACATAGATTCATAATGTTTTGATTTAAAATGAAAATACTAATTGCTCAATTATTTCGTTATTACCTATCCGTTTTAATTTTGTTTAAGCCCTAATTTTTTTAATTTCGTTTGACCAGGGTTATGACAATCGTAAGTCACTCGGTTCGAAAAATAAAATTAAAGTAATATGATTTAGCGTATTATAATATTTTTGTGAAACACAAAACTTAACACTCGATGTCATTCGAAACAATATCAACCATTTATGTACGTATTGGATACCGTACAGGTGCTCATTTAACGCAAAACATTAAAAAATTATCCATTTCACGTGTCTCAATATTTTTGACAATAGTACACACGTGCATTCCGAACTCGTGGATTTTGTGCACTATGCGTTCGTCGGTGACCTTTTATCAATTATATCCTTTCGAGAAATAAGACATAGATGTTTTAAAACCACATAATTGATTATACGTTTATATTTATCATAGTCAAGTTGAACCAGGACAAACAAAGGATAATATATCGAGTACTTGTCAAAAGTCAAAAAGTATCTGGAGTGTATATACGATTAGCAAATTAAATGGTCTTTTTTTTTTTTGGTCACTCGAAACACAAATTATTTTATAAAATGTATAATGTTACATTATTATCTTTAATAAATACTTATTTTTATTTACGCATAGCTTTTCTAACACAGTCCATCTTCGCTGGACCACATATTTTCATACCAGGTATCACTAAAACTGATCAGTTGCAAATGCATTATGAAAATGATTTACTACATAATAGGAAATTGAATTAATATTATAACACTAACAAGCCACCTCCATGTTGATACAATTACACGTGATTATAGTTTCATTTATTATACATTCCTTATAGCTATTTGTCTCGGTGTACTGATGGAATATTGATAATTTTCTCTCGTTTTGTAAATAAAATTTTCTAACTTTCAAAAATCTCCACTTTAAATCTAAATTGATTTTCTTCACTACTGGCGTGATTTGAATCTTTGTGCGCGTTTCCGGTATTTTTATATATCTAGTATCTAACAAATATTAATTAACTGGACTTGTTAATACAACCTTTTCATTAAAAAAAAAAAAAAATTATATACATAATAATAATATAAAATAAAAACGCTTATATTATACAAAATAATAAGTGTGCTTAATGAGAGAGTTTTCCTTATTATTAAATATACCTCTAAAAAACAAATTCCAACAGTCTATATAAATATTGAATACATTTATTTGTCCTGGGGCAACAAAAATCACTGTTTAAATTGCAATGCTAAAACATAGAAAGCTTTAACAACTATTATAATCAAATCAATCGAAAAAAAAACATTTTATAGAATAAAGTGAAACTCTAAAATTGATTGAAAAAAATATATGAAATTAATAACTAATATATTGATATTTGTAAATCAAATATTAAAAACATATTTAAAAGCTTCGCCTTTGATGGTATTTTTCGGTATACATTTCATTTGATGGCAACATATTTATCGAATAGCACTATCCCATCCACTATTCACGGGTTGAATATATTTACAAATATCACTCATAGATATATTTAGCCATAGCACGTCAGACTAAAAAATTTCTGAGCAGCTAACCGCCGAGTTCTAAAATTAAAATTACACATTAAATATAAGATTTTGTTACACCTACAAGTATACCTAATATATTTGTACTTTAAATGAAAATTGTATCACTCATCATCATTAAATTCTGAAACATTTCATATTCAAAATATTCAATCGAACGATGGAACAAATTTGAAGTGTAGGTATTTAAACTACATAATTTTGATCGATAGTTCTGAAGATTTTCTCTGAAAGTAATAATATAGATCAATTCAGAGATAACGGCAGCCGATGAAGCTGATCATATAAATTTATTACCCTGTGTAACAATAATAATAATAATCAGGCATGGTAAAATATAGACAATACGAATCATTCATTCGCCTTAAATGGTAAGGTCTGAACACAAAAATTAAAAAGTCAAAAAATTATTAAACCCTCGAACTCGATTTTCAATTCTTTAACAACTGTGATCTCAGTTTTTTTTTCAGGTCAATAATACATAATAACAAATATAAATTATATTATCATCGTTCAACATCGTGTCCATCGAAAACTCAAATTGAGCAAACTTTTTCCATTAAATGATAGGACGTGACGCGCCTATAGTGTAAGTGTAAAAATACGTTTCATAGGGGACAAAAACATTCCGGGTAAATTCATTGCTCTTTTGATTTTTGTTTTTAGAGAGAAGAACATCGTTATTTGTGACGTAGTGTTTTAATTTTTTTTACTATCAAATAGAATTCAAAGTTATTTTTATATTAACATTTGTAAGATTTTAAGTTTTTTTTTGGACATAAAATATTATTGAAACTAGTTTTCAAGAAAATAAAAACGCAACGTCATAGATAATAATATCTTTTTTAAACAAACATGAAAAAGTTTCTACTATGAATTCACACTGGATGATTTTTTCCACACAAAATAGTTTGTCTGCCTAATAATCGCAAAGAAATTATTATAATAATAATTTTAATAATTATAATTTTTAACATACGTACAATCTGTAGCCCGATTTGTCATCGAGCTACATAGCGTTACACACCGGGTTCAATTTTTTTGAGTATCCCGTCCAGTTAAGCAATTCCCTTTCCCCGTATTAGGTCATTTCGTTTTTGTGACTCACGGACCATAAGGAAATAAAAAAAATACTACTCAGCCTAATTTTTGTAAATCTATCGAATTAAAGTTAAAATATTAGTCGTGGCCGTCCCGTCAATATGGTTGTGAGTATAACATTATCTTTCAACCTTCTTACATAATATATTATATTAATTTATTGACCTTGGAATGATTACGGTATTCATTAGCAGGATACAGCATTTTATATTTGGTAATTTAATTGGATGTTATATTTTAAAACGTCAAGATGTTTTAAAGCCAGACGATAAATTGCGAGTAACAACTTTTTATTACCCCAGTAAAAGCTATTGTATAACCTATAATTTTTAAGCAAGTTTAATGAAATAATATATTGTTACATGGTTAAAATATTTCGAGTCGATTCGCAATTTTATTTTCGCAGATTGGTATACTTAATTATTGTTCTAAAATTCATTAGCCAATGTGTATAGTAATAATCATAATTACACTTGTTACTTACATAGATACCCTTGTCATTTCCGATGACACTTAATAACATTGTGATTTTTACAATTATTGCGCAATTGTATGTACACACATAATTCGATTCCGGAAAAATAAATTTTTATTTCAATGGAACTCACTAATAAGTTTCGTTTGTATTTTCATGTTTTTCCCAAACTGATTTTCGCAGTTGGTTTGATGAACATATTGTAATCGACGGAAAAGGTATTTTTTGAATTTCCGTTTCTGTATTTTCAATAAACATCTCAGTTGGACTATTTGTCCAGATGCTAAACAAAATTCTTATCACTGACAACGCGTACGATGCCATAAAAATAAATATAAATATCCAAAACGATCTAAAAGTTAATTGTTATTACGTTGATAATAGATTTAAATAAAATCTTTATGGTCTTATAGCATACACTTGTATATTATATATTATATCATATTATTGGTCCCCACTATGGTTTTTCTTTTTACGTGAACGTGTGAATTCTTTGATTGTGTAATGGAAAAAATACATTTTTTGGTTTTTTACATTCACCAATAATAAATACGATATAATAACACGTTTATATTAAATCATATAATACATCGATGTTGGTAATAACTTTTACATGTACTGCATATTATATTTATAAGTGTCTAAAAATAAATTTAAATAAATAAACAAAAATATGAAGGGTTTCTATTATTTTCAATTCGTACTGAAAAATTAGGTTTCCGTGTATACATCACCAGAAGTTTTACTGCCCTCCTTAAGTTCTTTTCAATCACATTTTACGAATAGCTGGGACATTTTTAAACTAATTCTTTTACTTCTGATTCTTTTAATTTTTACTCAGTCCAAAAAGAACCAAATGTTATTATTAAATAATATACAAACTTCTCTGGATGATCTTTGCTTAATCATAAAATACTACATACAATGCGAAGTAGTTTTTTCACAAAAATCACGAAACCAATCGCACCTAGTCATTTTACAATATTAATATTAATTCTTCCTATTTATTTTTTAAATATTTTATTTTTAATTATTTATGTAAGAACTGTATTATATTAATCGTTAAAAATTTATTCGTAATATTTTCAATCTACAACAACATTTGATTCAAAATATGTTTTATAAACGCAAAAACGAAATTAAAAAAAAAAAAAATAGTATAATAATTTATGAAAATCGATTTTAATAATGTATTTATTAGTCTTATTAAATTTGAACATTATGGTATGCAATATCATGTGAAAAACAATATGGTTACTTACCCCTAGAGAATAACTATATTTGTATTGTAACTGCATAGATAAAGAACTGAATTGTTTTGCTATCCGAAAATGGCCGGATAGTTGGCGTAATTATTGAATATATTTTTTTCAAACATTTATTTATATGGTATATTCTTCTATAATAACAGTACAAAACAATCTAATATTATATTGTCAAAATATTATGTAATTATCCATTTGTATTTATTTAACTGAATTGATGTAATAGCTGATAAAAGGAACAAAAAAAAAACACATATATATGCACAAGGTAAATTTAAAAATACAGAATTAATAACTGTACAGAATCAAATTATATTTATTTCCATTTCTTATTAAAATATATTAATTTTTTCAAACTTAAATAATTTCATCTTATGTATAAAAAAATTATTTTGGGTTGACAGATATTTCACTTCTGAAACTGTATTGGTTAAAATATAAAATAGATTTTAACATTATTCATGAATAATATGTTCATTACCCGTTTATCTACCTTAAAGTATGGATAAATAAATACAATACATTTATGATGCGCCATCATATTTTTTATTTATTCAAAAAATATATAGTTACAATTACGTATCACAATGATATAGGTAGACAATATTTTAAACCTAATGATATTATAACAATGTGGTGTTAATTCAATCACTATGGTACAAACATACTTGGTACTTATTGATAACAATATATTCTAAGAATATTTTACTTACCGAAGTTATATTTTATTATATCTACAAAAACAATCGATAATAAAATAGTACCCAAGTTAGTTTGAAATGATGATTTGTGATTTTGAAATGTTTTCCCCTAAAAGTAATACTTTACAATGGTACAATGGTACAATAAAGTATTGATTCGTTACTTTCACAAAAAAAGCAACTGCAAATTTCCCATCAGTTTTATTTAATTTTTTTTAATATTGATAAATATATTTTTCTATGTAATTATAATTAAATATTAATACTTGTAAAAATATTTCGGCTTATTATTCGCTATTGTAAAACTAGAAAAAATGTATTGTTATATTATAGAATATAATTTAACCACTAAATTTGAATGTATTATTATTAAAAACAAGTGTGTGGCCCATCACATCTTACACTCATATGATGTGGCCCAGTCTTCACAAAAGGTTGGACACCCCTGCTTTACATAATTATTTAACATGTAATAGTATATTTTCAAAGCGGACTACTGTTTGAACTTCGTCAGCTAATGTTGCTGGTATTGTATAATCAAAACTGTGATTTTTACCCTCATCCGAATTTGTTTCATTATTCCGAAATCTGTTGTAGTTTTAAAAAGTTTCGAAAAGTCTCCATTGCATTAGAACTCGATGTTAAAAACATAACGGGATTTTTGCATTAGTATGTTATAAGAAGATTTACAATTCAAAAAGATTAAATATAGTGCACGTGTATATACTACGAAGTTTGAAATAGTTTTAAAAATATATATGATTGAATAAAATAAGTAGAAATGCAATTTCAGCATAAAAAGTAGTAGTTTTCCTTACAAAAAACGTACTATATACCTAAAATATTAAACACTAATCAAATAGTTATTTTAAGATGGTGTTATGTATATGCAATTTCAATACAATATTATATTAAATTAATTTATTAGTTTAATAAATGTTGTTTATGTATGGAATTAGAATAGAATTAAGACAAACAAACATCTATGATATTATTTTTGTTCAATCAATAATATTAAAACGTTAAATGTTTACAAATAAATTTGGTTTAGCATAATATGTTAAACAAAAAAAAATATTGACATGCGTGTTTATGAGCTATGAAAAATGCAAATAACAGAGTATATTTACTAGAAATTATTTTTTTGTTTATTGGCTTTGTAAAGTTTAATTGCTGCATTTATTATTATTAATAATATAATTTATATATTATATATAAATATATATCTCATGTCATTATTAAATTAACTATTATTTTTTTAAACTTTTGATTATAGCTATCAAATGATAATTAACAAAAATTGCAACTTTAAGAATATTAGTATTCTATGAATTTATAATAATCGCAAAAAGCTTACGAATCGAATCAACAATAAAATATAATGCATCGATCATTGTTTTTTATAAACGGTTTTTATGAATAAATCGGGCTTATTATTATAGATGTGTTTAAAAGTAGAAAAGTGAACTTACTAGCACTCGCACATTTATTCTGGATTATGCCAAAAATCATTAATAAATCTTCATGTTCTTGTAATATCTATAAAAATGATTGTTAAACCACTTGTAACTATCTTATAACTATCTTATAATATCAACAGGCGTTTGCCAGCGTGTGACTTCAATGCAGTCATTAATATTCACAGTTTTATATATATACAGGCTATATAATCTGATTATAATAAGAATGATTTACCTATTATTTCTTGCAAATTCGCTCACACTAATTATTACTATATTTGATCGATTTAACTGTGTAAATTATTCTTATCTTTAATAGTTGACAATTTTGACGTGATAATCACACATGTTCCTGGATTTTAATATTGCATGAATGTATTATCAGTACATTTTTCATATATTTTTTTTTCAATTTTATAATAATGGTTTATTTTTATATTATAGTATATATAGAATTATAAAATGAATAGCGTAAAAATAAAATGTATAATAATCCTATTAATATTGATAAAAAGGTTGTATAAGCGGAAAATTACAAGAAGCCAAACAGAAAGTAACTGGATGAACAAAATATAGCATGAAAAAAAACTTATTGCAATAACAAAAACAAAAGAATTCAGTTTATATTCATGTTGTAACTGCGTATATAATATGTAAACAGGAGATTTAGTTTAAAAAAGTATGTACATTTTTAATTTTCAAGATTAAGATATATTCTATTAATTTATAGAAATTTATAAATGAGTTAACAACATAATATTTATAGATTTATTTGTAAATTATAATTATAAGTTTAAAACAATAGATGAACAATTAATTATTTACCATGTAATTAGACGATTGAATATAAATATGATAGTTTAATTAAAAATAGTTTTAGAACAAATAACTCATAGATACAATTATTTTAGTTGTAATTTTTACTTAAAACCATTTTGAGAAAGCATCGACTTAACCAAGAATGTGAAATTACCATATAAAGTTTTAACAATATTTTAAAAAAATCATAATGTGTTAAATTCGAACTGGTTAGACAGTGTTGGACATTTACTAGATTTTTTTTAAACGGCTTAAAAAAGTGAATTTTAAAGTTAAATCTATGTCGATTGCAATTTCAAAATCAATTAACGTTACTTTCTAATTAAAATATTCCAAAGTTTTTTAACAATAAATATCTAGGGTTAAAGATTTAAAATAAAAACAAATATTTGTGACTATATACATATACTATATTTTGAACGTTTAAAAAATTCATATTATCCGGAAAAAAAATAAAATGATGTAGTAAAATGCTTAAAAACAAATTCGTTCAATTTTCTAAAATATAAGAGAGAGAAGTCTAGAAATTATAATAAAGCAACAACGATGTAAGAATTCGACAAATGCTTACATTTCAATGAAAATTGCGTGATGAGATATTACAAATAATTTAGTTGGTTTACATCAACATACCCGCACATTGTTTTATTAGAGATACAGTAAATTGTTCATATGAAATTGGTCATCTAAAATTGGTCGCTTGATAAATTTGTTGTTTCGTAAATTGATCGTTTGGAAAATTAGTCGTTTTCAAAATAATATGTAGTATGTAATGTATACTAGTGTAGCACTAGTGCACTATACTGTGTATCACAGTCAACTGAAATTCATGCATATAGTATTATATACTATAGAGGAAACATATTGTTTTTATTACAGATAAATAATATCCAATAATATTTACTATCGTAATATAAGATGATCGTAAATATGCTGGTTTTATATTTGTGCACGCTGTTTTTAACTTATTACCGCAAACTGTATAATAATTATTGTCCATTTGAACCACAATTTAAAATATACTTTAAACATATATCTAAAACTAGTGGTTACCTTAGAAGAGCCACATTAGGAATCTGAACATTTTTCATGAGCCATTAAAAATCTAAGTACAAAATTTTCAACATATAATAGGACAATAGGTATTATTTTAAAATTGTATGTAATGAGAACATTATTAATTTTATTTATTATTTGCTATTGTTTTTAAACATTAAGAACATAATTAATATTACAAATATTATAAACATAGAATGTTGTTGTAATATGTGTTTTTATTTTTTATCTGAGGACCGGATAAAATTTGTTCACGGGCCGCTTTATGTTTTAAACCGTGATTTGAGCATACATAAAGTTCTTAAACTAGTGTTCTCGTTTTATGACGAAAATATACTTCGATCAATTTATCAAACGAACAATTAACCAAACGACAAATTTTAAACGATTGATGGACATAAATTCATTTTATTGATATTATTGAAATTATTACCAAATATAAATTTTTATAAAAAATCTGATTTTTTTTGTGTCTGGAAAATTAATACAACTGATTAATAAACTGTTTGGATTCAATTCTCAATCAAATTATGTACTGTGAGGCAGTGCCGCAACTACCGTGTGTGCAAGGTGTGCATTGCACATCGGCCCCCAAACCGTTATAGGCCCCATGCGAAGATCCAATCGATGTTTTATTATGGATTTGGTTGTAGACATTTTAACTGAAGTAAATTGATAAATATAAAAAACAGATTTATCATATTATTAAATATTTATAATCAAATAAAATACCCAACTATTAACTCGTTTTCAATGACCAAATGCAATACCATTGATTATAAATACTATTATATTACTAAGAGTTTTGGAGCAAATTTTTTATGTAAAAGTCTTATCACAGACAATATTATTCATGAATATTTTTTCGTTCAAAAATGAATAAAGCTTCACGCTGTCAAATATAACTAAATAATTTACAAATAATGTCGTTTGGAACTGTTTGTAGATTATGCGAAAACTATGATGTTTTATGCGTTACATCGAATAATAATAAATATGATTTCATTTTATAATTAGGATTTGAATACTGTTGATTATTGTATCTTTTTTTTTTAATATCATAGGCGATGCTATCATAGATATTATAGATTCTCAACTTAACATTTGTTTTAACAACACAACTACAATCTACTTATCTATATCATTCTAATTCATTCTTATAATTTGTAAGTTTTTAAATAGGTATAGGAAATTTGCATAGGATTCTCAGTACATTAAAATCCGTGCCTTAATTATGTTCAAACTTTGTATTTTTTATAATAAAGTAATTTTGATCAAAAAGTTTAATCAATATTGTGCCAATGTTCTCAAGTTAAACCTTCAAAAATACAATGTCAAGTGTTTAATATATATGTATGGATAAAGCTGCTTGTTTATTTTTGTATTCACGGACATAGAACAATACAGTACTTGGAGTGAAAAAAAAAGAAAAAACTCCACGAACAATGAATATTATAATATAAAAATACGGTATGTGTATCAATATTATTGTGTATTTCAGGGCGCTGTGTTTTGACATCACGAATAATTCGCTCTTTGAATAAAAATATTCATAATTTCGATCGATTTTGTATACCCGTTGTATCTCTACTGAATTCATTTTTGTAGTTGGTTCAACGGACATCACGTATGCATAGTGCATAATGTTATATACTATTGTATTAGAAATACAATTAAAAAGTTACGTCTATTGAATTTTTGTTTTCGTATTTTCAATAACAAATATTGATCAATTGACACAGTAGTCTAAATAACCTGTCACTAAGCTCAAATGGATAAAGTTGACGTCATTAAATAATGAATGATCCTTAAAACCGAAATATTTGTTGAGTTTTATTGGTGAAAAAAATAAAAAAATTACAATAAATCTGAGAAAAGTTCATATAATTTACGAGGAATCAAAAAGACACACAGAGATATTTATTTTTGTAAATATTCAATGTCATTTCTATATAAAGGAGATAAAAAAAAAACAGAATGTTTTATTTATAAATTTTATGGACGACTATAATATTCCTGAAAAAAGAGAGAGAGACTCTAATTCATAGATATCTTGAAATATTCTCATTATTTGCAGTGAAAAACTGATAAATAAATAATAAAGTGATTTAAATTTAACATGTCCAATTAGATGATATTGAATACATATATATTTTAAGATCATTGGAGATAATCGATGAATACACACATTATGTGAGAAACAATCCTAGATCGATAGTTTTAAACATTGTACGTGTGTGAAAACTATCCATTTAGATGGTATTGTAAGCTTATCATTGAAATATATTGATAATGTTATAGATTCGACTTTACATTAAGAAAATTTAGAACAATTGTGGGAATGTATTCGAAATATTACGTTTTAAATTTTAAAATTATGATTTTTTTTTCTCTATTCTTTAAATTATTGACGGATGGGAGCGGATCCTCGAAGTATTCAAAAAAAATTATTTTTCTTCCCTTAGGGGGAAATCAATATATAAATATGTACTTTCTGTACAATTTCAAAAGAAATCGTCGCGTTTTCTATCTTTTGTTATAGTGCGATGAATTAAATAATTTCTACTTCTAGAATAATCTAGTAAATAGTTTTAATGTTTTCAGAAGTAACACTGGAGTTATTCTGAGGATGTGTAATTTTATCAAGCTCATATGTCAAAAGCATCTAAAATATTAAATTATTACAGCACCAGTGATTCGCTTAAATTTTGAACTCCACCGCGCGTGTTGAAATATTTTAATCAAACGCGCGATGGATATTCCTGGAAAATGTGAATGGACTCAACTGATAGTGATTCGTGTACATTTTATTTTCATTTTCATCGTGTGCTGGTTATTTTAATGTAATAGTCTTAAGACGGTTGACAAATTTTTCCGAGACCGTAGGACTCCTATTATTAGTTTATACTGTGATAAATATTATATTCTTATATGAAAAGTCTTCGAAATTTTTATTTTTATATTTTTCTAAATTCCATAAACTTTTTACGGAACACGGTATTTTTCTGATTATTATATTTGTTATTATTTTTAACCAATTGTTAAAATGAATATTCTTGACGATTGCTAGAGAAGTAATAATACTTATTAATAGTGGATCCTAATTTTATATGAACAAATTTGATTATGGATTTAGACAAAAAAAAAATATTCCGCAGAAGTATATTCTTTGCTGCTTTTATTTAAATGATGAATATTTAAGAGTATTATCATAATAAAAACCCATTTACTAGAAATATGACTTAAAAGTAGGGGTCTCATTTTTGTACGTGAATATGAATGTACGTGTTTACGTTTACCGTGATCACGTGAATGAATCAAAATAAATCACGTATGGTTAATACACGGCAATTAACGAAAGCTTAATCACGTGAGCATGTATCTGAATCATATTCACGTGAATTGGCATTAATCAAAAATATGATTGTATAAAAAATAGTTATTTATAAAACAAAAAGAGTTTATTAATTTTGTTAATGATACTTACATGGTGGTCATATATTGCATTACAAAAACCGATTTTAGGTACTGTTTATTTTGTTGTATTTTATTTGAAAATGTATTTATAATTTTATTGATTAGCTTCGTGATCTTTTGATTGATCATTGAACTCTGTAGTACCACAGAATAAAAGTAGTGCCCATCGCGTGTGACTTATCTAGTTGTTGGATAAGTAGTGGTGTGCCGGGAAACCTTTATGTGTTCTTGGCATCCGGTTGTGAAAATAGAACTCACACACTGATACCATCATTTTGATTGAACGTTACAAGTTACAATTGTACAATATAAAATCGTAAACAATTATCATATATACGAATAAAAATTCCTTTATGTATGTAATGAAATCCCTTTTTCATGACTTTATCGATTTTTATACCAAAATCAAGAATTGTTGTGCTAAATACATTTTTGAGTGTAGGTGGGCATCACGTGAATGCAAGACCACTATTAAATTATAAAAAAATAATTAAAAATTATAAATAAGATGTCTTTTTCGTTCATTATTTTGTTTATCTATTTATTATAGTTTCTTAGATTAATATTTATTTATAAATAATTTATTATTACATAATCTATTTATTATAATATTTTAGATTATTATTTATTTATAAATTATTTATTATAATATTATCTATTTGCTTAAATTTGTTTCATGAAGTTTTATATATATTAATTAATATTAAATTATTTACGTCTTAATTTAAAACATTAGTTATTAATATTATTTACTAAACGTAAGTACCTAGACAGTTGTACTTAATAATAGGCCTAGTTTATCCATAGTCATTACATACGAGGACCGATGGCGACGAACGTGATAATGCTGATAATATACTAGTTTTATAACGATACTTTTTAATTATTTTCATCACACGATAAATTATACAACAAAAATCTTCTTCGACATTACAACGGGAAGTTCACGCATTCGTATTGAGATTGACATATTTAATTGATTGCATAACTGAGATATTTTTTTTTATTTTAAAATTGTTTTTCAATTGATTACAATGCGTAAATATATTGTTACACAATAATAAAGGAACGATAAAAATCATTAGCAATATACTTACGAGTATATTTGAATTATGCAGTTGTTAATAGATTGGCTAAGAAAATAAATTTTACTATCAACCTACGATATTCAATAATTAGCCCGTTAATTTTCTTGCGATGTTGTGAATTCAAAGCAATCTCATCGAGTATAATTTGATTTAAACGTATAGAATAATATAATTAATACACTAGATATAAATATTATAAACTCATATTCTGCTATAGATAGGTACGTTACGTGTGTACGCGTTCATCCGAAACAGAATATGATTAGATATCGAACATATGCATGACGAAGCTGCTAACAATTTTAATTATGACGTACAATATTTCAAAAATGCTAATTAAATTCAATCCTAAGAACAAACTAAATACTGATCCAACGAAACCTGTAACAAAATAACGAAAACCCAGATATTAATATCAGTTTAATATTTAAATCCATATTGGACTTGTGGTAGGTCGTGTGCACGTGAAATCTCAACATTATGGCAAACAATATAAAATAATATTGTCTGTTTGTGTGTTGTACAATTAGTGCATTAAGATTGATTGTTATAAGAATGTGACACAACAGTCTCCTTTATTTATCTATTTATTCATTAAAGATAAACGGGCATGAGCCCAGGTTACAATTATGGTGTATTGACAAAATAATACAAGATATATACCTATTTTAAGTGTAGAAAATAGAAACAAGTTTAATAAATAACAAAAACAAACAAAAGATAGAAACAGGTAATATAGTAACATAATTCTATTGAAGAAATGATGAATCCTCATTAGCTAATTTCATCTTAATTGGCTCGTTTTTTAAATAATTAGTAGGGCAATGTGGAATATAAAAAGTGTGTGAGTTGTGGGTGCACCTAACAGGAACATTAAAGTTAATTTTAGCAAGAAGGGAAGGCGATTCGAAAGATCCTGATAAGAGCTTATTAAGAAAAATAAGATTATAAGAACGGTGACGGTCCGCTAAGAAGGATAAGTTAAGAAGACAAAGAAGGGGAGAATAATCATGAGGAGCACAGTCTACATTCATAGTATGTTTCATAAAATATAGGAATTTACATTGAATCCGTTCGAGTTGTAAACAGGCATCCGCTGTTTGAAGATCCCAAACAACTGAGCCATATTCAAGGATTGGTCATACAAGTGCACAGTAGATGGTGAATTTAAAATCACTAGATATTCTTTTAACAAAACCTAATACCTTTAAAGCTGTGCAAGTAATTTTATCAATGTGAGCACAAGGACAGATAGAGATAGTAAAAGTAAAGCCAAGATCACAAATACTAGAATCAATAGGAATTAATTCAAAGTGTAAGAAAATGTAATAGGAGAGCAACTTCTCGTCAATATCATTGACCGGCTTTTATTAATATTTAATGTATGACCGAGAGTATCAGCCCATGCAGAGAAGCTATTAAGATCGTCCTGAAGCAATCATCGATAGAGCAAATTTTTAGGAAAATCTTCATATCATTCGCAAAACAGAGAAATTGGCTATGCTTGAGGGAAGAGCGAGCATTATTAATAAATAGAGAGAAAAGAAGTTGGGATAGATTTCCACCTTGAGGGACACCAGAGGTAGATAGAAATGTATAAGATTTTGTATTGAACATATTGACCCATTGCGATATATTAAATAAAAATGAACTGAACCAAGATAGGATAGGATCACCAAATCCTATAGCACGAAGTATAGAAATAAGAATCTCATGATTTACTGAATCAAACGCCTTAGCAAAGTCGGTATAGATGACATAAACTTGTGATCCTACTTTAAAAGAACCAAGTGTGTAATTGGAAAAGTAGAGGTTACAAATAACCGTAGATCTGCCTGAGCGAAAACCATGTTGTTCGTTGGCTAAAATTAAGTTTATCGAATAAGGCTGAATTGAATCAAAAACTAAGAACTCAAAAATTTTAGAAATATTTCCAAGAATTGAAATAGGTCTGTAATTGTTGACTAACGAGGGGCTACCTGATTTTAAAATGGATGTAATAGATCCGATTTTCCACATATCCGGAAAAGTACTCAAGAGATCTCCGAAATAACGACCAAAGGGGTATTCCATCGGGTCCTTTGGAAAAAACATATTTTAGACTATTAAGCTTGAGGAGGCCATCATTAGGGGTGAAGTAACAATTGTTAGGTAAGTCGAAAAATGGTATATTTAAAGGCTGGAAATCAGAATTAATTAATTTAGTAGAGTAAACTGAACAAAAATGTTTAGCAAACAAATTTGCAGTTTTCTCCTTACAAGAACTGTTGACACCATTTAAAGAAACTATGTTTGGAACAGCGTTATGAACACGATTCCTGCGTACAAAGTCCCAACATTTTTTGGGATTCAAGAATAAGGAATTTTTCAGACTGCTCAGCAAAGGTTTTATGACATTTTTTGGATATGTATTTATATTTTGCGTGAAGCAGGAAAAGGGCTATATAATCGACAGGGTCGAATGTGGATTTAAGTTTTGAATGAGCTTTATTTTTACGGAAAATTAAAGTTTTGAGATTTTTGGATCCCCAGTGAGGAAAACTGGATTGATATAAGTGGGTCAGAGGGATGAACATCAGGATTAATTTATGAAATGCATCAGTGAAGGTATTAATCGTGGTATTTAAGTCAAGGTTAGATAGAGTAGAGACCCAATCGTAGGAAGACAAAAATGATATGATACAATTGTAATTACCCTTTTTGAAGTTATGAAAAGAATGTGAGTTATTAAACACTGTAGGGGTACAGATATTAGGAAATGAAATATTAAGAGGAGGGCGATAAGAATCAGGTGGAACAAGTAGTTCAAGAGATTCATAAACAAGAACAGAACAACAAATAAGATCAAGAATGCAACCCTTAAAGTTTAAAATAGAATTCTTTTGATAGAACCCATTGAAGGTAAGAGATTCTAAACACAAAATACTCGAATAGGAGAAGATGAGGTAAGGCTATGTGAATCATTAGACCAAGAAATATCAGGTAAGTTGTAATATCCACAGAGTAAGAATGTGTGTTCAAGAAGATCTTGATAAACAGTTTAAAAGATGTACATAAAATTTTCGTATAAAATAGGTGGACTCAGAGGAGGGAAATAGGCAGCATTAATTATGAACTTAGATGGCCTAACTGAGAACAATACTAATAAGTGTGTAACGTTAATTTCACGAACAACAATTAATTTGGAAAATAAATCTTTTCGTATACCACTGAGTACTCCGCCACCCCTTAGACAATTACTAATGTTAGAACATCTATCATATCTATAAATATTATAATTGGTTAAAACAAGTTCACAATCAGCGGAAGAATCGGTCAACCAAGTTTCAGTTAATAAAAAAAAAAACAAAGTATTCCTGGAATACTTGAGTTACAACAAAGGAATAAGAGGCAGGCGAATCCAAGGATTCAAGCCTCATAACTTTATCTTTACGAAAATCAATTTCGTCCTTAAGAATGTTATTTTTAGCTTTGAGTTCAGCGAGTAGAGAGGGCAGTTTTACTATGTCATTCTTGAGTTCTTTAAATTGTGACTGTTTTTTTGAAAGAATCAGAAAATTCATTTCAAAGAGCTAATAATGCGGTCATGATGTCCTCATTGTAAGAAGAGCTGCTACCAGATGAAGAGGCAACTTTTGGAGAACCGACAGCCAGTAATTTAGTGCTACAAGTGGCTGGTTTATTTGTATTAGGCATGGCGCAGTAGAATACTACTAGCTTAACAGTAATGCAAAATAAGTTGTATATATAGCTAGAAAACAGAAGTTAAAGTAGTTCAGTAACCAGTATTAAGTCTCCAAGAGCCCAAGTAAGGCGGTAAATAAGTGTATTATTGATAATGTGAAATCACCGAAGTGATAACGGAGACAACAATTGTGTACTCATTAACCGTAGCCACAGCAAAAAAAGATGGCCAAAAATGGAAATCCTTAAGGAACTGGACGAAAACACAACGCACTTTCAATAGTTAATACCAAGAATGAAATAAATGCGGTAAAAAATGAAAAGGAAAAAAAACGTCAAAAAAATAAGTTTAATCTTATGATACAGTACATCGACTTGTTATCACTATTGGGTGATTTATTTTTATATAACTAATATAATTAATATTTATTATTATTATATAAAATAAAGAAAATTCTACTTCAAACCTTTTTTTTATTTACTCTTTAAATTTTCTCTCAATGATCGTCATTTCGCTGTTCTGTTATCGTTCCCATCTCTCTGTTCATTCAAAAGTACAAACCAGAGTTCCCCAAGGCACAATATCAACTCTTCTTCTTTTTAATAGATTTATATCATATCAGCTGACTTCTTTGTTTAACATCTTCGTTACAGAATACGTTGATAATAAAGAAGTTATCTCTGTTAATGAACACCCAACTATCGTATCAAACGCACTTCAACACATCCCTCTTAAATTGAAACTTAGTGTAAAAAGTGGAAAATAAAAATAAACGAAAGTAAATTCAGTCATATCACATTTAAATTAAAACAAGGCATTTTTCCTCGATTTATCTTCAATATTACAATTCCTACCTCACTAGGTATAAAACACCTTGGTTACACTTTGATAAAAAGTGACTTAGAGCTATTAAATTCATTCCGCTAAACATAAGGTTAAGTTCCTAATCCGTACCTTCAACTATTTTTAAACTGAAGATTAAAACTCTTACTCCACAATAAATTAAACCTATACAAATCCCTAAAAAAGTAGTTTAGACATATGGTGTCCAAATTCGAGAATCAAAAAAAAACAAATATTAAATAAAAAAATTCAAATTTTCAAAATACAATTTTACGTCTAATCACAATAGCATTTTTCTACGTTTTGTACTACGCCCTCCGTATATTCCTAAAACTATAAACAGTGCAAGGAACAGGCGCGGATCCAGAGTAATTATTAGGGAGGGGGGAATTTCATATTGTGAACATAATATAATATATAAAATTCAATAATTCTATAACATTTTAAGTATTACAATTTATCATAAATATTTCTTAACACTGTAAATAAATAAACTATCAACTAAAAGTTTAAAAAGAAATAAGTAGGTACATTGAAAAGATAACTTTTTACTTATGAACAATAAAAAAAATATTAAATATGAAATTAAATAAAAAATTATAGATTCTAATTTGCTTTTGTTTTTTGAAAACAAATACCACAGCTCATTTTCTAACCATCCAAACTAACTAACCAAAAATGTAATTGATCTAATGTCTGGAAATCCTTCCAAAAGTCTGAAAAAGAAATGGTGTCGTAATCTTCTTCTTGGCTAAGCCTTAATAAATAAATATTGGAGTATCGCCAGTGGGTGGCTTCTCCAACAAAATCCCTAAACCACTATAATTCACTTATTCTCACTTGTGCTTATCATACCTAACTGTATAGATTGTGTAAAAAAAAAAAATACTTTTGAATAGATATGTAATTGATTCTAATATTCAAGTGAACAACACAAGTGCACAATGATCATAAAATCATCCTCATGATTAAAATAATACAAGGGATGAGGACCGTAGTTTAGCATGCGATGTGATACTGTATAAATATTTAATATAAATATATAAAACTTTAGAATATTAAGAAAATTATTGTCAGAGTTTCAATATGTTAAGGTAATTTTTTCATCCGTTCTGTAATGGAGTATTAATTTTAATTAATGCATGTATTACAAATAAATTAATTTTTATGACTTTTTTAAGAAAAAATTTATAAAAATAAATTACGAACTTACAACTATGTTTTAGAAAAACTAAAAATGTCATAATATCTCCCAGTAATACACCTAGTATTGTATAACTTACTAATTAAAGAATCAGTGTTAAAAATCGATGCCGATCTATAAGCCGTGAAATATGGATTTTTAAAAACAAATTCAACCGAAGCCCCTCTTGAACTAAAAAAAATAAAAATAAATAATTAGACACCAATAATAAAATGTAATACAATATTTATTTGTAAAATATTATTGTAAGCTATCAATTATAACCATTGCATAACATAAATACAGTGAGGTCACGTTAATCTGAACACTGGTTAATCCGAATGGACTCGTGAATTACCACATCGCGATTTATTAATTATTATAAGTATATATACATGTGTTTAAAATAAAAAATAACTCAATATTTTAAATGAATATGTAAGTGATTAGTATTATAATATACATAATAATTATTTTAATTTTATTATTTGTCTTTTTAAATTATGTGTAGATAAAAGTAAATTTCAAAATTTAAATTGCAATAAAATTGATTATTTTTTTTATAAACTAAAATGTTTATTATTTTGAGTAAATAAATTATAATATTACACATAAATTGACCGAAAAGTGAGGGTATTACTTTAAGAAATATGTATGTTTATGTAGGTTCCTCTGCCTGACTAAGATTTTGTATTTTAACGGTCCCGTTTTTTATCAATTAAGCATAAGTAAAATTGATATATTATTTACATTTTAAATAATTTAGCTTACGGTTTTATAGATATAATAAGTATAATAATTTAGTTTGTGATTGTTTTTGTATATATAGGTAAAGTTAAACAATCATTGAAAATAAAATACAATGATACAAATCTGTAATATTGCTATTAAAAAAGTATTAAGAGTAAAATAATTAATTTTATGCCATTTAAGAAATCCTCTCGGAGTATCTTCTAAATCCAACCATTGTAGTTTATTATACGAGTAATTAGTTTATTATATTTTATTTAGTTTATTTAGTTTATTATAATTCATAAGCACAAGCACACATTAAAATTTGCTTTATTTAATCATTTACTTGTTCTTGACCAATTGAGTTGTTTTTAAATAATCCCAACTTTCAAAATTAGATGTTTGTAATATTTCATAATCGATATCAGAACATGTAGGCAAACAGTTGCACCTCATTTGCATTTTTTCCGTGTTCGTTATTTCTATATGGAAACACATATGATTATTTAAATTTCTATTTAACTCATGTATAAAATATTTTAATGCATGAACTTCATTCTAAGAAATTTTAACTACACAGTAATAACCGTTTAATGTAAATCTAAATAATGGTTACGTTCTTTTATATTTTTTATACCGTCCAATGAGATCATCTCGAATTTATTTTAGCTTATAAAATTGGAAATATAAGTCAATAAACATACGAATTAACGCAAGATATGTTATTTCAAAGACTTTCTATTACAGCTAGTAAAATTCAAGCAAAAATCGCTTTTAAACTGTTGTGCATGTTGGATAATCTAATAGTAATTGGTTTCACGTTAATAGTTCTGCAATTTTTCTTATATCCGGTAAAAACAAAAAAAAATATTTACTGCACACATTATTTCTCAGTGGTTATTAGCTTAATAATAGTCTAATTAAAGAATAATTATTATTGCTTAATTTATTTTACCATTCGTATGATCATTATAACTAGGCCTCAGAAGTTATAGGAGTTACATATTTTTCTATATTCTTTTAATTTATAGCAGACCAAGCTAGAAATCTAAGTTATACAAAGGTGAATTTAAAAATCAAGAATTAAAAATGCATACTTTGCATATTTGATCAATTTTAGGAAAATAGTACATATTTTATTGATTTTCATATGCACATTATGCATATTTAATAACTTACTAAAAAAAATTAATTTTCTTATTTCTTAATCTGTATAGGGTTAAACTTCTAACCTGAAGTTTAAAGATATTTTTTCCGACTTAAAAATCTTCTATCGAATAATCGTTGATCATTTGAAATTTAAAATTTTTATTAAGTATTGGTGATTCAATATAATAATCTAATGAATATTAAAAAACAGGTATTTCTTTTGTATTTAAATTAAAAAATACTTAAAAATATATTTTTTAATTATATCTTCAGTTTAATATAATATCAAAATGCTAACCAGTTTCTGTTAAAAATGTTTATATATATATATATATTATTATATATTAACAACATCAGAAGTATTTTTTTTTTTTGGAATTTCTAATATTTTTTTTTGCATATTTTACAATTTTTTCGTACATATTTGTATGAATATTTTTCATTTTTTGGTCCCACAATATGCAAACACTATTTATAACGATATCAAATAAAAAAATTACAAACGAAGTTTGTGCTTGATAAAAATGTATGAAAATTATACCTTTACCAAAATATACTAATTTTATACTTACGAAATCGTAATTTTTTAATTTAATATCGATTTGAACCAAAAATGTAAATTTACATCAAATGAATATGTCGAAAATTATATTCTTAAATTTAGAATTATATTCAATTATTCTTTTTGTTTTACCTTTTATATACTATTTATTTTCTAAAACTAATATGTTTTCTAATTTAGATTGACGGGGAGACAGTTATACAACCAATGGACGAAACTTTGGCCGGTGCAATTTATATTATGATTTTTTCGACAAAAAACGTGAATATGTAAGATTAATATTGCTAATTTAATATATGCTGTTTATATTTAAAATCCATTATAGATATTACGTATAGCTCTTATGATGCAATCTGTCTTCGGAGTACCACATATTTTCACGTCTGCTGTCATTAAAACTGATTGAATATAAAAAAATAAAAAAATTAAGTAAAAACTGTATTAAGAATCAAAAGGAACACGTTAAACATAAACATACAAGCCATGTTGAATGTAACGCAGCTGCACATTGTAATCGTCATATTAATCAAACATTCGTTATTACAGTTGGATTCGGTGTACAGTTTGAATATGGATAGCTTCCTCTCGTTGTGCATATAACATTTACGAACTTCTGGAGAACGCAACACTAAATCCGGACTTATCTTTCTTACCAATGGTGTGATTTGTACTTTTGTATATGTGTCTGATGCAATCAATAAGTAAGTTATGGTCGAATAAAACTCAGATGGATTGGATAATGCGATCTAAAAATCCAACAAAGATGTGTGTGTGTGTGTGTACATCAAATTATTTATCTGTACGTATTACAATAAATTGTCATAAATAATATATTTTATTTAAGTTCTAATGAAAACCAATCAATATAAACTCGAATCACAATATTTTTTTGTACAATTTTTTTTCTAATCCTCTATTAACCATAAACAAATGAGCAATCAAAAACCATATTTATAACAAACGTTTGATCCGGGCAAGATATCGTTAATGTTTTTGAAATTTAAATATTTTTATTTGTAATGCGATCTAAATATTTTACAGACTACAGTTTATTTTAATAACTATTTGATATCAAATAATAACGTAAACGAAACAGTTTTAAAAAAAAGTTCAATCATAGAAAAATATATTGAAATCAAAGAAAAACGTTTTAATTGTATTCAAATAATGTAATATTGATACATTTCAAATATTATTATTTCTTTATAACGAAACAAGTTCGATATTTCATATTGTAATATCATCACATAAAATCTATTGAATACATACTGAAAAATAACCATCTCTTAGATCAAGTTGAGGACAGCGCAAAAATTCATCTGTATTTGTATGCAAGTTTAATCTGAGACGATGATAGTAACTGACACCGCTAGTCCGAGAAGGAACGACATCAATGAGTAAATCTGTATCCGAATAACTTGAGTACCCATCGTCTAAATTCCATAATGTCTTTTCGGAATCAATGTACGAATTACTTTTCGAAAAAAATTTCAAATATCTAGAAGAAAAAAAATAACTCGTCATTAGGATATTATGAAACACGAATTAAATAGTACAATAACATGCTCAAGAATTAAGGAATTACATTTCTATGAGAATATAACATAGAAGAGTGTAAGTAGTGAGATTACGATTCCAAGGAAATAATTTGAGTTATTGGTAAGAGCTAAAAAAATTAATGATAAAACCGATATTCTATCTTAGGTATATTATGAAGGATCAAAGAAAACTATTATGATATTTATAGATTTTTATTAAACACTATTGTTTATTCATAAATGCATATATTATTGAAAAATATTCCTTAGCTAATTTCAAATCGTTACATAATATACTTATATAGTAATGCACATCATTAAAAAAAAAATTAACATCGAATTAGCAGCTAACTTGTTACATACAAATAATGAACTAACATATCTTGAAATGTTTTCAAGAAAATGTAATTCATTAATTTATTCATCATTCATATTTATATAATTAAATCGTAAAAAATATTTGATGATTTTACTTCTGATAATATTCATCGTGGAGTATCTGTTGTACTGGAATCATATTTATTTTATAACATATTCCCAACACGCTCATCACGGGTTGAACATAATTACAAACTCCTTCAAATGTATTATTTTGCCATAACAAATGTGTTTGAAATATTTCTGAACAGCTAGCTGCACAGTCCTAGATTAATTTTAGAAATCAAATAAACATCTTTCAATAAAGGTAATTTACTGATTGTGGCCCGTACAACACAGTAATTTAGACACAATGATATTTTTCCGACGTACTAAACTAATGCGACTTATATCTAATATATAGTAAAGTAATACAATAAGGGTTTTTGAAGCACATTTTGATTCACGGTCAAATTTGTTCATCAAAATAGAGTTTAAAATTTTAGACTTTAAAATCTTTCAATGTTAAACAAAAACATTTCAATATTTTAAATTAAAGCATTTTGAAAAAGTACTAGTTGAATTTAAGGCAAAGCTGAAAAAGTGATGAAGTCGAACTTAAGTGGGTTTCGCGGTGAATTCAATTTTATTTTCAAAATATATACCATATCATTGTATCAATCGAAACGCTGAACAAAGACAATATTATAACTATACGTCGGATTAATTATGGTGCACGTGTGTTGGGTAAATACAACACATTATGTTAAACTAAAATTAAAACTCACGTGCACAATGCTCTCAATCAAATCCTGATCGAGGTACTCGAATGATACATTTCCCGTGCTAGGAACATAGTTATATGCACCACAGATTAAAGACCGATACTGTTCTAAATGTTTCCTTAAAAAAAAAAGTTCATAAAGTTAATAAGTATTCAAAAATGCACGTATTATATTTTACGAATTAATCTTAACCGATTTTGTTTTAATATTACCTCAATGAAATATTTATGATGAGTATGTATGCTTACAATGTATACATGATCAGAAATTAAACACGGTCAAGAAGTACTAATGCGTTATACAATTAACGCTCGGGTGAGATTACAAAATTCAAGTCATCGAGTGCTATGTTTGTTATAAATAATACTTTTCTGAGTGAATGATGAATATTTCATCGAATTATGAAATGTACAATCATTGTGCTTGAAATATTCGTATAGAATATGTATGCTTATATGTATATTATGCGTTACTGGAAAAGTGTCTGAATCCAGCTTACCCATGCCAAAAATAAACTGGAAATGTAACGTTTATACAATGACTAGATAATCCATAGAATACCGAGTACCTCGTATAAAGGAATTATGTCAACTTGAAATAAAATTAAACACTATTTTATAAGTGTGGCAATGCAAAAAGCATTTATGAAATGTACCAATATTGTAATCAACGGTCATTTTATCGTACACGACACAGTAAATTTAGTAACTCCGAAATAAATTATAAAATAGTAAAACTTTAAGATAATTAAATGGTTAATAGTCGTAAATTAATAAGTAAATAAACCTGAAGTATTATTATATTTTTAAAAAAAATTTTTTCTTATTTAAAATAAATCAAATAAATCTAATACCTACGCAATTCAACCGAATATTGCGAATTCCATATAAAATCTAAAAAGGTTAAATCAAATCTTGAAAATCAAGCATTTAAAATGAAAACGTGATGGGATGAATAACTTAAACCAGCAAAATTAGGTATTTTAGATAGAATTCCTATAAACTATAACATAGACAAAGGTCTCGGAAATGGTCGAAATATTTCAAAAGGTTGTTATAGAAGTAAACGTAATATAATACATAGTTTGATCATCAGCCCAACGAGCAATTAACCTGAGTGACTGATGTCCAGAGAAACGCGGTACATGCGAGGACGTAGATACGTAACGCAGTACATAACAGACGGAACAAATAAAAATATGAATATATTTTTATAACAATAGTTAATAACTGCGTCGTACACCTTGTTTACGAATACTAACCACAAATAATAACAATAATTAAATTCACCAAATTCAACACCACTGTTCCCGATAAAAAAAAAAAAAATTATCCTGAGGATATCTGGTCACTCAGAAATTAAAGGTAACAAAATATCGGACGAACATGCCCTGTTTGCTGTAAGCAACAAAGAATCTCCAATAATTCAGATAATGTCGTCCTATATATTGACTTTGGTGCTACATTTCTACAAAGCTCATCACTAAAATGAACAATAATCAATTTTACTATATTATGTTTTGACACACACTAGGCGCAATTTAGTACTCGATTTAGCAACTTGTTTTAGTGATTCGGCCAAGTACCGATGTGACACCTGCTTAATGATCATTTACTGCACACATATATGTGCTGCTAACATGCAAGCCTAATATTATTATCTATACTGAACCCCTTATAGTGATGAACAACATATTAATAATTTGATACGATGTCAATATCGTTACAGGATTTTTATATCATTGTTGCTTTATATTGTATGATATATCGAAATATCAGAATTAAAATTGTATTTATATGTCTTAGCTATAAGATATGATAAATGTTATTGTATTGTATATACAAAATTCCATCGTGCCGAAAATCCACTAAAATGGCAGAAAAAAATTCAAATTTATGCACAGAAGTTTCAGTAAGTGAAAAATACATCTCACTAATTGCTACTAGAGACCCATATGAACGTCTATTAAGTGAGGCTGGCAATAAAGTTTCAATAAAAAAAAGTGGACTATCTGTGTATTGAGTTAAAAATTTTATCTTTTTAAACTCGCATTATAAATTCAATAGAACATCTGATCATACTTTGGTAAGAAATCTACATATTTTTTTATTTTTTATTGAAAACAATAGTGAAATAGTTATGAATTTATTTTCTAGGATACAGTTATTGAAGATTAAGATCAAGATTAAAAACATTAAATATATGAACACCTATTTTTAATAAAAATAGTTTTAATCTTGTATAAAATTTATATTATGATAATATTTATTTGTCTATTCGTAATTAGTTTTTTTTTATATACATTTAGTTAAGCAAAAAAAATTTTTGAATTAATTCAAAATTCAACTAACTATTAATTTTCATAATTATCTTAAATTGTTCTCATCAAGATTCAAAACATCATGTGCATAATTTGGCTTTTCAAATAACATAATTTGATGCAAAAAAAATTAAGCATAGACATTTTATGCCAACATTTTAGTTCAAGTTCAAGGTCAAATTAACCATTTGGCGGATTTTCTATTACTCAGCAATCAAGAAAATCAAAGTTTTAACATTTTCGTTAAGTTTATTACTAGGTAATATTTAAAATGTTTTTTTTTTCGATATATTCAATATGATATTGCTGTAGTACGATTTACGATAATGAGATGGGTAAAACACGATTGCGTATGTTTGTAAATGGGTAACAAAAAGGTGGGTAAGAAAAGTAAACAAACACGATTACATATAAAATTGTATACAACGTTGTCAAATATAGTAATTTCACTAATAATAGTAAACAAATTTAGAGATCAACAACAAAAAATCAAAAATCAAAAATATCAACAAAAAAAAAAAAAACCATAAACAAAAACAATAGAAATAAACAATTCACATAAACATAAACAATAAATATAACAGTTCTATAATAATTCATAAAAAAAAGTATTTATTAACTTTTTCAAGTTCACTCATACAGGCATGTGGTATACACCAATACCGGTATGAAAATTGGCATCAACGATTATAACTTCGTACGTAATTGTGTAGTTGAAAATCAGTTGGAATTGTACAGCATCGTGTAGCTTAAAAGGTAACGCTAATAACGAACGTACGCAATCATGTATTACTCAATGAGATATAATATCGAAAAAATCGGAAACGATATGGACACTCAAAAAAAAATTATCACCCATCATTAATAGCAACACAACGGTCTACAGGAATCTGTCAAGATTTTGTCAAATGCACATAGTAGTTGAAATATCAAACTAAATTATAATTTTGTATAAATAAATAATATTTTACACAGTAAAAATTGTCATTCATCGACTATAATTATTTAATAATACTATTTAATTCATTTTTTAGTCGTGATTTTATTGGCTTTGTATATAGCTGACGAGGAATTTTTAATTCGAAAACGGTTGTAATTTACAAAAATAATAATACTCCAGGCTAGGCTTTTATTTATTTAATAAAATAAATAGTTCATAAATGATATGTATTTTTATAATATTATAAAATCACTAATTTTTTTTAGAAAAATTTAATCTCCAAACACAAGAAATTTGAAAATACGCCTCTGCCTATACTCAACCCTTTTCCAGTAACATACTGATAAAATGTCTATTGTTAATTTCGTACGATTCAACGTAGAGTGATTAAAACGTAAATGTTCGATACAAATATTCATATGCTATATTCTTGAATCCTTTTACATATAATTAATACCTTACAGAACCAAATATATTTATTTATTCCTATTTCATTTACGTTTATTAATATTGTAAATAATGAAATCGTTGGACTTACCAGTATGAACTATTGGTGTTCTTATTACGGTTCCAAACCCATTTTCGAATTTGATTTGTCGAGCATACCATGATCGTCGGAAAAGGTATTTCCAGAATCGCAGTTTCCGTGTTGTCATTAAACATCACAGTTGGATTGTCAACCCAAAAGTTTTTTATGACATAATTTATTATGAAGAACGCAAGTCCTGCCATACAGAGAAAGACGAGTGTCCAAAACAATCTGTAAAAAAATAAAGAATTTGAAAGTTTTCGCTTATGTATATATATATAGTATAACACAGAGGTCAGCAAGTAATTTACATCGGAGTCCTAATGATTAAAATAATAAATCTATGAGGTCCAGTGAAAAAAATCTTTTTCAAATCTTTATATTTTAAAAATAGCAGTATAAAAATAAAAATAATTATTTGGTTATTACAATTAATTTGTATTAAAAATTACAATATTAGGAGTATGAAAATAAAAGATGACAGCGTCCAGAGTATTGCCTTCCGCGGTCTGAATCCAGACCACGGTCCGCCAGTTGTCGATCCCTAGTATATAATATAGTATTCGAAAATCATTTTAAAGTAAACCACTTAATCAACAATCTCTGCATTGTCTCCTTTGCAGGTAGTTTCGCATTTTCTCTAAACATTTTACACGTTGGGCTGCATTATTTTTATATTTCAGTCTGTCTCATTAAATCGTTATTTTTTTCGTTACTTTTTATGTCTGTCAACTTTTTCGATCCAATTGTTTCATGTTTTATGTCAATAAATGTTATCAAATGTATCGAGCTTTTAAGTAAGAAATGTAAACAAATCTCTTTATGTTTAACTAATGCTTTGGATAAAACAAACCCACAATTGAAATATTAATATATTCATTAAGAATTAAACTAAAAAAAATTAGTATGCATTCACACATGAATGATAGTAAAAATTTACATTCTGAAAATTTTGAAAACCTATGGACCAACTGCAATCAAATTAATCCTTTTTTGATTTTATATTATTATAAATCAAAATACAAATGCATCAGTTGGTCGGTAAAAATTAAGTATCTATATATCGTTATTAAATTTTAATTAAATTCACACACCAAATGTCACAGTCAATGCAATTAATATAAATTAAATTTCAGTTAATACTAATTTCATTAGCCTTTTCATTAAAACTATTGTAATTTATAGGCATACTTTATAGTATATAATTTATACGTGCGTATTATTAATCAATAATAACATGTAGTGCCGGATCTAGGAGGAGAGGAGAAGTGGGCATAGTTTTTTCAGGCGCAGTTTGTACGAAGCCGCTCTTAAACTTATGAAAAATAAAAAAAGTTAATAGCATATTAACATCCGTTACATCCGTGTGTAAATTATGTAAGAACATTGGATATTTATTAGCCAGGATGAAAAAATTCCTTAGATCCAACACTAATAACATGTTATATTTTGTTTTACCATATGAAAATTAATTTTATTATTTCAATAATTTGTATACTAAATGAAGCGAATTGTTACATATATTCTTACCTATCTAGTTATTTTTCACTTTAAAACGTAAACGTTTCAAAATATGATAAGACAATTAATTATAAATCCGTATATTAATGGATTTTTTTATATTTTTAAGGCGATGATTTTTTAGCTAAGAATGTATTTAAATTTCAAGGAATTTATATACTTAATTGTCCTATGCATAATTTATTTTTTAGGAAATTTTTCAACATTTTAAGGTATATCTTAGAAATTGTATGTAATTTTTAACTGTTTTCTCCAATAATTAATTATATTTTTAGTATTATATTAATACACTTTTTAAAATGTATGTAGACTATTACAATTTAATAATCTAACATAAAATCTGATTAATTTTCATCGATAACACAACAATACATTATACTATAAAGTGGTGTCGATTTGTGTAATAATAATTATAACACAAATCGACTGTGCTATTGAATGTAATTGATTTTGATAATCCAAGTAGTTGTAACAATTGTAAAGCCCTTATATAATATCATAAATATAATTTTGTTTGAGTTATATAAAATATTCTACAATCAATGGGTATTGTAGGCACGCATAAAGAATAATTCCATAGATAATAATGTTAGCTCTGTTAGCTAATAATGTCTTGAAAAAAGTGGTATTTAACCAGTGTTATTTTTTTAATCCATGTATAGTAAAATTTAAATATGTGTATTAACATAAATGTAGATACAATATATTTGTAACCATTATATCAGTTCATAAACTGTACATTAAATCAGTATATACGTACAACGTGGGTAGACATATAAATGCGTGTTGCGTAAATGCACAGGTTATAAAATCTACAAAAGACACAAAAAGTTGTTCAAAATAATGTATATAATTTCTAAAAAAAAAAAACCCCAATGGTTAATTCCTAAAGCAATCGATTTAATGTATCCGTGGGTCAGTAGTGAAAACCTTTGCGGTTTTTCACTGTTTTCGGAACGTTTTCAGTAAACGCAGATTTCGACCATGTTATTTTAATAATCATGACCTTTATTTGACAAAACACTTTGAACAAAAACAATCCAGCGCTCAAATATTTTAAAGTGTTCGTGTTGTAAAACGTACATTTTAGCTTGTAATCAATAAAAAATAAACTTTAGAAACGGCTATACTCCCAATTAATTATTGCTTCGCGGGGGGGATTAACAGATAGTAATGTTTATAAGAAATAATCGATAACTATCCTTATTTACCCCACAAGTAAATTTAATATACACTCATAAAAGGGCTTACATGAATTTTAGTCTTAGAAATCGTATTCAACATGTTCATTAGTTTTAGATTTTTCCCGTTTCAAACGTATATTTTTAATATTTTTTTAAACCTATATTAACATATATCCTACATACGTATATACATTGTACATAATATTTATCTTTTAGCAAATGTGTTTTGAATGCACAAAAAATAAATTTATAAATCTTGTTGAAGCTTATAGATTATGATAGTTTATAGTTTAATACTTAACTGACTTTTCTGCGGGTGATCTATGCTTCATAACCAAATATTGCATACAATGTGAAGTAGTTTTTTCACAAAACATTCGCAACCATTTGTGAATGGTCATTTTTAAAATTATAAAACTACAATACACAAGCGTTACGTAATCCACGTACAACGTACTGTTCATTGGGTACCAAAGCGATTACTTCTATTTTGTAATGTTAAATTTTGCTATCGGGTTAAATAAAAAATAAAATGCTTATCTCTCATGAGGGTTGATTTTAATTGAGCTTATTAAATTCAGTAGGTTATCATGATGGGTTTATACTCGCATTATATTACTCATGCGATGTTTTAGGTAAAATAAAATAAACTTAAGTAGTCTCCGGAGAGTTAAAATATTGATGTTTGTACTATAATTGTTCATAAAAATTAAATTTACATAACTCCATTTTATAGGACATCCACGGCGTGCCAATTGATTGTGCGAGCAAAATAACTAGCCATGTTGTATTAACATGTATTATCGCTGGACGGCTGAAATAAACATTCAAAATTATTTAATATTTCTAAAAATATTTCAACGTATATTAAAAAACACTAAAACATTCTCGTTAATGTGTATGCGTACATAATAAATAGTAAAATCCAAAACTAACGAATTATTTTTAAAAATATATTTTATATTCGATTTTCAGTATAATGTTTCATAACTATTCGCAATAATTATTTATATACTATCACAATAATGGGTCAAGAATTGAAAAAATAGGATTACTATAATCGATGATAAATATTTTTCTCCTTTTAATATCTAATTAATAGTATCTATGCGAAAATACATCGAGGGAAAATACTGATCAAAAAAATTGAGTAAGTAGTGGAGTATATTATAATTCTTAACAAAATATTTTTAATGATTTATTCATCAAATATTTTTATTGAATTTATAGCAGTCTTTATGGGCATCGCCTGAGTACGATCCCCTAATTATATCGTATTTTTTTTTTATAGCCCAATGCGTCCACAATATAATCTCTGATAATATACTATTCTGGTACCTATTATAACTTACCATTTGTAACTTAAACGGCACATACACAGTGAAACAGGTGTATAGACAAAATACAATATTTCTGTCGAATTTTGATTTTAAACGATGAAAACTGACGTGTTTAAATGAAGAAATTTGTCACACATGGGCAGATATGAGCAGTAGTAGTGTACGAACAACAAATACGTGTGAGAGTCTTCCACTAAACATTTAATTCGTGTTTTTGTGCACGTCACCCGGACATATATTTCTTTTTAAAAATTTAAAAAAAAAAAATACAAATAGACACAAAAATGTTGATACAAACCTCTAATAATATATCTAAAAAAATTATATCGGTAAATAGAAAAAATTTAAATTCTCTGAAAATATCATACAAATATATTTAACAAAACAAATTTTGAAATTTGACAATGTGAAAATCGTTGCATTAAAATTTCAACTAAAAATAAATAGGTAAATATTATAAAAATATAAATTTTAAGTAAAAATTAGTACACTCATCCAACATTTTAAAAACAAAATAGATAAATAGATAATTAAATAAATAATAATAAATCAAATATTCTGGGGTGTAAGCCAGTTCAAATTTTCGCAAACTTAGGCAACGGCAAACTTCTCATTAAATTAATATAAGATAAAATTAAAAGTTAACTATACAATTTAGAAAAAGTTTAGAAAAACCATATTTTTTTTTCAACTGAAAGAGATAAACAAATTGTCATTTTAATTTAAAATAATATATAGGTAAATATATACTTAGGTATATATATTACTACAATATTTTAAAATGATAATGAAGTAAATATACGGCATCGGCTGTGTACATTTTGAAAAAGTAAATAAGGCAATTTATCGAAAAATATTTTACTATATTCCTTCTAACTACTATATTCTTTCACATGCTCCACATATACATTTTAAGTATAAAAACAAATCTCCTGAACACCCGTCTCGTTAAATGATATCATATTCCTGTGTCATTATTAACCATATTTTCGCACACCATTTTTCTTTTCACAAGAAATTAGACAATAAAACAGAATATTTGCCCGAATACTTAATAAATCACAATGCTTATTTTCACCGACCTAAAAGTTGTTATTAAAAAAATATTTTTTGATGTCATACATTTTTGTAATTTAAAGTCCATAATGCTCAAGACACTTTAAAAAGAATTATTAAAAAAAAAAAAACTCATGTATGTCAATTGTTCATTTATTGTAATAATTTATTTATAAGCAGTACTTAATAAAAGTTTAGACGGTTAGAAAATATAATCAAATAATAAATTAATTAGTTGACTTTAATATAATTACTCGGAAATCCAAATATTCCGGATTTGTAGATATTTCGATGTGAAAAGACATGTACATGCGTACATCTTAAAGTAAATGTGTGAGTTGTAAGAAAAAATTAGATTCATTCAACTTTTCACCGAAGCAAATTAGATCTGAGATACGAATTTTCGCAACAAAAGTCATTTAATTTTGCACCACCAAAATACCCGAGCATAAAATTATTTGAAAACTTTATGTTACTTTTGTATAATAAAAGTAGTTATCAAAACGGTCTACAAGTGACAAGTTCTGTTTCACACAACGTCACTTTCAATAGATGTACTGTCAATATTAGCATTGGCCATTGAAATACTCTTCTGTCTTAGCCATAACGCAAATCAATCGAATGTAGAAAATGTATTTTAGTCTTTATAAATACTTTATAAGATCTATAGAAGATCAATGTTCTCGCACCTCACAGACAAATGGATACTGATCTAGTCATTGGAAAAATATATATTTTTACCCATTTTCTTCTACATCGTCTATCGGCCAACTATTTTCACCTATTCCCCTTGTAAGTGGTTTTTTTTTAAAAAATTGTTTTATACTACTATCAATAATTATACAAAACAAATTTCTACCGTATAATCTGGCCACTCCATAGGAGCAAAAACAATAGTAAAACCCTGTTTAAATAATGTTTTTAATCAACACGATGATAGTTTTACCGATGATAAAACGATGGTTCTACACTGTACTAGTTGAAGCCGTATCAAAGCGAACTCTGTAATATGTAATAATAAGGGCAAGAAAATCAAAAAAATGCCTAAAAAATATCAAAAAATACATCACTTATTAAATAAATTCAAATTATTATTAAAAAATGAGTAAAAAATGAAATTTTATTTATTTTACACTACAAAAAATAAAAATAAATTAAAATCAAAAATTAAATTACATATTTGAATTGAATTGCACTGAACGAATAGTATTTCTTTTAAGTTTTAGAATTTTTACAACCGATCGACGGTTGTCTGCCAATAAGTTTTTATATACTGAAAATGACCTCTCAATATTAACTGAAGTGAGTTTTTTTTATTATTAAAAATAAAGAAAAGTCTTCAGTGTATGCACACAGGCTTAGCCGATTCCATTACTCCAGTGCAACTCAATTACAAAACCAAAATATAAATTCTGTGCGTGTGTCGAAAAGTTTTCAGTATCTGTTCATCAATATTGTGATTATTTCACTTCTTTCAATATTATACTATTATTGCAATAATCATAAATGTCATGTTTATCGACATCCGAAGCTTTATGACAAATCGAGTAAATGCTATTTTATTTAGCTTTCAAGACTACTCTGTTTCACTGATCTTTTCTTAGACCTTATCAACTCCGAATACCTTAAACTTAAACAAGAAGAAATCTAAATCAATCCAATTAATTTTCTCACTCAAATCATATCTCAACAACACCGATCTACTCCTATAATAACTCACACAAGTTCTACTTCCTTTCCTGTCATATCGGGTTATACCATTTATATTCATTATTGGAAGAATAATTCTTCCAATAATGAATATAATAATTTATTTGTTTATAACATAATTATTATGATATAAACAAATAAATCAATTTTAAACATTAACATAATACGGAAGAAATTAGCACGTTGATTAAAACTACTATGCCCTGGAGTTGAACGGATATAGCTATTATATCAAATACTTTTATAAAATTGGAATATAATTATTATTTTCCTCGTATCGTAAAATGAATTGATAAATTTGAAAAAAAAAATTGATAACAGGTGTCGGACACGAGTGTTTTACCGAATTAACTTTATTCTAAAATCAAGCTCAAACACACGCTGTACAAACAATTTACATTATTATGCATTGACTAGACACTGTGTAACTAAAATACATATTGAGTTTTAAACAATGGTATATTCGCTCTCGTTCGGTTATTTAACAATAGGAACATGATGGGTTTAAATTACTGATAGAACGTGTTATATTTACGTTTGATTTCCAACACCATTTAATGAAAAATCTTTCAAAATCATTTCGGGAAACGATTAAATATTTCAATGGTAGGTAAAATGTCTAAAGTAATCGATGAACGATATATGTTTATTCGTAATATGTTAACCCGTCAAAAAATCATAGTACGCCTTATAAATCATACGTGAAAATGCATTACCGAATTATTGGTTCATATAGTTTATATATGTATAGTAATATAGACACTACATAATTATTGGAATCTTCCCAGATGAATTAAATAAATTAATTACTCGACAACTATGTAATCAACTTACGTGATATGGCATAGTTTTAAATACTTCGAAACTTAAAGCTCATTTTTGGTCTTGTAATTTTTTAGTTTTGGTACTTGTTTGTTTTTGCCCCGCCAGTTCATCAGTGGCGGGGAGATAAATTCTATACGGTGTTCTGGCTAGACGATGACAAACAAGTACCAAAGTCTTAACATTATTATAATTGTGATTTTACCGAAATATTTTAATATAATAAAATATAACATGGAATAATACTGTTTCAGATTTTCAGAAAAATACTATGCATGTTTTTTATACAAATTGTGAGACACTATATTGTTTTTTTTTTTTTTTTAACTTCAGAGGAAGAAAATATATAATGAAAAAACCTACTTAGAAAAATTGTATTATTTTAGTTTCACATCTCGGTCACTAAACACATATTTAATGAACGTTTAAGGCGTCTACAGTGGACGTGTAAAACTGAATTGTAAATATTTAATAAAGTTATTAAAAGCAACTAGGCGTTTTAAAGGTTGATTGGCATTGATAATATTGAATAACAACAATAAAATTCAGTGACATAATTCACTAATGGGTGAATTTAACTGATTGATAAAATGCAATGTATTGGATACTCCAGTTAGATAATTTTGAACTTGCCTTTGTCTGGATATTCCAGTTAGATCATTTTAAACTTACCTTTGTCTGGATATTTAATGAAATCTCGGAGAGTTGTATGAATAAATTATGTTACCACATTACCACGGCAACAACTACAGGACTTCTTGATTATGTTACTTCTTGCATACTTACGCATATGAAAAAGTTTAGGTACCATGTAGTATAATTTCGTGGTGGTGATAGCCAAAGAATCTAACGAAATCCCATATATATTGAAACCTACTGTTTTAACTCCGAAACTACAATCAGATTCATTAGGTTCTTTACCAAGAGAAGATCATAGGCGTCTTCAGACTTTAGTGACCGAGGAAACACAACAAATACATAAGACATATTTTTTTTTTTTTAGACATAATTAATAAAAATACATTTAAAATTCAAATAAAACACGTACATTGTACTACTGTACTATTTTGTACTGAAACTATCGGTAGATAATAAGTACGGATCGCATGACTTTGTTTGAGGAATTGTGCCGAGAGGGCTGGGGCCCACCCAGCCCCTCCCCTAAACAGGCCTATAGTGAAGATAGAAATTGTATTTTTATATAGGTTTTCTTTTCACAAGTCGATGCAAAATACAATTCATAAATACAAAAAAAAAAAAAAAAAATGCTTATGCAACTTTTATAGGGATCAGGTTTATTTTTGAAAATACGGGATATTTTAAATCATACCTTTATTTGTAATTATAATATACGTAGGTATTAATTAGTGGTTAGTAGTGAGGGAATAGTCTTTTAAAATTAAAACGTTGTAATTTAGCTATACTGCTATATAAAATTTAATTTTTAATTTTTAAATAATTTTCAGGGTTTTATACGTGAAATTTTTTTATTCATTTTTATTACTAAAATACGAAAAATATACTAAATACTAATATTATATAATAATAGAACATCTTAAAAGATAGTTTTTTTATATATTTTCAGAGTTTTATTATTAAAATAAAATAATTATCATTTGATTTAGATATTATAATTTATAATTACATTTTCGAAATAATTTAAAATAAGGTACATCCGAGATGGGTAGTTAAAAGGGATAAAAGTATTATTTTTTAATTTGTGTCGAGACACTGGGACCTTTTATCAAAATACGGGATAAACCCGTAAAATACGGGACGTATGAAATTCCTACACTTAAAAAACTATGAAAACAAAAGGTAAGAAAATTTCCAAGAATAAAAAATTAAGCATATTTTCAGAATTATGATTATGCAAATGTGTCGGGCCAAATGTGTCAATACCTTTAGGCTAATATAATATTATACAGATAAATATTATGAAGTGTTACGGAAGATAATGGTAAAATTAATTGTTAAACATATATAATTAATCAAATAATAATAATCCTTGGTTATGTAGTGAATACCAACTAAGTATAAATATGAAATATTGTTCCAACGCGTGAATTCGAAAATAAAAATGAACCAAATATTTACTTTACTATCTATTTGGTGAATAGGATACCATGGCCAAAGTGCCATCGCATTTTGGATTGGGAGTATATCGTAGATAGATAATAACATAAATACACCTACGCAAAAAAGTGGTATGTGATAATGACTCCATGTTCGAAGAAACAAAATTGGATAAAATAAACAGTTTTCGAAAACGATTACATAATTGCACGTATTATAGAATACTGCTAGGGCCATATTTCCCATTAGGCACGATAGGCAACTGCTTATGGCCTCCATTAATAGGGGGTCTTGGATTTTATGTGATCAATTTTTTTTTTTTTTTTAACTTTTACCAAATGGATAAAATATAAAATTCAAATAAAATTATTATTCCTTAATAACTTAATGTTAAAGTCCAATAGTCAATATCATTGGAAATAAAATAATATTTTTGTGTATATTGGAAACGTGGTACGGGCCACATCCCGTCCACAATGTATACAATTAAAATACAATGAAATTGTATACAAAAAGATTGATGGCAATGTATTCCGTCGTAGATAACGTAGACCCAAAACTTAAAAGCTTTAAGCCCAGAGGTATATATTCCGGTTTAACGTGGAATTTATCGCGTATCAAGCTATAATATATTGTCCACCGTGATTCATAATTTCGTTTACATTTAAACGAACGGTTATCGGATTTAAATAATTTTAACGTTTATTTTGGTTTTTTATATTTTGAAAGGATTTACGCCAATGTATCAAAAATAATGTCAATGTAGATTACACATGTTATATTATTCTATTTGCATATCAAAACATATTGAAAACACTATTGGCAGTTATCGTTGAAATTCGATGTATTATACAAAATAAAAAATATTCACTCCAATTGAAAAATAAAATGCCGTATGAACTAACGTTATTTAATTTTTTATAATGTACAGATGATTTTTAGGTAAACACGTATTTTATGAAAATTACAAGTTACACTATTTCCAGCAAAAATGTATATTTACAATAAATCTAATTCCTTATAATGTGAATATAGACGGTAAGGCAGTGAACATTGGTGTACAACGTGTTAATTATAGTTTAAATATAGTTTAATATTTTTTGGATTACCAATATAACAATTTAACAACATATTTTCATACTAAATAAGAATATAAATATTGCTCTTTAAAATCGTATCAAATTCGTTCAAGTCAGTTCAATAACAGTACTGATTAGCAATTTGATTCCGATAGTTTTTTTTTACAAGTGACTCTAAATGTTTAACTTCAATTACAACTTCAATGTTTTTATAAATTAAAATCTACCACATTTTTAAATTTTTTTATTGGAGATCTTATAAAGGGAGATCTTATAATAACTACCTATAGTAGGATGTTGTATCATTATTGAATGATAGAGTGATAATAATAATTTTTTGTATTTTTAAAAAAATATTATTAACGTATAAAAATAAATTATTTGTTTATAGGACGCTTTAAATCATAATAATACTAGAATTAAACCTTTATACTATTTTGAAATATCCCAAAAATTAAGTTGCATATAAAAATAATTGTAGGGACAATTACATATTAGAATTGTATCTTTTATAAACATACAAAAATATTAAATTAGACATAGGTTTAGTTGGTTAAGTTGTGTTGCATCGTTAAATTATTGAATCTTGATTGCAGAACCGCAATGCAAAACACTTAACAGAAAAATATTCGTAAGTCAATATATATATATATATATATATATATATATAGATTTTTTCACGAATGTAACGGATTGTTATTCTAACGAAGTAAAAAGATATGCATATAGATGGATGAATAAATCTAAGTTATATAAGCATAATGTATTACCCACAGACCGTCGTCACCATCTGTCGTTACGTAAGAACACTAATCCCTGCGTGCCCAAGAATAGTATAACAGTAACGATGCGATGTAGTGTATTATTTTTGGCGTGTGTCTTGATAACAATTTTTTTTTTTTATGTTTTTATTAAATAATAATATTAAATTTAAACTAATGAAAAAATATATACGTGTGCAAAATTGTATTAATATGTTGAAACAGCATTGACAAATGTAATAAGTCATCGTAGGTTTTCGATTTAAAGAAATATTATTTAATTAACTGATTCATAGATCTGCTCGAATTGGTATATGTTGATTCATTTGATGAAAATGTATATAAGCTGTCAGATTGATCAACATTTATTTATATTATTTTATTTTTATTTTTATTGCTTCAATCAAAAATATATTAAAGTTTGACAATTACGTTTTTTGAGAAAATATTGTTATTAAAAATTATTTGTACCGTTATTATTAACATTTAATTACTTAAAGATATACAGTTGTAACACATGTAAACTCTAGTAATTATTATTAGGATTGCAACAACAACAATATAATATAATCATATAAAAAATAATGTAAAAGCAGTAATTTTGTACAATCATATAATTATTATTCCATTTTACAATAGTGTATGCACAATGCATATATTTACATTGATGCATCGAGTCAATATTTGCTGTTTATAGCTGCTGTTTGTTTGTTTGTTTCTCTGAAAATAATATATGAATGATATTACAAAATCATTATTGACATCCTATTAATTAATATCTTAAATAGAAACAATTGTTGGAAATATAACAAGTATTGTACTAATAAAATACAAATAGCCACTTGTACGTGTAAAATAAATCTGATAAAATATTGGTCACATACAAAGTAGTCAATAAAAAATAAAAATACCAACGTTTAATTTAACCGGTTTTTATTTTATTTTTTCAAAAAAAGAATCATACAATTCAATTTTTAAGTACGTATTCGAATTGTTATAATGTTTTGATTTCTATCTGGAATTAAATAGCAAAATCCAAATGCTAAGATTTGTACGATTAATTATAGTTTTATTAATAAACTTGGTTTAACTTTTATTGAAAAATTTTAAACTTACTTTTTTCAAAGCTAAGCATTTTCTAAGGTTAATTTTTCTGAATATTTTGACAGGCAATTACTTCATTTTATAAAAATGTTGCACTTCTTTCTTAATTTGTAAAACAATAGTGTTATTTACTATCGGATAAGGATTTATTGCCACGTTTATTTCATACATATCATATTCATATCTTTCTACATTAAATTTTTTTTTTTTTTTTGTCAATTAAAATAAAATAACAAAAATGATAAATTTGATAAAAGTTAAGAAATCGAACAGACTTTTTTTTCTGTAAAATAAATCCTACAAATAGGTGTCTTTCGAAAAGTGTACGTAATGAATGAAATAAAAATGTAATGTTTGATTATTTTATTTATTTTTTTAAAACTTTTAGATTTAATAATAATAAAAAATGTTGTAACTTGATTTTTTTTTTTTTTTACAAACTCTTAACATATCTTTATATTATATTTTATTATTATTATTTATATTCATATCTTTATACTAAATATAAATTTTTCGTGGAGATAATTTATGCGGGAGTTCATTGCCTGTACGTATTTATTGTAAAACAAACACAATCGATGGTCATCATTTATTATTCTTATCAGCAATATATATACTGTAGCTTAAGCAATAAGAGAAAAAGAGCTAGAAAAAAATCGATAACCGGTGGCGCCGATGGTCAATAATTTTATTCGAAACGGTTTGGCGGAAACACTGCCTGTCGTACACGGTGTTGCAACTGTTGCTAGACTTGCGCTCGAAGGAAAAACATGACTACGATGATATAGGTACATGTTCGATGATCGGAGACGTTTATTTATATAACTGTTTGGCCGCCAGACTCGACAGACGAATAGACGAATGCGCTAACGAATAGGTTCGTTTGATGCAATTTATACGTGCATAACGTACAAGTTGTACCAGTGGCGTGCCGAATATAGGTCTAAATGAAGCTCAGTCATCAAGTTAAAAAGGGGTGGGTGGTTGTTAAATAATAATATGTAAATCACATAATTATCGTATATATTTAGGTAGAGAAATATTGATATACGAGTTCTGAATGAGATGAATTTAAATATGGGTGGGTGGGTGGTAAACTAGACTTTTCAATTGGCATCAAAAAATTTTTTTTCTCGGCACGCTACTGAGTTGTACCGCATCGTACGATAAATTCTGATTAGTATCGAGACATCACCCAAAGCCTCAGTTTGCTGTACATTTTTTTCCCTTCGGAACCCTTATTCTTGTAAAAACTGTACTAGTAACCTTAGTTTGTTCACCGTTTACATTGTTCTTACCGTTTATCCCCCGAACGCTGAAAGATCGAAGTATTTTTTGGCAACCTCGAGAGAGAGTGAGAGAGAGAAAAAGAAAACATACTACACGAGTTCTAAAAACAATTCCAAAGGATCGTCGTCCATCGAAATGTCTGTAATATGTTTATATTATAACTGACGTATAAAGTTATCGGTTTCTCGCGCCGTCGCCGAAAATCAATGTAAGGTGGGTGTAATAATAAAGGTCAATAGGACTTTAACTTTCTCATTAGGCGTTCATTATTTTAACGTCAAATAATTTTACAAAATATAATCATTAAAATTAAGTAGTCAGCTGGTGTTTACCTATTTAAAATAAGTTTTTCTACATTTTAATAAGTCCAAAAAAATGCAGTCAAAGTTATTTTTTCATCACAAATAATTTTAATAGCTTAAATAAAAAAACTGTTGGTACTTATTTTAACTACTATTATACTTTCTTTATGATTATATAATGTACCTTTACTGTCAGGATACTACAGGATTTTCAATAATGATTTTCCACTCACGCCTACTTCAGTGTAATGCAGTAACTGTATCATGCGTTCTACGAAAAAAATGTATATTTAGAAACAAGTTATGTAATCTATGTAATATATAGATACTACATGGTATGCAGTGTATATTGTCAATGGAATCACACCGCCTCTCTTTTTATTCGTTAGAATACAGATTACATATTTCAATTATTCAAAGATGAGGATCAAATTCTTCCCCGTCAAATATTTTTGTATAAAATGTCCTTATGCTACAAATTAAATCTAAAAAATTGAAATGGCCATTTTGTTGTTATAACATCTGCATTGTTTCTAACCGAAAGCATTGACTAGTATTATTATAGTCATCTCCTTAAGTCTTATCTCAATCACCGGTACCACGAACTAACCATTTAGGACAAACGACGAATGAAATAAGATCCCATACCCCTATATCGTTCGTTACAAATTAAAATCATTGGCATAAAAAATGTATCGGTACTTTTTTTCTTTCGGCTACATGGGTGTTCTTACGGGAAGGATATGTATGATGGATCCTCTCTATGACCTTTTTTTTTTAATTATTTTATGTTCACGTTCAACTGATATTTAGTAATTATCAATGTTCATAACTTCTAGCATTTGCATATATATTTTTAGAGATCTTAGAGATACTTATATGAGATGTACACTTGTTTAGGAAAACTTAGAATATAAATATGAAATTTTATGATGCATATTTTTACATACTTCAAAGTTTGGATAATATTTTTTCTTTTTTGTGCACCCTGGCCTTTTTTCTTAGTAACAAGAAGGATTTGATTTTATCGCGAAACTGCCGAGGGTAGATTTGTTGCTAATATAGTTGTTGGTATACATGAAGGAGGTTTGCCGAGTAAGCAGTGTTTGGTATATTTTTAGTGCGCATTTTAGCGCTTAAATATATTTATAAGATTGTATGATCGCGCTTATCACATCCTTTTTACGAGCTACAAGTTATGATCCCCGGTAATAATCGAGTATAAAATGAATAAATACTTTTTCGACTGGCTGTTACTTCACACACACGTTACACGCAACACGTTGTGATCCACCCCGTGCGCTGTTTGTACATAAGAAAGACGGGACGGGCGCAGAGGATTAGCTGGCCACTTACCTCATATTTTAATAACTGTTCGTATGCCCTTCCCCGACCATGGGAAACGGACTCGGGTTCGGTTAGCCCGGATTCGATTTTCCGGCGGGCCCCGTCGACGACAGGTGTCTGTCACGGTGTACCCGCGCCGCCGGGGCGAATTTCGACGGCGGTCGGACAAGCGCGCGGAAACGTGGCCGCGGGGAACGCGAACGCGTAAAACGAAAAAGTTCGCGAAACGTGGGGAGAGAGGGGGGGAGGGAACGGGTGCGCGTCGGAGCCCCGCGGTGCACGCGCGCCGGCCGACCGAAACGGCGCGATTTCCAAGACGCGTTCAGTACCGGACGACGCGGCTCGGCGGCGCACCACGGTCCAACCCGCTCACGGACGACACCCGCGTCTCCGCGAAACCGCCGTCCGGTGTTGTGCTCGTCGCGCGCTCGCCGACGACGGTCCGTGCCCACGCGTTTCCGTGCGCCACCGTGTAATCGCCACTGTTTTTTTTTTTCTATTATTATTATTATTGAAATCGTTTTACTCTTGTTCCGCGTCCGCGCTACGTACGTCCGTCCGTCCAGCACGCGAGCAGTCACGCAGTCGTTTCCCGAACGGTGAGTAACAATAGGATCCGTGGGCCGCGCGCGCGGGCCATTGATAAATTCCGCCGGTTCCGACGGCATGACTGTTGTTCGTTTTCGACGAACGACGCGGACAAACCGTCTCTATAAACGGTTCTTGACATTTGTTTCACTTTTGACGGTTTCGCTAAGATCCTATTCGATACGTTTTAGATCGGTGGAGTTATCGTTTATTTACAGGCACAGCAAATGCTTGCCGACGGGATATAAATAAAAAATGGTCAAAGAATGTCGTGATCGGTGAACTTCACCCTTTACGCCCATGTGCGCGGTATTGTATTGTACAACTGTAGCCAATAGTATAGGGCAACGGTTCTCAAACTGTGCAACTACGCAAAAGACTACATGGTGGTACGCGAATGGCCGGGTGGTGGCAGAACGGAAATTAAAAATTCAATATTTAACTCGTATATTAATTTAAAAATACTAATAAATTTGTATTAATAAATAAATAATAATTTTATTTTATTATTTTACTGCCTTTTTATTTAAAATAAATGTTTTTAACTATGTGCAGATTGTATTTTTCCATTTTTAATCATTAATGGTACGTAACTGATTGATAATATACTCAAGTGGCAAGCGAAAAAAAAAGTTTGAGAACCGCTGGTATAGGGCAACCCTGTCGTACTCTCTGCCCCTTGGACGGTTTTTCGTATCCCATTCGTCGGTCGACAAAAAACCGAATGACGCAGGGAAGTGCACTTACTCGTACTCACTCGAGCCGATACGGACACGTCGAGTGTGACTCTGTAGCACTTTTGCGATACGTGGGTGGTCGAGAAAGTAGCAAATCGAAATAGTACCGCTTTATTAAAAATACGAAACGTAAAATAATTAAATTTCGTCGGGCATGTGACCGACTCCGATCACGTTTTTAGAGGCCGCATTAATGAGTAATATTAAAATTATAAAGCATTTATCACACTTCGATCTTTTAATAGGTAGTCGTGTTTGAAACGTTGAATTCGAATAGCCATACACGTAGCATATTTTTTCTCTCTTTGTGTTCCCCGAACCTCGAATCCTTATATTGAATACCGACTGGCATTCGTATGGTGTATTTAAATCGGTAGACCGTTCGGGGTAGAGGAATGAGCAGCGCGATTTATATGCACGTGGACGTCATCTCAAAAATCGTTAACTAGATGATAGAACTAGATGAGTCAACGCTAGCCAACGTTCAAGAATATATATATACACATTTTTTTCTTCGTATTTAAAGCCGTCATTTTGGACGGTTATTATGTGTTATAATTTTAAAAGATTTTTTTTTTATTACGGTCGAGCGAAAAAAAAATATAAACATTTTTCTGTACATTTTCCGAACTCTTAACGCATGTGTAAGGTGTATAGGCGGTTAGCGGGATTTTTCCAATCTCCGTAATAGATAAAATCGAATTGGTTTAAATGCAACGGATTAATAATACTAAGAGAAAACATTGGTAGTAAGGTGTACGTACATAGACATTATTCCGATATCAAACGAATCCAAAACGATCTATGTTCATCACGGTACGTTCGTTGCACGACCTCGGTTACGTTTGAGAGGTGGGTGGTTTGTAATTTAAACGAATATATTAAAGAAACATAATACAAACCATTATCAACATTAATTATGATATGCAAGTACTCAGATTTTATTTTATGACAATTGATAATTGTTAGTGTTATTACGATATAACAATATAAATTATATTTTCCTAAAGATATTTATTCGTAATAATAAGGTAATACGATCAATATAATTCTTATTTAGTATTGGTTCAATAAATGTGATTTTTAATATAATACTAATTACATTTTGTAATTCCATTTCATACGTCCCTCAACAATAACATTATTAAGACATATCGATAAATATTATGTTTGTTGAATAATAATCTGTCGAAAATATAACTAATCAAATGTGATCTTTTTTGTTTATTTTCTGTATTTCAAACCGCAATAGAAGAAATAAATTGCAAACGATTATTGGTGAATTAAACATTATACTTATATATATTTTTTTCAATTCTTCGTTTAAATTAGAAAAAAATATTGAATACTTGAAAATCAAAAAAAAGGTCCAATTGTTTAAAATATTTTTTAGTTACCTATACTTCCTGATAATGAATAAATTAGATTCAGATTTTCGATTAGAAAGTTTGATCGTAAAAAAAAAAAAAAATAATAATGTATTCGGTCTTATTTGTATTTTAAATTAAGTTTTAACTAATGATTTACTTAAGAATTATCGTGCTGTTTAATGTTGTGTGTATTTTTACATTTGTTTTGTTTATAATATTCTCTTGGTGGACATGATGATTGATAGATGAATATATATTTTATCTTAGTTACTGTTATCTAGTAAATTTTCCCCTCAAAACTTTATATTATGTAAAAAATTATCAACAGGTGAATGTTTCTTTAAAGTTATATTTCATAAAAAACACGTGTTGCGTTGTTACGTTATAAATAACTTATTAAATCAAAATAATAGTATTATTTTACATTGTAAACATAATTGCATTACGTTAAGGTCAATTTCTTTAAAAATGACGTATAAATTTATTCAACTCAAAAAATAACTATACTCAAAAGTCATGTATATTTACGAAAACGACAATTAACCTTTAAATAAACAACCAAAAATTGGTTAAATTATAATACATTCATAATCGTATAAAGTTATTAGGAAAAACATATTGAATATATAAAGTTTGATTTGTTCCGTTTAAATTAAATAAGTTAAAAACTAGTCAAACTTCAAACCATTATAATTATAATACAATAAAATTGTTAAATACGATACAATAATTGATTACAATTTTAAAGTTAATTTACAGTAAAAGAATTATGAAAATGAAAATATAATAGTACGAATTTCTTAATTGTATTGAATTACTCTCTGGAATTATAATAATTTATGTAATTTTTTTTTGGCTTTTAATATAATATACTTAGTTGATAATTCTTCCTCTGTATGGTGTTTGGCTTTCAAGACCTTACCATTCAACACAATTGCGTCAAATTTCATCTTTCTAAAGCTATTACAAGTTTCTCCAAATTTTTCTCCTTCTACGTCCTCTTTTACCCTTTCTTTCGAACGTTATTCTTGGACGTCCCATTGATCTTTTTTCTTAAGGAACATTTTCTAGTAATTTTTTTAATATCACTGTTAAATTAGATTCATATGTTTTTCATGCCATGCGTGTCTTGACTATACAAGACGTTTATTGGTGATGTTTTCATCAATACTCGAGCTTTGATATTGTTATTATAGTTCTCTATTTTTTTTTTTTTTTTTGACTCTTCATTACCTATTGTTTACATCCTTAAAAATAATTTTAGTAATATTTGCTTGTTGAGTTGATCACGTTAAGAAAATAATTAAATAATTTAATTAAAATTAACGGTATGTTATGTACTTCATTTTAATATACTTTTATAATTAAATTTTTTCTGTATATTTTTATGTACGATATTCATTACTTTTTATTTAATTTATTTAAACTTTCGGCCATTTTGGGACAACAACCCTAAATATGTGTATGTGCTTAATATTCGATTACACAAAGAGTAACAATATTTGTGACCACGGAAAAGAAATCAATGAAAAGTTGACATACAACGGTAATACAAACTATGAGTCACCTGTCTTATAAATATAAATTACGTTATAATGTCATGGGTGAATATACCGTATACTCGTATGTCATAGCCAATCATATTATGACAACGTCTCACACCGATGGTTCGTTACCAACGGCGACTAGGCGCGCTGGGTTAATACTAGTACAGTTGATCATCGTTATCAAGTTGAATTGATGGAACATTTATTCTGCAGTGGATCTCGTTGATTAAGTTTTTTTCGGCGCTATGATTTAAAAAAAAAAAAATTAAAATTATCTACCTACACCCATTCCCACGAGAGAAAGGCGCCGTTTTCGCGCAGGTAAAATGAACTTTAAATACTCGCTTAATCGTCTAATCTACTTTACATAATCGCTGACCATAACCGACAATATCGCAACCTCTGTATGCCACGTGTAAATACATGATATCGGTCGACGACTCTACCCATGTAGTATTTAACAAAATTTTGATGGGCATAAACAGTGATGACCAATTTTGGTCGACAGCTACCTTTTTCTCGTGGGAACGGTTACCGTAATATCTACAATATAACCAACTAAACTAATTGTGACTAACCTAGTGTTATCTACCTATATAAAATATTTATTAGCCATACACAATATTCACATTATTTCGTATGATAAGCCTATGTTATTCATTTAAACGTGAAGGCATTGCGAAGAAAAGTTAAGTAATAGCCTATATTCACACGTTTAAATTTGATCGATAGAACAATAAATTTAACTCTTAACCTACGGCTAAGAAATTGATCGGTTCTATATTAAAGTAACTTCGTTACGTTACTCTTATATACAGATGGAGATTTATTATACAATATGAAATTTAGTATCTCTTGTATCTCGATATGGGCTGCAATAAGAAATTAAAGATAGTGAACTTTTCGCTAGTCTTTACATATAAATAATCAGAGTTATTTTTTGTCGGGTAACATAATAGTACATTTAACTATAAAAATTTGTTGTGTATAGTGTTAAGAAAATAATTAAATTTGTGCATTATAAAAATGTATTGATAATTTCTATAATACCTTTGAAAATTTATATTTTTATCTTACAAGTATTTAACAATATTTTAATTTACATATTATTTTTGGTGCTGCGATATGAATATAATTTGATTTTTATTATTTTGTATGAGCATTTAAGGATTTTTTTTTTTTTAACTGAATACACAAATAAAAAAAAATCCTTAAAAGCTCGTACAAAATAATAAAAATCAAATTATATTCATATCGTAGCACCAAAAATAATATGTTAATTAAAATGTTGTTAAATACTTGTGAAATAAAACTATACATTTTCAAAGGTCAAGAAATGAGCATATACTATTAAATGAGCATACACAAACTGAATATACAAATTGTGTATGCTCATTCAGTAGTAAATGTTTGAGTAATACCAGTGCTGGCAGGATAAATATTTTATGAGAAACACAGGAGTTAAATGGTTAGATAGGATTTCGTGTAAAACTAAGCGTGTACTAAGGAATTTAATAGTGTGATGTGCATATGATGCATATACGAGTACACGTATACATTGAAAGTTTTTATTCAAAAATAATAATCAACCTTGTGTTCTTTAAAAAGTAGAAAACTCAGAAAATGATCTTGTACTAAAATGTCAAGTCTCAATAATTAAAATGTTACGAAAAAGAAAATTATATATTTTTTAAATCTGTGGTCGTTTTAATGTTCATAAAAAATAAATTGTATTAATTGAAACCATCAAGATGTTTTATTATTGTTATAATAGAATTAACCTTGTAAGTAAATGTTTAGTTTTAAAGCTTCAATATATTATTTCGTTGTAAAGATAATATAATTGTTCTTGAAAACAATTAAGTAAGCTGTAATTTAGATTTTAAATGTTTATAAAAAAAAAAATTAAAAAAAATGTTTGTATATATTTTTGATTATTTTCTAAATCTGGTTTTATAATATGCAAATTAAATTGATTACGAATTTTGACTAATTATTTAGATCTTCAAATTCGAATCACATACAGCCGTTATAGAATAATATTATTAGTAATAATAATAATAATAATAATAATAATAATACACTGGAAATACAAAAGGGTAAGGAGCGTACATATTCTATGTACTATTATTTCTATTTATTCGTACGGTAATAAAATAGTGTTATTTCAGTCTTGAAATAGAAATAAACTAAATTTGTGCAAACAAATTATTTTGTTGCTTAATAAAAAAACCAGATTTTAGCCAAACTACTTTAAATGGACGGTAGATGCTCAAAACTCAAAACAAAGTGGCGTTGTGAAGTACGTGCGATGCAGTTCATTTGTAATATATATGTAATTATATGTTATATAGAAAATATTTAAATATTACTTTATAATAGAGTTATTGATAGTTAATGGGTTTAAAAAAAAAATTAAAAAATCTATTTCCTTCGGTTTTTTGAAAATTCTTAATTTTCATTCACTGATCACTCTTATTCAATTGTAGTTTTTTAGAAGCAGATAGCGTCATTTTTGAAATCATAGTATTATCCGTAAGATTCTCAGAATTATTTCAAAATGTTCATTAATTGAATGTGTTGTTCTGGTTCTTCAAGTGGCTTGATACTAAATCAATCGTTTACTAAAAACGAGAAAATACGAAACAGGCTACAGTCACTTTAGTTCCCGAAATATCCGATCGATCAGTCTGTAGTTGACGATTTAAAATGTAAGATAATTAAACCGAAATAAATATTATTATTATTATGCAGATTTATGTTAATCACAATAATTTCAATCTGAAAAAAATCGTAGGTACGTTATTTATATGCATCCGAATAATGAAATAAACAAATGGGCTCATTATTTTTTAACCATTAGAAATAATTACTGAAAAAAATTTACCGAACAATATAATCGACAGATAATCATTATATTATTTAAATTTTCTACTCACACTTTTACGAAACAGTCGGGCTCACTATTATGATTAAATTATTACAATAAACGTGTTCCGTTAAAAGTGATATAAATGTACAGCGCATAATGTCGTTAGGGTACATCAAAAGAAAAACGTTGTGCGTAAATCAAAACGAACATTTCTCTTACTTTTTTAATTACTTTCCTGAATGTGAATGTGATGACATTTAGTGTATATTGTGTACGTCACAACCAGAACGCATTTAAACGTAAATGTTTAAATAATACAGACATCACATGTTATCGAATCTTGCACGTGCATTTGTTTAGCAAACCCGTGTTGTGTAAGTCTATTCCCAAAGTCATTGTTAGTTAAATACACGCGGTTTTCAATGTTTTTCGTAAGAATTTTAAACGAAACGTTTGTTAATCCTAGTGCGATAAACGGATGTGTGATTAATATATTCTATTTGAAAATAATACAGTTTTCATTTTCAGCATATTAACTGCATTTGTACATATTTCACAAAATTTCGGTAGTAATCTGAAATATGGAAGTTTATCTTGTAATATGAATTATCTAAGTACGCGTAAAGAAAATTCCTTGGACTTCATAGGAAGAAGTTTTCATGTTTTATTAGAAAAACATTTGTATTGTGATTCCTATAAAAAGCCTGAGAAAAGAAAATAATTCAAATGTATTTAATAACATTTAGAAGATAATAATAAATATTTTTTCAATTTTGTAAAACACCTACCTAAGGTTTTTAAAAAATAATTTTAAATGGAATGATGAAGCCTTTTATTTTTATTGTTATTATTATTTTTGGTGAATAAATGTTACATCATTTTTAATTATGACCATTCATATTTTAAAAGTATTATTTTTATTCTGGTAATTTTTAAGTATTATTTTGATACTTTAATTAACATTGTATCATATTTAAATGAGGTATTGCCTGTAAATACAATAATTAAACATATTCTATAGAAAAAAACAATTTTAATCATTTTAATCTAAAAAGACTTCTGTCATCAGAATAGATAACACGATTACACAGAATATTTTTTAGATAGATATTACGTTATAAAATTGCAGAATAAATAATTTTACTTTTTATGAATTAATAAAAAAAGAATAAATAATAAAGAATTAATAGTAGTTTAAAACTGTAGACTGGTAGTCAAAGATCTATCAACATATATATTATACATTACTACACAAGTTAAGTACTTTAAATCTTGAAATTTTGTGAACCTCTTGCCAAAGCACTTTAAGCGTAAGTGTTGAAACTAGTAAGCGTTGAATTTGTTATGTGAGCGATTAAAAAACAGTTGGTAGAGATTGTTTTCTGAAAAATCTTAGTCTTAAATTTGTTACAAAGCCCTAAAGCCTTTAGCAGCATATCAAAATTAAATTTAAATAGTGTCTAAGATTCTAAAAGAGTTTTAAAAATATAAGTAACCAATTGTTCGACTTTTAACTCTATATACCATATTATACATAACATATGTAAAGCTTGGTACGAAATTAGGAATGTACTTATAATTATAATTAATTATTAAGTGTAATTACATTTAATTTTTTTAAACACGATGTTTTTTTTATTTTATTTAGTTTAGAAAATTTAGTCATTCATGAATTATACTATAAAATATATAATAAGTATATCAGTAACATAAATAAAATTTAAATTAAAAAATACTATCAAATTATAGCTAAATTGTATTTATATAGTGACTGATTGTCACTCACCTTAGGTATAGTTATTATGTATGTGAAGTTGGCTCCTCAACTATGTCCTATCGAATCCGAGCCTATCCCCAAATTAGTAACCTTTTAGTAAGTAATTGTAACCGATATCAAACAGTTTATACCCAAACTGTACCCGAGAAAATGCAATTTTCATTTCTCAAATTCTCCGATATTGCAGTACTTTAAAAGTTCGAAACCTCTTGTAATTTCTAAATAAATAAATAAACAAATAAATTAATTACTCAAAAATAATCATTATATGTGCATAATACTTACATATTCGTAGTAATACTGAACATAAAAGCAGTAAATTTAATAGAGATCTTACTTAAAATATTATACAGTATATTTTTAATTTTCAATCCTTATAGATAAGTACTATAGTAAACATTTTACGACTTTTTTACGGCATCATAAAGAGTGTGAACTGAAAGTTATCAATATTATATTAATTTATTATCGTTTGAAAGAAAAGTGATAAAAACTCAATTTAATAATAATTAAAATTTTAGTAAAATTCCTACAATTTAGCTATTGATGAAATAAAAAATGAAAGGTTCAAATAATGATCTTATAATTGAAAAAATATTAATTTTTTATTGATCGCCTGAAAAGTTCTGAAAAATGCAAATTTTACCTTCTAATTGAACGGCAATATTATCGCAAACTATTATGATTATTACAATAATGTACAATGTTATTTACATGAATTTGGTACAAAATATTGTTGAAAACAATTCGATCATAAAAATGTTTAAAATTAATAGAACTTTTTTGTTATTGTTTCCCCGTTTTATCATAATTTTAATAAAATTATTAAATAGTAAATGTTGTGCTTAGATAAGTTGTTGTGACTTGAACTGTATTCACTTATACGTAGACCTAATCTAATCTAACATAATATAATAGCTATTACTGCCAATAATAGAAGATATAATAAAACTAAAGAAGCATTCACTCTGAAGAATTAAGAATATCTTTACATTAAAAAAAATTTATGAATGAGCGTATGACGCTGGAAAGTTGCTCGTATATTACTTACCATTTAATTATGGCCCCTAATGAATTAAAAACTATTTTCGACCGATAACTAAATATAAAAATGTGTACATATACATTTTATAATATACTCCACAAAAAAAATAGAAGTATTGCAATTCACCACGTGATTAAAACAGTAGCTTTTTTCATAAGGCCAACAATTTTAGGCCAAAGTTAGTAAAGTTTACTATACCAACTTGTACAGTCAGGTTGAAGAGTATACTTGGTGATTCGTAATCCAAGGTGTAGGATGGGACTACAACACAACCTAAGAGATAAAAACAGATTGACGAAAGCACGGTATTTTTTTAGTAAGATTTGGCAATGACACATTTTAGCATAGGCGATTCTATGACAGACTACATAAAAGCCGGTGACTTGTTATCGTCTTATCGACCAAAACGCCGTAAAAATGTTGAAATGACAATTTATAAAAACATAATTAAATGTGTTATTTATACGTAATTGAAACAAAGCCGCTTTAAAAATTAAATTATACATGATGTTAGTGAGCCATCGATTTTATTTAAAAAACCTATACATTTGAATGAAATCTTGAGCATAAGCTATCAGCATATGAGTCATAAGCACATTCCATCTTTTGGAAAATTATTATAGCACAGTAAAAAAATATTATTATTGCATTGTTCATAATTTCAATTTTTACTTGTGTTAAATAGAAATTATATGTACCTATTACATATTAAGAAAAATATATATTTCAGATAAAAGGAAGTAAGTAACTAAGAAAATGTTTTATTGAGTCAGGGTAAATCTGATGAAGTGATAACCACAATAACACAATAACAAATGTTATCAAAAAAAAAAAAAAATGCTCCCTTTGAAGGTTAAACTTTTGACCTAGTGTTATTTTTTAAATGTTTCTTTTCGCTTGTAGTAATATTTTTAGTGAGTTAAATCACCGATATAAAATGTCATACTAATGTAATTTACTTCGAATAAAAATATTTAATTATTTACTTAATTCAAACATTGATATTTTGTGATACAATTTGGAAATACAAGCATTTTAGTTCTCTCTAAAAATTGTACACGTAAATATAAAAACATAAAGTTCATTATTCATTCGAATACCGTAGGAGATATTGAACTTCATTCCAAGGCTTGGTCGAATACGCATTTAAATGTCAGTATTTACAACATGCTCAAAAATCAATTTCTGATTATGTTTTTATTTATGGAAAATCTTCGGTTATCATTTTTTTTTTTTTATTAGGTTTAAAAACGAACTGGGTACATTTTGAAAATAATATTGTAAAGAAAATAAAAATTAAGACAATGTTTCCTAAAAAAAATTAATATAACTACAAATTACATAATTGTTCATATGAATAAATCCGCAACATCGATCATAAGCATTTATTGGTTAAAATTAAAAATTTATCTTTGATTATACAATACTTAAAGAATGAGTACAGCAACAAGAGCAATGATAAATTTGGTAAAGTTACCGAGAATTTTAAATCAATATATGTTCGGTATTTATACAAAAGTGCACTTTAATGTGTATTATTATTTTCATATATCATTCAGTATCTGCAGTGTATAGGATTTTAGCAACATTATTGTAAAAGTTATGCATTATAAGGCTAGACTTACGTTCAATGTATTTATACATACATATATATATGTGAGTGTGTGTGTGTGTGTTTTTACGAAATCTATTTGAGTTTGACTTGTTCACGTTTTAATTTTGTTGGATTTAGAAGGATAATATCAAAAGAAAAAATCAATCATAAATTTAATTCACAGTAAAATCAAATCGTATTAAATCGACCGTATAATTTCGACATAGAATGTATAAAATTAGTTTAAAACGAAATGTAAATTACGATGTTGAGCGCGTGTGAGACAATAACACAGAAATAACCAATTGCGGTACATTCAATATCCTTAAAAACGTTTGATATGTATCAAACGTCACGTTTCAATAATTTACTATGTATATTATGTATGTACACTGTACATTGTACAGCGATAGTACGTACTAGATTAATATATATTCCAAGTCTCTGTGCTTTTAGCGGTTCGGTGACATATTGAATGACAGCTTGGCTCTATAATATATATCATGGTTATTTCCATATTAATTTGTCTAAAATCTGTTTTTAATGGACATTTTAAAATTGTTATCAAAAAACCATTGTATTCCTTACCGATGAATTGATTTTTTTTCGTGGAAAAAATATTTAATAAATATATGCAAATCGATGATAATTGATTTTATTTTAGATGAATAATTCGAAAAGCGTCTACTCATCATCTGTGTAACATTAATGACAAAATATGGAACAACCTATTTTTTTTTATTATTATTAATATTTATATAATAGTAGAAGTTAATTTCATGTATTAAGAATTTTATAACGAAGAATTTTATAACTCAGTCTGTAATTGTAGTATTTTGCCATTGAACATCTGACTGAAATATTTTTGAACAGTTCATTGCACAGACCTATTTTAATGTATAGTCATGGGCGGATCCAGAGTTGGGGAACTGCGGGTCAAGCCATTTCAAGAGGCCATTTATTAGGGATGAAACTGAATTAGAAATGAATACCTTGTAAAAAAAAAAAAACAATATTCTCATAAAAATGTATAAGTATATTTATATTACATTTTAGAATTAGTGATACCACCAATAATGACATATTTACGATTAATAAATATAATCTAATTTTATCAGCGAAACAAACGTACGAAATATAATATAATTTACTTAACTTTCTACTAAAACGATATAATTTAAAATATAAATTAAGAATTAAAGATTTTTAAATTTTGAATATACATGGCATTCATTTTTCAAGTAACTCCGTGGGCCAACTGTCCAAGAGTCCAAATCAAGATCTAAAAAGAGAAAAAAATTTCCAAGCCAATTTTGTCAACAAATATTAACTATGGGTCAGCTGACCCCTTGAAACCTCCCCCCCAAGATCCTCCCCGGTTTACAATATACCATTGATATTCCATAGTTATATCAAACACCTTAAATTTAAATTTTACACTTCTATGGTATGTATGTTTATTATCGAACTATTGGTACCTAACTATGTGCTTATAAAAATGCATCGGCAATAATTATAATAATATGATTAGTTCAAATTATGTAATATAGAAACTTTTCATTATTAAACAAAAAATGGATATTTTTTTTAAATAAAAAACAGTGAACACATGATATAACCACAAATTAATGTCGTATAAGTACATTGAATGAAAATGAATAATATAGATGGATTTGATTACCGACAAAATCCCTTGAGTATTTTATTTTATATTCGAGATGGAAGTTCTTAGTAGGCAATCTTTGGGTTAGTTCTAAAACCCATGGCTGAAATCGATCGAATTACAAGTTAAATATTTAAATTTACTGCAATAATATCAAAGTTTTTCGTAGATATTTTTCAGAAAATCAAAGAGATTGAAAAAAAGAAATAACAGAGACCAGATGTATATGACGAGGAAGTTTCTAAGAAAACGAATCATTTCTAATTAAATCAAGTTCTGCTGAGAATTTTTTTTTTCTTGTTATAAGTACGATAAGCCTACCCAATAAACAACCGAATAAAAACTTTGAAAAGAGAATATAAACGAAAAACAAACTAACAAATTGAATCACTGTAGTTTGCATAATAGCGATTAATTAGTGACACGTGAGTTCAAACACCATTTAAAGTGTTAAATATATCACTTGAATAATCACCAAGTTTGAATGACAAGCAGTCTTCGGTTACACTGCCATACAGACAAATCTGAAAAGTCGACAGGACTTTGCAATAGTTGGAAGTGTCAAATAACCTTATGATTCTTTTACCGGGAAACATGTTTACTATTATAATTATTAATCGTATATGGTACTGTTGAGCTTGAAATGTGTCATGTGATAAAAGATTACGTTTATGCACACTAAACCAGGTTATTCGAATCGATGATTGCATTAACAGTTTACTTTTATTGATTAATTAGTCGTATCGTTATAAAACAGAAAAATATCAACTATCACGCGTTCTCGTATACGATACATAATAATACTAATGAATTTTGACGACCCGCATCGGAAAATTTATTGGTAGTAAAGTATTGTACTTTTATAATCTCGTTTTTAAAATATAATCATAGATTACATAACAGTAATAAACTATAGTTCCGCAAACCTCAATCACCCCCCTACTCACAATTCAACAGTATGAAAGTTTCAATACAGTATTGCCATTGAACTTGTATTATATATTATGCATGTATAACATTATATCGTCGCAAGAATTGATTATCATTTTACAACACACACGTCAGTTTTGGTCACATTACACGAAAATACGTCGCGTCATCATTGTCCCATTTCTCTTCATTCGCGAATATAATAAAAACTTGTACCATTATCTTGGTATTTATTATTATTATTATAATTTACTATCCGTCTTTCTCTCTCTCTCTCTCTCTCTCACTCTCTTTTCAATTTTTCCCACCGAAAAATATTTTGCATATCCAACAGCGTCAGCAACTTACAAACCCATCATATTCACAAGGTAACAACCACAGCAACGTTCCAATGATACTGGGGCATTACATGTTTAGAATGGAAATGCTATTATATACCCCTACGGCTTAACTTGTTTCTTGTTTGTGGATATATTTATCTAAATTATGGGCAGATTTTCACACTTCAAATCTTCAAAAGTAAAATAAAATTGTTGATCGAATGGTGTAGCTGGATTTAGTCTTGTTTTAACTTTATATCTCTACTGGAATGTAAATAATAATAATCATAAAAAATATTATTGTCGCACGTGGTGAGATACCAAACATTACCAGAAAGGGCATCTTTAAAATTAAAAAGAGTAAAATATTACCTATACAATCCGATCACAAATATTGTACTCTTGTACATGATCTCATAGGGTCGTGTTCAATACTATGTTATTGCATGTTTTTGATAAGTCAAATCAATATTTTTTTAAGGTAAAGCTTAATGAAATTCAAATTTTTTCAAGTTTTTTAAAACACTTAGCTTGTCACTGCAACGACATACTATTATATTCGTATTGTGTGTATTTGAATTCGAATACGATATCGATACGGTCCTTCTCAGCATAATAAATCGACGAATTGTATACAATACATCGAAAGACGAGGGAAACGTATAATTCAAACTTACATGGTTCGTACGTAAGTATGTGAGCGCGTAAGTTTGCGAGAGTATCACGTGATGATGTTTCCTGCGTTGTTGAGTGTTTCCTATTATATTAATAAGTCTCAATGTGCGCTGTGAGTGCCCTATCAAACGTGTACAACGAGGCAAAAAAAAAAAAATTAATTAAAATACGTATCTCCTTCGTGACTGCCATTTATACATATTATAATATGCAGTACATATATCGTACCTACACCACGTAACCGTCAGATTCACTGCGTCTGTTACGCTGATTCACTTTTTTTCCATCCCTCGCGCCGTTACGTAAGTGCACTTTTCAAATTGAACTTTTCAATCACCACTACGCGCGCACGTGCGAGCGGTTCGATATAATGACAACCAATGGTAAAAAACACTGACCTATTATAATGTACGTACACCGCGCAGTCTACTATAATACATGATATTATTACAAATGATGCAAGGTGAATGTTAGTGATTGTAATAATTAACAACGCATACGCATAGTATGGGCACGCAGCGGCGTACATTCCAGAAAAAAACCGTAGACAAAAAGGACTAAAATAAAAATGTATCTTTAGGTCCATCAAGTATGTCCTCCCCGTTCATCCCATCCTCTCGACACTCATTTTCATTGTTGAAAAAAATGACAAAAACCAAATTTATCTTCAGATCAATTTATTACGTATAGTATAAGCAAAGTATCTTATTTTACTGACGTCACACGAGTATCATGTTCAAGGAGCTACCCACAAAAGGATTCGTCAGTATGATTGCTCTATTAATTTCTCTTATGATTTGGACACTTTCCAATACGGAGAAAGGTAACGACAATGATTCTCATTAACTAACCAGAAAAGTATGGGGTGATTGCTGAGAGTTATTGAGTTACAGAGTTACAGGCCGATTAGCTTGCTACTTTATCTATTACTTTATACTACCTTATCAAAAATATTTGAAAAAGTTATACACAAGAGATTGCAAAATCATCTGAACAGTACCGACACTATTCAAAAATTTCAATTTGGATTTAGATCGAATATTTCGACAGTATTATAGCTGTTTTGTAGAACGGAGCGCACCAAAACTTTGTTTGAAAAGTATTATCATACTACTGCAGTTTTTATTAACATCTCTAAGGCGGTCGGCAAAGTCTGGCTTAAAAGTCTTTGATTAAAATTATCTATACACCAAAATATTCATTAACATTATTAATTCCTTCCTTTCGAACAATTTTCAGTAAAAATGATCGACAATATATCTGACCTCTTGTCGATTTTTTCCGACGTACCTCGAGGCTCTTAGCTGGGTCCTATTCTATTCAACATTTTCATACCAGATATATAGTAGTCTTTACTTTTTATACAGGCAACACAACTATATATAATAAATCCCACAGTATAGAAGCGAAAATAACCTTCAGACTATCTAAATGTAACTAGCAACATGGTATAAAAACTGAAAAACGCAAGTTAACGCTTTAAAAAGCACAGCAATAATTTTTAATTTCACCGTTATCCCCCAACATCTCCACTAAGATTTGACAAGTTAGCTAGGAATGTTTTATTCTAAAAAAAAAAAAAAAAAGTGTATAAAGAATATTTCAATATTACGCAGCGTTACATAATACTTATTTTTTAATTCTAAAAATATATGCAATATAAAAGAACAATTATGTTAATTGATTTTATAATAATATTAATGTAACTATATTTTACATAACGTTATAATATTATATTTAACGTCAATGCAATAAATAGTTGTACAATATATACGTACTTTATTCAATGCTTTATATAATATACTATTAAACTATATAGTATTATTAATTACAGTTATAATCTAGGTGGCATGACAAATAAGTCTTAAAATGTTTCTATGGATGATAAAATTGTATTTATTATTGTGGTTGAATGCCGGATTTGGAGATGTGGTTGATATGTGCAGTCAAACGGAAGAAAAATTTTACTGTTCATAAATGTCAACTGATTGACGTATTTTCCACTCCGAAAAATACGCTCGAAGAAACGAAAAACAATTAATTTTATATCGAGTTATCGAGTGCCAAACGCTATTGAATGTTATGATAGTTTCAAAAAGATTTCTATTTATACGTAGTTCGAGGTAAAAAAATAATCGAGACTACGGCATTTGACATAACGAGAATCTATTGTATTTCCAAATGTTTTCAATCTGTCTAGACACACAAGAAAATGTCCAAGATAACTATGTATTTACTTATCTACTTGAGTAGCATCTATGTCTAATTTTCTTTGTATAAAGTTGCTTTACGTAACTTTTAGTGCTGATCTTCCAGGAAAATATCCATAAGATAATAATTATTATAATAGCATGGATATATAACGGAAAAATAGCGTCTATAAAGGATTTATCCTGGATGTTTAGATGCCTCAAATCCTCTCAAAAATGATAGTAATATAATTAAAAATATTGAACACACTAAATTAAATGTAGTTAGTATTAATTATTAATTTTTATATACAAAATGTTTGACACTAACTCAAAGCTACGATGTATTCTATAGGCTGTAGTATAATACAATCACATTACCCTTGTCCTATAAATAAATCAACAAAATGCAAAAATATAATTCAGTGCATTTTATATCAAATGTAGTATTTCAAGTTACTGTAATTAAAAATATCGAACGTCTTGAGATTTTGAAAATGTCAAAATGTATTCGCCAACAACATTTTTAAACAAATATTTTCATAACAAAAAATTAAAGAATTTATTTTTGATTAAAAAATATTTTAAATATTCACTTTATTAATAAATGCCTCTCAAATACATATCTATATTAGAATCTTTGTAACACAGTAAAATATACTACTTACTCCAAATTAATACATTTTATAATATAGCATAAAAAGTACAAAAAAAATAAAAAGTAAATTCTGAGTTTTGATTTTCGAATGATTACAAGTATAATCTTATAACATTCTTAACACGGAATATATATAAAAATGTAATTATACAACCATTCTATTTTATTAAATAGACAATTCCTTACTTTTTGATTTATTTTAATAGAATAGTTTATTCATTGTTTACGGGTTTGAAAAAGTACTGCATACACTATACACTAACGGTATTTAACATAGTATAGACAAAAAAACGGATTCACTATTCTTAATATATCTCTACACTAATGAAAACCTAATTGAAATCTACGCTAAATGTAAGTCATCCAAAAATTAAACTTTATTGCTTTAATCGAACAAGCTATAAATAAACACAATCCCGAATTAGTGAAACACCAACACCAACAGTAATAAATCCATCCATTTAACGAGATATAAATATTTATTATAAAACAATTCATTACTCGTCATGATACTATTTAATAGCAGTACAGATATAGGAAACTCAAATAAACTGACAAAAAGATAATATGGTTAGGTTATTACCATATTTAACACTAAATGTATTCTTTGTTATTCATTGTTCTTTGGTGCTCATTAAAAAAGAACGTGATTTAGTCTGATACCAAAATTATCACTTGTACCTAAAACTTTTGAAGTTCTAATTACAAATTTACTTGTTACATTATTATTTAAATACATAAGACCTTTCCAACATGGTTTCCAAACGCAGATTCTACAATAATTTGAAAATTGCCAACAAATTGATGTTACAAACTTTTAAAATGTATTCGATTAAGTAAATCATGTAATTCTTTTACACAAATTAAATTAATTTAGTTTTAATGAAACGTTTCTATTATGGTTATCATCTTATCTCTCTAACCATTTTCAGATTGTTAAAGTATCTTTTCATACTTCACATGATTGTACTGTATCCTCTAGCTTCTCTCAAGGTTCCCATTTAAATACTTTATTGTTTTTAATTTTCATTAATGACCTACCTCAATTATTTAAAAATTCCATAAAAATCCTACTTTACGGAGACAATACTAAACTTTACTGTCCAATTAATACTATTGCAGATACTGAACTTTTACAGAAGAACTTAGATTTACTTTTTGCCTAGTATAACACTAATCATCTACCCCTAAACTTTACTAAATTTCAGGTTATTTCCTTTATTCGCTCCAAAAATCCAATTATTTTTAAATATAAAATTAATAATAATCAATTAAATAGAATTTAGGTTATAAAAGATCTGGGTATTAATTTTGAATATGATTTATCATTTAAAATTAACCGTAAGAAAGTATTAAATAAATCCTACAAGGTCCTTAGTTTAATCAATAGAAATACGCAAAAATTTAAAAATGTATTTTATACATTTTGTTTGAAAAATGTGTACATTTCTTTTGTACGTTCTACCTTAGAATTAAGCTCATTAATTAGGTCACGAAATTTGACGACTTATATCAAAAAACTTGAAGTTGTTCAATACAATTTTTTAAAAGGAATTGCATTCGTTACTAATATTCCTTTAGCTAAAGAATATTTTGATGCAGTCTAGTATTCAATTGGTCTAAATTCTCTATCCGTTTGAAGACAATAAGTAGATGTATTATTTACATATGATTTATTAAATGAAATTGTTGATTGTCCCTATTTATTTAAAAAATTAGGCATTCGTGTATCATCATATTCCTCCAGAAGCAAAAAATTGTTTAATGTTTTATAGTATCTGAAAAAATCAGGTACTGATTCATTTTTCCCTCGTGTTTCAAATATAGCTAATAACATCTTCTCATTAGATTTTTTAAGCCCAATTCTATATTTTTTGTAAGAAATATTGATGTATAATTTAATTGTTCGTATACTTCGTGTACATATGTACTTTTGTCAATTAATTTTTTTGTGATGATTATTTATCTATTCTTGTTACTTCTTGTCATTCTTGTATTCTTTTTCTTTTACGTTAAACTGTTTATATATAAATAAATAAATAAACAAATAAATTATGTTTGTTGTAATACTACATTAACGCGATGTATTTAATACCGGTATATTATGTTTAAAAAATAAATATTTCGATAAAAAAAAAAACTAATCAATATGCATTTTGAATATTTAACATATTTACCTATTTCCAAAATTTTAAAATATACGAATACCCTTCATTTTAAAACTTTATTATTCCGAATCAGTGGCATTTATATGACAGTAAGTAAATCCTTAAGCGAATTTTACTTTTACATTGTAAATGATGCGTGCAAGGAGTGGTTCACTCGAAACGCTGAGGTTGATGTGTAAAACAGTTTATCGCTTCCAATCCTCTACCCTTTTTTAAAAGTTGTCAAGAACCAACACTATCCGGTAAATACCATTGTCACGAGTGCACGTGAATATTATGAATGAGATTTTTTCGAGCAGTAAAAGAGCTTTTTTTTTTTTATATATAGGTAGGTACTTAGTTTGTAACGAAAAAGCAAAAAATATCCGTGGGAACGAGCCATGCATCCTATACGGTATTCTAATAATATAATCAAAATATTATAAATTCGACTGTAAACCTATTTTTACAACTCAAGAGATATCAAACTTTAAAAAATCGAAAAATGTTCGGGTACGCTCTACTGGAACGGTCAATACACCAAACAAATTATTGTTGTTATAAACTAGGTATGTTATTACAATCTTACATATAAACTCTTGCTCGAAATCACGTTTTGGATAGAATACCTATAAAAATTATATAACACAATTGTACGCATATAGTAAGTAAAAATGTTGTTATATATTATTCTTACAATGCGGGTAAATCATATAGATACGAAGATGTGAAATAACAAATATATCCAATTACCTAGGTACTTTCTAGGTATTTTCTTAGATAGTAACAAAAACAAACGCTTAATGCCGAATCCTTAGTTTTTATAAAACGCACAGTACACAATACATACATACAAGTCAACGAAACAAATAATATATAATTAACTTGAAGTTGATTGATAATTATGTATAGTAACAATTTTATTTAAATCAATACAATTTTTAAATGATTTGAGTTTAAAAAAAAAATTATACTACTTATATTATACTATGGTAAATTTGAAAATTGGTAACGTATGATTGTTTAAACCTCTAATATTCCAACTTTCTCAAATTTCAATGCTTAATATTTAATACATATTATACGAACGTTTGAACTGTTATTCGCGCTCTGCAATTTAACTGAATTTATTTTCACGGACAATATTGACGATCATGAAGTTTTCAATAAATATTTTACGATTTTTCGCTCGAAATCGTTTTCCGAACGTGACGATTTACCGATGCTTTCAGTTGTGCACGAATAAACATACGACTAAATATCGCATCAAAGACATTGTCATCCGGAACTATTATTTTACCAATACAATATTGTATAAGATAGTTTACGCTTAGCATGCTGTTTGTAAACATATTAAAAGGTGCACTTAAAAGGCACACAATGATTCAAGATTTTACCTTTCTGCAGTGGCGTCCGCATAGGTTACCAAGTGGTACAATTACTTTGATTTCTCGCGAGTCCCGGGACGTTTATACTTTTGAGGGCCCCACTCTGGTCTCTGGAGCAAACACTATAAATGCATAACTATTCATCTGGATCTTTAGATCGTTGAATAAAACGTTAATAACTGGCAATGCTAACAATTATAAATATAAAATAACTAATATAGATAACTATAATAATATTGATTGTGTCCGTAGTTTGTATTAGAGATCAGGAAGCCGTCCCAAAATGTATATGCTATTATGTTAATATGTTATTTAACTACAATATAGAAATAAATTATCAGTACGTGTTCTACCTCCGTCCAGAGCACACATGTGTTACGTATTTATTAACTATCGAAGCAGTATTTATTTATTACACATCAGCATTCTTCGGGATACTTTATCAACAATGGATACCCACAAACAAACACAATCTACATCTCAATTAAAAACCAACAACCTACTAAAATCATTCGCAGAAACCACAGCCAACACTATTTTTCCAAAAAAAGAACAAGCTATTGTTCTAAACACAATTAACGACATAGCCCAAATCGAATATATTAAAGCTCTCGGAAAAATCACTTCTACCAAAAACATTTCATTTGCATCTTGCATATCTAACAACCGTTTTTGTGTGTATTTCACGGACAAACACATCGTCGATGAACTAGTTAAAAATTATTCATTTATATCAATAAACGAACACCAAATACCTTTTCGCCGGTTGGTCAACCCAGCAAAAAAATTTATCATATCTAATGCACATCCGATAATTCCTCACGAAATAATAAACGAATAACTATTATTAGAAGGTATCAAAACCGTATCCCAGATAACATTTTTTAAAGCAGGTTTTCACGATGAGCTGGCACATATTAGTAGCTTTCGTCGCCAGGTATATATACACCCAAATGATACTGCTAATGTACCCGGTTCAATGGTCATCAAATACGAAAACACAGACTTTAGAATCCTTTTAACAGATGATACATTGACATGTTATGTATGTCACCAAACCGGCCATACATCCTCTTTCTGTAAAAAAAATAAAAACAATAACCATGATAGCTCTGGTTGTACACTAACCCCAACACGTGTGGGGGATAATGTAATACCTAATATCTTAAGCAGTACACAAATGATAATCCTAACCTGCGAGAAAGTAAATGAAAACCAGGTCAACAGCACTCAAGAAACAAATTTAATCTGTGAGATAGTTAATGACACCCAGAACTTCAATACCAACTTTAAAAAACCAATCAATCCTAACAATAATACAAGTATTCCAAATGAACCAATTAAAAGACCTCCTCCATCGCCAACTAACACTTCAGCACCATCAGTCACGCCACACCATATCAATCAACAAATTAATGAGAACCCTGATCAGCCGAAAACCATAAGAGATAAACTATTAAATTCCAACCAAACAAAAAGCAAATCAGTCGACCCATCAAAAAAAATTAAAAAATACAATTCACTTGAAAATCTTCACACAAAACTTAATGAAGGGTTCAAACCCGCCGAAGGTCTTTTTTCAAATAATATAGAAATCCTTATATCGTATTCTCAATACATATACATAATGGAGAATTTCACTAATAAATCCATAAATATACATTCTCTGTGCGAGGAAGTCAATGTTGACATCCCCACAATCCAAAAAATAAGTGAACAAGTTAAACCAATGATAACTAATAGATACATAAAAACAAAGCTCTCCAAACTGCTAAACCTTTTATTCCAAACTCTTCCACTATAATAGCCAATCACAAAGCAACTCTTCTTCAGTATACTCATTCAAAACATTATAATGAACAATCAAGATACAAATATAATTCAATGGAACCTTAATGGGTTCTTTAAAAAACGCAATGAACTAGATCTTACTATCAGAGAATTTATTCCTAACATTTTTTGTTTACAATAAACAAATTTCACAGAAAAGCATACGCCTCACATTCAAGGTTACAAGTGTTACAATAAAAATCGCACTGACTATATCCTTACATCTGGAGTAGTTGCCATATTCATTGAATCACCCATCCCCAGTAAAGAAATTCCCCTTTTGACTAATTTGGAAGCAGTTGCCGTAACTTTTTTAACCCACAACACTACAATCACACTATGCAATATCTATATTCCAAATCAAACAAATTTACTCCTCGAAGACATCGAAAATATAATCAAACAACTGCCATCACCTTTTATTATAACTGGTGACTTCAACTGTCATAGTGTGCTTTGAGGCTCAGACAAAACAGATGACAGAGGTAAAATCATCGAAAAAGACAACGACAATATGATTATTCTCAATAATGGGGACCCCACAAGATTTAACTCAGGAAATGGTAATTTCTCCGCTATTGATTTAACTTTCTCAAACTCTTCGTTCTCTCATCAACTTAATTGGCAAGTCATCCCACAAATATACAGCAGCGACCACATTCCCATACTAATAACCATCTATAAAAAAAATCATAAAAATAAAAACAGCTTATCAAAAAGGTGGAACCTAAAAAACCCTAACTGGACCCTTTTTTCATCAATTATTGAGGAGGACGTAAAACAGATAAACTCAAACAATACCGACATATTATCAATGGTCTCACTATTAATAGAGACCATAATCTCTGCCGCAAAAAAGTCAATTGGGGAATGCACTCTGAGTCTTCTTAATCATCGCGTCCCATGGTGGAATAAAGAAATTAGTGATATAATAACAATTAAAAAAAAAAGCACTAAAAAAATTTCAAATTACAAAAGACCCTTTCGATTTCATCAATCTAAAAATATTCAGAGCTCAAACTAGACTCTTAGTCAACAACTCAAAAAAGCTATCATGGAAATCGTTTGTTTCCGAAATGAATATTCAAACCGATTCAAGGAAAACCTGGAACAAAATACGTACATTAAAGGGTATAAACCGAGGCAAAAAACTCAATCTAGTGGAGAATGACACATTGATAACAGACCCTCAAACTGTCGCTGATAAACTAGCCAGGTTTTTTCACGACAACAGCAGTGACCTAAATTACGATAATGAGTTTCTCAATAAAGAAAAAACAAGGAAATCCAGGGTAATTGACACTTCTCAACAATATCAGAATCTCGACAGCTACCAAATCCTCATCAATTCAGAAATCTCCATCACAGAACTTGAAATTGCGCTGTCCAAATGTAACAGCAAAAGTCCTGGACCGGATGGTATTCTCCTTTCTCCTTTCTACACAACTTACCTATGATCGGAAAAACATATCTACTACAAATTTTCAACTTAATATGAAACTCTGGTAACATCCCACCCAACTGGAAACACAGTTGTATTATTCCCATTCCCAAAGAAGGAAAAAACAAGTTCAGCACATCTGGGTATCACCCGATATCCCTACTAAACACAATGTGTAAGCTTTTGGAAAAAGTTATCAGCCTAAGATTTATGTGGTTCATAGAACGAATTAACTATCTATGCCCAGATCAAAACGGGTTCAGATACTAGCGTGGAACTAACTTTTCATTAATAAAAATCCAATCTGAAATCGAAAACGCAACGAAAAATAAACAATCCCTCGGAATGGTGAGTTTCGATATAGAAAAAGCTTACGATACTGCCTGGAGACCTCATATCATATATAAACTCCAAAATATTCTTTGCCAAGGAAACATGCTTAAGTTTATCACAAACTTCCTCTCTAACAGAACCTTTCAGGTCAAAGTTAACAATGTGCTGTCTGAGACGTTTGATCAACAAAACGAAGTCCCTCAGGGGTCAACTTTATCGGTTACGCTTTTTCTCATTTCTATTAACGACATTACGGAATTAATAACTAATCCCGTCAAGTATACACTGTATGTTGACGACTTTAATATTTTTTGTCGTAGTAATGAACTTTTTACCGTGCAGTCACTATTGCAAAAATCATTAAATGACCTTCAAAAATGGTCCCAAAAATCTGGTTTCAAATTTTCTTCAGGCAAATCCCAATGCATAACATTTACAAAAAAAAAAAAAAAAAAGAAAATAAATTAAATCTCACCATGAACTGTAATCAAATTCCTAACCAAAACACTGCTAGAATCCTTGGAATAATTTTTGACTCAAAAAACTCATAAATCCCACACATTAAAAATATTAAAAAAAATTGCGCATCAAGTATAATCAAGCATAATGAAAATGCTAGCTCATACCAGTTGGGGAGCCTCCTTTTCCTTGTTAACAACCATACACAAATCTCTAATTCTATCCAAACTTGAATACAATTCGTTCCTGTTTATAAACGGTAACAAAAATGCGTTAAAAATATTAGACACAATACATAACGCAGCAGCAAAACTGGCAACTGGATCTTTTCGGTCCAGTCCCATTACAAGCCTACTTGATACATCCATTGTGATGCCCCTACATATTAAACGCCAAGAAAATGTCATGTAACCTTGCCATAAAACTTGCTAAAAACAATATGGTATCATCTGTACAATCATGCCCTTCCATACAAGCAATTGTTAACGAAAATAATCTGTACCTCAAAGACATTATTATCTCCCAAACGCCCTTCTTTCCTCCATGGACCTCGATCTCTAATATGATAGACGCAAGTCTTACCAGTCTACCTAAAAACACAACCAACTCACATATTTATATTCAAGAATTCAAAAACATTTTAGATCAGTACTCCAATTTTATAAAAATTTACACCGACGCATCCAAAACTGAGAACAACGTGGAAATCGCTATCAATGACATAGAAGAAATAACATATAAACTTTTAGTAGAATGCTCCATATACACCATTGAAGCAATTGCTATTCTTAAAGCCCTTGAATATTCACTTGAAAAACAAAACAATAACTTTGTCATCCTAAGCGACTCCCTAAGCTCTATAATAAGTATTGTCAACACTCACAAACCTAATGACATATCAAAGAAGATTCAGCTCGCTATTTCTGCCCACCACGCCAAAGGAAATGTAATAAAATTAATGTGGATCCCAGGACACTCATCAATAGAAGGCAACGAAAAAGCTGACATGCTCGCTAAAAAAACAGCATTAACAACCCCCAACGGCATTATCGCAAACATCTCTCATCAAGATGCTAAACGCACAATAAAACTCATTTCAGCAAAATCCTGGCAAAACTTCTGGTCCACACAGAGAACTTAACTCAATGAGATAAAGCAATCAACCCTACATTGGCCAAACAATCACTCAAATCGTAAAATAGAAACCTGTATCAATAGACTCCGAATAGGTCACACTAAACTCACCCATGGTTACCTGATGTCTCGTGAGGAACCCCCTATATGCTCATCCTGCGGTGTAAATCTATCTATCAAACACATCATGACTGAGTGTAACACCTACCGCGATGCAAGGGAACACAACCAACTTCCGGAAGACATATTTGAAAGCCTCGGACCTAACCTACCAATCTCCAATATAATAGCCTTCCTTCAATAGTCTGGTTTGCTCAAAATAATCTAATAACCGCACAAATTAAATAATTATTTTATTCTTCTTTGTTCTTACATGTTGTAACATTATTATATATTATATTTCCCAATGGCCTTGCTGCCGAGGGCTTTGTTTTTTAAATAAAAAAAAATAAATAAATAAATAAATTATGATATAGTAATAGATAAATTTTGTAAAACAAGTCAACACGTATTCATTACCTTTTTTTTTTTTTTTTAGCTTTTATAGCCCGTTGAGGGCCTTCGCTGCTTCCACAATTTCTTGCCACTTCTCTCTATTTTCACTTCCTGCTAGAATATTCATTACCTAAAGTTTTAAATTCAAATCCCTGTTAAAAAAACGTTGTACAGAAATTTGCAATATTTTTCAATTTATTTTAAGTAAACATGTATTTGAAAATGTATTTGGTAAAAAAATTATTTCAATCAAACGAATATGATCGTATGGATGTAAACAAAAATAAATTTGGGGCCCTGTAATTATAACTGCACTGCTTCATGGAAAACCTGTGAGCGCCACTGTCTATCTGTAAACTACGGTCAGTTGCATTAATATTGCATATAATATTGCAAGTAAAATTAACAATCTAACTTAGTATTCAAAACACATACCTATAAACATACCTATAACTATATAAGTGTGGGCAACTAACTACCCTCGAGACTTTTTTATCTGGCTTGTGCTATATTTTCAAATTACATCATACAATTTTAAAGTTTATCGTCTATACTCTATTTTATCGATATAATAATTTATAGGTATCTGGTATTAAACATTGTTAAATGACTAAATGTCATATGTATGTATACGTATAACTTTCAAACATAGCTGTTTGTACCGAACTATTTAACTACATCAGTTTCTTCGTATCTTTAGTGTCGTGCTGTTGTGTTGAATTTATTATTTCGGTGAATATAAATGCTAATTAAAATTCATATTATGAATGACCTTTTTTTTCCTATACTTAGGCCCGTTGAAATTTAATTTTCTAAAAATTGGCCCTTTAGTAACTTTAAGTTAACCATCCCTGCTACATAGTATTACGAATTTTATCAACTAAAATAATGAATGATCATGATTATCTACACTCACCATGTATAATGGCCAACGAGTACTTAATACCAAATAAAACATAAAATACAAATATGATTATTTGCATTTTCGAATTTCCTGTTTTAAATTATCGGTAGTAAGTACGCTCTACTTTGCATTTGGTATTATGTATTATTATATTAATATACTATTGTATTTAAAAAATTACCGTAGTATACATATCGGTACAGATGATTTCGATTTCTTGCGTCAAACCATGAATTACCCGAATTTAAAAACTGGTATAGAACATATCTGTAACACTGTACATGTTAGCCGTACATTCGTAAAAACAAACTAAGTAACTTTTACGGAGATAGTACATCTCAAAACTTTCAAATCACATTTTCCGACAGATGTGTCGCTGAAAAAATATAAGAACATTATTAACATTTGTAAACGAACAGTCAACGGTTTAGACAAGATTTATACTTATAAATCAATTTAAATACTAATTTCCTTCAGGCTTAAGGTTTTTCCTATGGTTATTTTTTTTTTAATAATAATTTATCATAATACACTTTATTTGATTATAACAGAGCGAAATATTACTGGCCGAACTGTGAAATAACTGTACATTTTAATTATTACTACAGGTCTCGTGCCAGAATTCTGTAACTATACTGTATGAGTATATTTATTCATTGTTTTGTACTTACATTTAATTTTCATAGTATTGTTATAAAACAATCATAAATATGGACGTACTTTTAATATAAATTATAACAATACTAAAATAAAGCACAGCAATTAATTTAAATTTATTGTTGACTACCATAATAATAATTTCTTTCGCTGTTTAAACAAAATATTGATGAAAATAAAAAATAAAACTACAGATAAAAAAAAAAAGCATATGTTGTTAGGTATACCATTTCGTTTCAAAATAAAACAAATATATGTATACAGCATTATGTTTTATACAATCACATCACATATTCACATCTCCATGAAAATGAACATGTGTAGTTATGATTACTATCGCGCTCACAATAAATTTCCCGATCAATTGATGCTCGTTTTTAATAAAATCGATACATTTATTACATTTGTTTGACATTGTTCAACAATCAACATTGTACAGGTAGTACAGATTATACTTATGAGGCGTATGCACAAACAAATGTACAAGCTCATATAATAATGCTACACTTTTTAATAAATTATCGATTTTGAACATGTCCGAGTACAAACCTGTTTATTTGGATGTTTGTATAAATGAAAAATGTATTCAAAACCCATTTAAAACTCTACGTTTGAACAAAGACATCGTACTGTCCGAGTGTGATTTTCGATCTTTTTTTTTTTTTTTTAACAACATAAGTATCGATAATAATTATATGTGTCATTCATATTGTAAAGTATTAAAACTTTTTAATCTTAGACGGACACACGAGTGTCGTTTGATGACAACACGCGTATTAGTTGGAAAACATACTAAAAAATAAATTGTATTTTCTGTTCAAAGATTTGTACAGACTCAAGTGTAAACTACTATGAAGTAACACAAGATGTTTTTATTTCTCGACAAAGAGACATCTTCAACTACGAGATAATAAACGAACAAACTGCTATATCAAATGTATAATATAATGTACAATGTTCAATGTGTAAGGTTTATTTTCTCGAAATAATTGATGCACTTCCTCGTCTCTGACATTCAGACAGAACATTCAACATATTTGACTGAAAATTAAATAACTTTGTGATAAAATTGTTAGAAGGCTTAAATAAAACTACACTATATAATATAATTGAATTTATCAATTTTAACCGTACACATTTACGTAAAAACTGTTTTAAACTTTTTTGCACACCCTCCATTTACTTTTTTAAAACTATTAAACAATTAACTGCTGGGTCTATCATTTATTAAATTTCGAGCCCACAGAATGGATATATTTTTTATGTACTATTTTAATTGTTGTGTAAAATGTACGGTTTTTTTTTTTTAATTTGATTTTTAGTTGAAACGATTCTGAATTATTAAGTTATCATTACACGCGACATATCTACACTCAAAACTAACAATTTGAAAACATGTATATATATATATATATATATATATATATATTTTATATGATTGATTTTTAATTATACTTTAATATCTACAGACATTAGATAAGTGCCTGATAATATTGACGAAAAATATATTTTTATAATACACTGTTTTTCGTCCAGATCTTGGATGAGTCCGATATTTATTTCGGATTGATTTTGGGCGGTTAGTTTTTTATACTTTTCGCTGGACCGCAGAATACTTAACTCAGTGGTGAACATTATATTTAAGAAATTGAAGTACTTTGAGAGTAATACCACTGACACCATTAGTCAGGGCCGGCGAAAGCTATGGGTGACCCGGACGATTGCCCGGAGCGCCAGCACGAAAGGGGCACCAAACTGAAAATTTTTTTCATCTTATCTATCTTTAATAAACATTAACAACCTACAGGAAGTAAAGATATAACAGTTGTGCTTCCTACTTCATATAGGTACTGCATCTATACAGCGCTGGTTTTGATGTAAAAATAATGCATGGAAACATACCACTGCATTTGTCTGTGTAAATAAATAGATGGTTGTAATATTTATTTTTATAAAATATTTAACCATTTACAAATAAATTCATATAACTAGACGATTACGTAAAAAACGCGGCGGTAAAACCTTTTGGAACCTACGACAAAAATACCGCGGTGTGTGGCGTAAATGAAAAAGGCACAGTTGCCCGACACACTCGGACAATTTATTGTTTTCGATAAGCTCTCGCTACGTATGATCTGCTGTGTAATGTCATATGTTAAACAAGTTACAGTTAACAGGTAATCAATATTCATATTTTTTGTTTATTTAATTTCTACATAATATTTTAGTTATTATTTACATTCTTATTAATTATTTACAATGAACTCTGTTCTCTGGTTGTCTTAATAAATGAGTTGTTAGTGAAATATAGTATTCTTATATTGTAGGCAGTGGCGGCGGTAAATAATATATTCCCCGAAAAAACTTTCAAAAAGTAAAAAACGCTAAGCTCAAAATTAGAACTATTATATTCTTGTAACGAAAAAACAAAAACCTGTCCAAAAAATGCTTTGATATAATACTAAGTTATTATACTAAATATTTACTAATTTTATTTAAATCCACTAAAAAACTTTATTTTACTACTACTCAAACTAAGTGAGTTGGAGGGGGAGGGGTTTCAAGGGCGCCAAAACATGGTTACGTCCAAGGCACCAATACTTCTAACGCCGACCCTGCCATTAGTACCTATCTTTGGACCTCGAAGAATTCTCGTTGACCGAAGCAGTGCAATTGATATGCAATAGATACCCGCACACGAGCACAAAAATGTTCCGTTCACGAATTATCATTCATAATTTACCATTTTCGCATTCAGATTTACTGCCACAATTGTTATTTTATTCGGTAACTTGTAGTGAGTGTGAAAATATACAATTTAAGTACGTACCTCCTACGAAGACACCTCAACGCGTATTTTACCTGTTTTTCCAGATCACCGGCGGTCACGATTTGTGCGCACAAGGAAAAATGCTATTATATAAATTGGACACCGCCGTTTCGTTTGAGACTGCTGCAACATGTTCTGAAACGGCAATTGTGCAATTGTCATTTAAACACTGTGCTTGCATCATAATATCATAAGCTTTTCTCCATCGAATTGAAATTCAAAACGAATTTGAACAGAATATCAGTAATCAACGCATCACTGTTGAGCTCGTTACCGACCACAGGAATGGGTATGAAATCCGATGATCCGAATTTTCTGAAGTGTTTGGTTTATTCAGATACATAGATTTGTGAATCAGTCAGTTTTTATGAATAACATTATATTTATCATAATTTTGTTGCGGACATACATGAATGTAGGTCCTTACGACTCTTACAGTACGAGCGGGTCCACATAAATTATAAATATTAGAGAGTAATATAATATTCGCAATAATAATAGAAAGGAACTATTAGTTAAACAGAGGGTAAGCAAACACGTATTACGAAGACAGGTAGTATGTAATAAATATTACGACTTATACGACATGGACGGGACCATGTAAATCGTGACGGTAGATATCAAGAAAATAATTATTATTAACACAATATTAGCAGTCGTAAAAATAGAAATGAATTTTAGCTAAAAGCCAGAAGATAAACCAGTACATTACTATGTGTGAATCGCATGGCTATATGTAGGATTGTAACTGGGAAAAATCGTGGCAAATATGGGATAAGTGCGAATAAGGTCATCTAGGTAATAAAAAGCCATTAGAGACAAATTATTTATTATAATTAAAAACAACTATCGCCCAGCGCGGCACGTTTGATCGTCACCAAACCTAAGTATATAAGGGGGTTGGGAATAGACCAATATTCAGATGTGGTTTACATGTACAGTCGCAAGCACCTTCACGCCACATTATTTCGTAAATTAATGTTTTGTACTTAGAAAAATTATTAAATAAACAGTTTAAATTTCAATTGAGTGTTTTATTGAAGTCTATCCTTTAAAAACTTAACCATCATATACGATTGAGCGACGGCACGCAACAATTTCAATAGTTTTTATAATGTATTATTGATTACCAAAACAAGTTATTCAATTGTTGAGATTATTTTATACCTCTATGACTTCTGTGATATCATGAATACATAATTACTTATCTTTACTTCATAATCGTAATTAAATTTATGTGAATATAAAAATGAGTCATTGAAAAGCAAAATTGAATTGAATAATCCATATATGCCCATCACTACTACGGATATACAAGAGTTTCAGTTTTTTTTAATCTCCCTTAAAAACCATGTACCACACGCAGTTGTCAACCGTTTCCATCATGCACATTCACCATTTTTAAGCTTACATTCGCGATTATTAAAACCTATGCAATTTCAGGTCGTTAAAAAACTATTTGCATCACAATTTTTATCGTAGGTAATAATTTGTTAAGACCTTGACTTTTCTAAAGTAATATTTTTAACAACGTATTTTGAAGGGTTCTATTAATGGATAGCCTCCCTCATCAAGTTATTCCGTTATGTAATAATATTGTATACATTTCTTATTTAAAGTTATAACATGAAACATCGGATATCAAATCGTGGTAATTAATGTAAGTTGGAAATTAATTAAATTTGAATTGACGGAGAGATGCATCAACTTTTCGTGGAGTAATCTTTACCACCCACTCCGTTCGTTTGCAGCTATTAATACCTGCACCTAATTAACAGCATGGTAGGATTTTAGCGAAACAAAATTTAAAAAAAATAAACAATCAGCTTGAAAATATGATGTTAAAAATACATTTTACCTTTTATAAAATTTATTATAATTAAAAAATGTTTTCATATAAATCTGACCTCATAGGCTTTGCAAGAATTATAAATTGAATAAATTAATTTTAAAGTTAATAGCTTGTACTCGAAAACGATCAACTGGTAACATTGTAGCAACATGATCGAATAATGTTCATATAACTATCGCGAAAAACACGTGCGCACTCGTACCTTACGGATATATGGAAAAAATTAATTTCATTTATTCGTTCGCGTGTAATAACCTTTCTTCCTCTCCCGTCCAACTCTCGATACAAATTGTCGTGTAGAAAAAGAATGGGAGAAATAACGCCATCCCAGCAGCGCACACCGAAAAATATCGTTCCGGACGTTCATCGTCTATACCGCCCACCTTGTAACTGGTAATCCATACGTATCGGTAGGTACAAACTATTCGATTTATATTAAATTAGCCGTTTAAAGGCATTCCCGGTGTGCGATCTGTGCGTTCTTTTTTCGACCCTCCGTCCGTTTCCGAACGACATTTTGACGAATTTTTTTTCAATTTATCGTCCAGAGTTCACAACAGTAAATAGCAGCGTTCGCAACGATAAATAGGCGACGAAAAAAAAACAATTATTGTAATTGACACATATATTGCACAACGTGCACACGCGTCATGACGTTGCCCTATACTCGAATTGAGTTAATTACAAATGCATCGTCGTTTGCAATTGAATTCGCATAATGTATGACTACACATTGTACATCGTTACGACGCGGCCACAATTGAAACGCAGAATCCGTATATCGCACATGAACAATAAATCAATTGAAACGCGCGCCTATATTATAATATTGATATTAATATTCTCTCTTGAAATGAGTACAAAGTCAAACATCGGACTGCTGGAAAAACTGATTGTGTCTGAATAAGTATTGACCGGCGATGCCCGTTTTCACCAAAAGTAGACCTTTCTCTTTTCCACCAATACCCGTTTCCACCAAAAGTGTATCGGTCCCTTTTCCACCAATATCCGTTTCCGCCAAATGAGATATTGACCACATTTTTACCAAAAAAATTGTATACTACGCTTAAATTAAAAGCTATAACACAGAAATAACTTTATTTAACATATACTATTAATTCAATAAATGTAAAGTCATAGTATAATATATACAATACAGGTTGGAAAATGTTAAATTTTATTTATAAAAATGGTTAGATATAAAGAGGTGAAAAAATTATATATTATGGTATACGATACCTTAGTTACCAATGTAAATTATAACTATATATATAATTAGTTGATATTTGTTAACAGATCCAATAAAAAATTTAAATTTATTTAGTTCTAGTGTTTTATTTCTATGTTTACTTTCGATAACTTTAGCCACCATAGAATTATAAATTTTAAAATGTACGTTTTATTTTAATACACACACAGTTGTAATGCACTATTTAAACTGTGCCATCTTTTCACTTGTTCATAAAGTATTTGATTATTTAGTTATCATGGTTAATGTTATGAGTACATGCAAAGTACGATAACGGTTTAACATACAATTAAATACAATAAATGTACAATATACATTGATTATATTATGTGTATATTTATATATATTTTACATCAGTCTGAAAAACTCATGAACAGTATAGGTATTCTATTTCATTTGGTGGAAACGGATATTGGTGGAAAAGGGAAAGGTCTACTTTTGGTGGAAATGTGTTACGCCCGTATTGACATACATTTATTATTTTCTTTTTAAATTATTATCATATTCAACACATTGTATTATCAATATTTAAATAACAAACGAGCACAAAGAATTAAATTTGAATTATCTACATTTATTTACATACCTACTTCAAATCATCCATACAAAATACTCGTAATATCTTCTTTGAACACCGCTTTGACATTTAGCCAACCCCATTGTCTCGGTTCCCCACCGCGTTAATCCTCGCCGCGATAATACTCGTTAAAAATATGCAGCTTATCAATATTGTTTCAAGCACAGTATTAAAGTATCCCATAGTTTTGAATCACAATATCTGTTTCAACACAGAAATTAATCATATCAAATACGCATGTCATATAATTCAATTATTAGCATAGAGAATATAATGAATATTATATCAAAATGAACAACTCTAATTTACGTTACATTATCTTTCTTTTAATTTAGCATATTGTTGCTAATGAAATAAGCTCAGATATAAGCTATTTTGGCAATGAAAGTTTGGTTCAGAATAGATATCATCTATTGCTTCAGAAGTAATTTTTTTTTAAAAGATTACCTACATGAAAATAATAAATCTCGAAAACATTTTTTTTCACACTATTTTATTTTCATTGATTTAAAGATTTGAATAGTAAAATAAAAATAGTCATTATCCTTTACTCTGCCATTGACGCACATATGCGTCAATGACAAAATACATCGATAGACCATTGATGCATATGTGTGTTCACTTGTTTATACTGTTATCAGATAATTTGATAGAAAAAAAGATAATTTCTAAATTGTATTATTTTCAAAGACAATTAAACTACGTAAAAAAACCTGGTACCATTCTTACCAAAGAAGTTACATGCATTTTAATATTTTCTTATGTCCCAACTTCCCAAAATATTGTTATCAGTTGTTATGTTTTGATAATTTGATATCAATGCTCGTTGTTTTGAATTTTGATCGTTAGATATTCCTCACATATTTTATATTTTCTGTACACCTCAATAACTAAGTTTATATTAATTTTTGTTATACTTGTGTATTAAATTGTGATTATTCTATTTACTATCACCATTTTTTTTTTTTTTTTTTTTTTAATAAATACTTAATTTTTGCAATTTATAATAAATGCTCTATTAATTACCGGATAATGATAAACTTTGAGTAACTTTGGCTGGTAAATTAAAAAAGTACTTATAACTAATTATGAAATTAATTAATTATTTTTTTTTTTTTTTTGCTGATAATTATTAATTCAGAAAATTCATTAAATAGAATAAAAGAAAGTGAATGAAAATTCCAAAAATAAAAAAGCTTTGCCTGTCAATGGTGAATAATTTAAAAATGCTTGGTAAGGAAAAGGTTAAAAGTTAAAGTGAAAAATGTTGTACGAATAATTGTTTTTCTAACTTAATTCTCGATAAACAACTAAAAATATGTAATTGAAAACTCCCATAGCGAAAAGTTGCTTTCTATAAAATAGCATTATGACTAAGTTTGGTATATTGTATTTTACTAACACTATAATACTCGTATGTATTTCTTATTCATGTTGATTATGTAAAAAATTTTTTTAGCAATTTGTAACTGCAGATATAATATATTTGATGTGGTTTATTTTTGTAATCAATTGTCATAAGCGTTTTAACATAACATACAATTTATTTTAAATTTAAATCTAAAAGACAAATGTTGATACTCAAAATATAAATACAAAAAGCAAATACATAGTTATCAAAATTAACATGTAAGTAGTTTGAAAATAATAAATTATAGTTGACAAAAAATAATATTAACATTATAATAAATAAAAGCCATTCGATTTGGTTTGTTACCGTTAATGGAAAACAAGTAAAACCTTACATATTATATATCATAGAGGTGTACAAACATCTTTTTTAGAGTATGCAGAAGGTTGTCTCAATCACATCCCCTCCCTCACAATGGAAGTTAACTTAAGCGCTTAAAATGCTGGTAAAAATATACATACAAATGTCTAAATAATTTTTTAATTTAAAATTCAAATTTTTTTCTTAAAAAGAGTGACTCAATGGCCACTTCTTTATTGTTATAACCAGGGAACGGACTTTAATGTCTTAAAAAATAAGAAAAATGTCCGTAAAAAATATGACCTTATGCCTTAAAAAAATGCTTTAATATCGAAAAAATGCACTGAAAAAATGCACTAAAAACATTAAAAATGTTATTAAATTCGATGAAAACAAAATTTTGAACAGTTTTGTGTGTGTATAATATTATTAAAACTTAAAATTTATAAAAAATTCATCATTATAAAAAATTTATCTTATAAAAAAAATATTTAAATATATACAATAAAAAAAAACTCTTTGTCTTTTCGCTTATCTTTTTTTTTAGCCTGAAAAATGTTTTATGTTAATTAATAATTATTAACTGTTTTCACCGAATTCTTGTACATACACACGCAAACGACAACGATCGGACAGCTTAATTTTCGGCATCTTTCACACTAATTCGAATTACGATAGCGAACACGACTAACGACTAACGACTCTATGAGTACCTACTAATAATCGGACACCAATTAGTTTTATGTCGCGTATCGTAACGTTATCGAGATTATTTGATGGGAATTACGTATAACCGTATAGATAGATACAATCAGCCGATCTTCGTAAGAATAACTAAAATTGTATAATTCCAAGCAACAAATATATACGAAAAATGACCTAAAAATGGAAAAATGCTCTAAAAATGTCAAAAAATGCTTTAAAAACTGAAAAAGTTTAAAAAATGCAAAAAAATGCAAAATAAAAGTTTCATTATTAAATTCTCTGATGTATGAATCGAATTATACACTTAGAAAGCATTGCCCTATTCTACCCACTAAAAAATGTATTTTGCATCAAAGTCCGTTCCCTGGTTATAACTGTCTTCATCAGTATAATTTAAAATAAATTACGAGAAAACAAATTAAATATATAACACTTCAAATAATTTGAGTATTATATTTAAATAGTGTAAAGAAACAAAAATATTTTCAATCATATACTTCAATGAAAAAACAAAATAAATTTGATGAATTATTATAATTGATCATAATACAATTCTACTTTCAGTCGAATTTTTGAAATCATCAATAATGCTATCATGATTTACATTTTTAGCCATTTCTTGCTCTATAGTTAAAAGCATTAAGCTATTTAATCTCTCTTGAAGCATAGTACTTCTTAATTTTAATTTCACCAATATTAATTTAGTAAATGGTTACTAACAAATATAACTTGTAAGTGACATTACTGCACATTTCTTTATCACAATAATAAATAGTTCAAAAATACAATGTTTATCAAATTATTTTAACCATTGAAGCCAAACCCAAAGTATTTTAGCATCACAATTAACTTCAATTTGTTTTGTTCTAACGCATTTATTACAGCTACCAATTTATCTTGATTGCACTTAAAGTGTTTACTTAATACATATAAATTTATTAAATGAATAGGTATATAAAATGAAAATATAAAAAATATAAATGAATCTCTTTATAGTAGTTCGGTTAGCAAAATTGTTGTTCTTTGATTAGCAATGCTAATGTTCAGGGTATGCAGCTGCATACCCTACATACCTCCTGCGCACGCCTATGTTATATAATATATATCGTCGTCATCAAGCAAAAACTGACTAAGTGTAATTTTATAGTTTTCGGTGATATCAATTTTAATTTTAAATACACTATGAAAAATACAATTAATATCTATTTTTATCAAACTTGATATCGTTTAAACCGTGGCAATGTGTATTATATACATGTTCAATCATTTTGTTCTATTTCTTTTTAAAGAAGCTTAACTTAAAAAAGTCCAACTTTTAAAATGAGTAAGAAATAACCAAGTAACATTTCAAGCATTTGATCATTTTTCATCATACTACATTTTTCAATTAAAATTTGAATAATAATGTAATATAAAATGTACATCTTACATCAACATGTAATATTTATTTATTATTTACAAATATTTAAATAATAATATTATATTATGTTAGTAGAGTAGGTAATGTGTAATATTATACATGGTTATTTGAATAGTAATAAATTAATAGGTAATCAATTTGAACAGCAGTACATTATAACCTAAGGTATTCTTTGTTTTAATTGCAAATAACATTATTTATTTATCATAATAATAAACATAAGAAAAAAAAAATATATAACTTTAGTTTAAAAAACAATAACAAAAATAATAGTTAATTCATAATTATATAAGAGTTAGTCATGAAAAAACATGTGCTATTCACTATTTGTTACAGAATCAGACACCTGTATTGTATCCTTTTTTTTTGAACTTGAAGGAATGTTTTGATACCAGTTGTGGAATTCCTTATTGATTTAATGTTATAAAACATTTTTTATTTTTTTATGTTTAAATATTATTAATGATAATAGTTATTATTTTTTATCTTACATGTATTAACATCGACAAATCTATATATATATATATATATATAAAAATCTCGTGTCACAGTGTTTATGACCATACTCCTCCAAAACGGCTTAACCGATTTTAATGAAATTTTGTATCTACATTTAGTAGGTCTGTGAATAGGTTCTTATCCATTTTTATACTCCTAAGTGCTATTGTTTAATAAATCGTAGTTTAATTTATTAATTTTTGACCCGATAGATAACTGCGCAATTGAAAATGAATTATTAAATGATACTATTAAAAAACTATTAAAAAACTATTAAAAACTATTTAAGAACTATTAATTTTATTTTTTGGTATTAAATTATGGGTATTGCATAAATATTAAACAAGATCCCGCAACAGGTGCCAAAACAAACAAGAATGTTAGTTCGAAGGATTATTATGCATATAGGTTGATGATTAGATGCGATTAAGACAACGTTATTCTACGATGTCGTGAGCTTGGTCAACAATTCATGGTCGACATGTATAGAGAGCGAACGATTACGATACTTGCAATTCAATCAAAAAAAGCTACGTGCGGAAGATTTTCAAAACAATTGTTAGATATCAGTGATAAGAAAGTTACTACAGATGAAACGGGATACATACAATTACCGACCAAATTTCTGCACAATCATGGATTCGCAAGATGCTCTCATTGACCAGATATTTCCCAAAGTACACAGATAATACACAAATCATGAGTGGCTGGCAGAAAGAGCAATTTTAGCAGCAAAAAATGTGAACGTCAACGAATTGAATCTCAAGATACAACATTTGTGACCAGGAGACTTGTTGTCATACAAATCTATTGATACAGTTTGCGATGCTACTAAAGCTGTAAATTATCCAACAGAGTTTTTAAACTAATTGGATTTACCAGGCATGCTACCGCATAATTTACAACTGAAGATTGGATCTCCGGTTATTTTGCTTCGTAATTTGAACTCACCACGGTTGTGCAACGACACGCGATTAGTCATTAAAAAATTAATGAAAAATGTGATTGAAGCCATAATTTTAAATGGAAAATTCCGAGGTGAAAATATATTATTACCGCGAATCGCTACTATACCCATAGATGTGCTAATACAATTTATACGCCTTCAATTTCCAATTAGATTGGCATTTGCAATGACTATCAATAAGTCTCAAGGTTTAACGATGTCAGTCTGTGGCTTCGATTTGAGGACATCATGTTTTTCACATGGACAATTATATGTGGCGTACTCTCGAACCATCCAATTTGTTTGTGTTGACGAAAGATGGTATAACAAAAAATATTATACACCCTGTTGCATTAAGGGATTGATATTGTTTTTTACTAATATTGTCATAAATAGCGATATACAGTGAAACCTCCACTAACGAACATCCCCCAATATCGGGCACCTCCCAATAGTGGACGTTTTTTGGGGAACGGACACATTTTCACTTATTTTCAATGCGAAAACCTCCGAATAACGGACATTATTTTAATCTTTATTTGAAAATAAAACGTATTCAAATACGTATGTACTCTCGTAATAATGTAATAACAATAACAAACTCGTTATAGGACGATAAGATTACGACTCTTTGGATGCTTTGTCTGCTGTAAAGAGCATAAGTCATTTTATTTCATCAATAGAGGTAAAGAGCATTTTTATTTTTACTCCTGCTATAATATTAGTGAATGATATTACTAATGAGATTGCACAGAGACGGTGTAATTATAAATAAACAGAGCTCACCGATTTTTTCAAACTAAAATAATTTAAAAGTACATGTATGTACATAATTTTGATTTTGATTGTAAAAATATACCTTAAATAATAATAATAATTTTAAAAATATAAAAATGTAATAATTTACAATAAATAATGAGTAATAACATTATACATAGGTACATACATACATATTACATTATTATATAAATAAATTTCAAAAGTATCCTCTCTGAATAACGGATACCTCCGAATAACGGACAACATTTTTGTGACTGAGAGTGTCCGCTATTCAGAGGTTTCACTCTATATAATTTTAATGGATACATTTTAATTAATTATTAAAAAAAATAAATTTTATATGTTTTTTCATTTTTATTTCGTCACCGTTCACAGCACTCTATACCTCTTTCACTGATATACCATATCCTTAAATACCTAAGGGTTAACTTAGTTATTTTTTTCTACCAAAATATTCTCATGAAATAATTTATAATACAAAACAACGTTTGTCGGATCAGCTAATGTATCCATATTTTTGTCTTTATCATTATTTGAATTGAAATTACTATCTTTATGATAATCAGAATTAGTTAATTTGGGTACTGTATTTAAATCATTCAAAACTGTAAAAAAAATAATATTATAATTACTAACAATAATAGTAATAGTGTGATTAAGTATAAAATTATTAGTAATTTTAACAACATTACTTACATTTTTTCATTATTAAGTGTTAAGAGCTCGAGACTTAAATATTATTTTCTAAATTTCCTATATTCAGCTCTTTAATAAATGAAAATAGCACTATTTGAGGATAAGCATCATTCAATTTTATAATAAAAGTAGCCAGTAGGTACCTAACCTATTCATTCAAATATTTGTTGACGAAAAAAAATGTATTTAAGTGATACCAACATTCTATGTCACGTAGTTATTAATTATTACCGTAATCTTATCATTTATAAAATTATAAATAACCATACTTCCTATTTTGATTACTTTTATAGGCATAATATTATATTATTATTTATCATGGTTTTAAATAAAGGTACGACCATCTGTGCAAATCAAACGTATTTGTATAAATCACCAAATAGCTTGATCACTTTTTGTTTGAATAATAATTTTAAATAAATTAAAAATTTACTTGCGAAAAATGACTAAACAACTTGATCAGTTTTTGCTAGAAAAATAGCTTTGATATGTGCACATGGTCAAAACTGTTTTTCTGTATCTCATAAAATATTTATCATAACACTTGGTCATTTTTTCTGTATAATAATATGGTTAGAATAACACATTTGATAATGTTATATCAATTGTTCACTTTATGCACTTAGTCAGTTTTTGTATGACGACGATGATATATTAATACACGTTTTTGTTTTTTTGGTTAAAATAATGAAAGTATTAAAAACATTAAATTTAACAATAATTGAAAGTATTACAATAATGGAAAATCAAAAATAAAATTAAATAATGTCCAAGAAGAATCCAAAGGTATAATAAAAAAAAAAAATTAAACTGCGTATTCAGTTATAACATTGGTTTACATACAATTAAAACGATTAAAAATATTCCAATGAATAAAAATTTATCAAATTTTATTAAAGTAACACTATCCGACGTATGAAAAATATGAATGAATATAAATATAAAGAAAAATGCCTTATTAACCAGTGTTGAGCTGTTATCTTGATATATTATCTAAATAAAATTATCTAAATAAATAATTAATTATCTTTTATCATTTATCTTGTATCTATATAATAAACAAAATTAGTTATTTGATAAATTATCTTAGATAAATTCTTAAGTTATCTAACGTAATTCATCTGGATAAATAATTATGAGTATAAAAATTCGAAAAATTAAACTTGAAAGTTAAAAACTAATAAAAATTTAAAATTTAAAGAAAACTTTATTAATATTATTCATTTATTATTATTTTAAAATTTGTGTTATTGCAATACATGTTTAGTTATAATATTTAAATTGTCCTTATAAATATTAATAATTATGTATAGTGTTAATTATTAAAATAGAAAAAATAAAAATAAAATTGTTATAAAATATTGATTGTATAATAATAATAACAATAATAATAATAATCTGAATAAACAAATAATCAATAATATCATTCTATCATCAAACTACATGTAAAAATGTGTAAATAATTATTAGTTATTACTTAGGTATAAAACTTATATTTATAATATATACTTTATGTATATAATAGTATAAAGTGTCCGCGTTCTGCAAAGTACCTTTTTACCCGACCGTACAAAATTTTCGCGTTTTGCACTTTTAATGTCTGACCGTACAAAGTGACCTAGAACCATATTATTACATATTAAATATTATTCAATTTATACTTTATAAGGGCTCTTACAATATTTGATTTCTAAAAAAGACAATTTAATAATACAGATAATAGTTGAATTGATCTTTTAATATTTTAACCATAAATATTACTCCTTAATAAGTATATCAATTTTAATGAACTGTTTTATAAAATAATAATGAACCTACAAAGTATATTTAAAAACTAAATACTCATTATTTATTACTAATTTCCCACACATAAATGTACATAATATAAATATTTTTTATTAATTATTTATATTGGAGATATCTATTATCGACGTTGAATGTACATTCAGATCTAAATGTATGTGGTATTCAATTGTTTCGAAAAAGACAATAATGATGATGATTAGATGAATAATTATTTATTAGTAATTAAAAATTAAGAAAAAATAATGAATTTTTTTAAATATTTCATGTTTTTTAATTATGTTTTTAAACATTTTGTCAAATAGAAGAAAAATAATTGTTACTTCGTATTCATTTTCAAATTATGTGTACGCAGAATTTTTTCAGAATAAATGCTATTGTACAATCCATTTTTATTTTTAGAATGGTAAAAGAGGCTTTTCCGTATTTGCATAATAACGTTTAAATCAAAAACTACAACTCATTGGTCAGTTTTATATAAGGTAATTTTATTTTAGGTAACCTAACAGTAAACATATGAATCAAAATAATACTCGATTTTATATATACTGGTTAAGAACTAATATAAATATTTCAGAAATAAATCCTCATATGTAAGAATTTTTTTAAATTTCATAAGCCAACACAAATTCTAAGATTTCGTACCCGTAATTTTAAAACTCTTTTAATGCTTAAGTAAAACAAATTTAAGAACAAACGATTCAGAACTTAAAAGATTAAAACAATTAAATCGGATGAAAGTAAGTTACGAATACAAATAAACGTCAGATACTTAAAAAATATTGTTTAACAACGGTTTGAATGATATTATTCTGTAAATCTCTTAAATGATTTAATTATTAGGAACTAAAAATAAATAATGATAAGTTATCAAAAAACAAAGGAAACCCTGAATAACTGAAATCAAAAGTTGAAACCACTTTTTTTAATGTGAGAGAGAGAGAGTGAAATTATGTGTATGGCAGAATTTATATTAAAAAAAACCCATATCGTCATTTGAAAATAAAATACAAAATCACCAGTAAGTTATCACCACACGAGTCGGTTTACAACACGTACGATTATTTTTAAAAAGTGTCCTAACCACAAATACCCACTTGAGAGCATATAACAAATTAATGACCAAGACCTAATTACTAAGCAGTGTAAAAATATACGAAATTCATCGTTTAACTTGTTAATGTGTTAAAGTAAAATAAAATTCCGTATGTTAATTCGAATGATGCTGTTTTATTTTTTATCTCTAAGTTATTGCGTTTATCTTGAAAAAAAAATTTTAAGTGCACAATATATGTTTCTTAATGATATTTTTGAACTGCGTATACCCCACTCGACAACTCGAAAATCTTCTAAATCAAAAGAGAATTAATTTCAAATTCCATATATGGCACATAAAATAAGCATAATACATTAATTCTTCTGCTTCCCTTTCACGGTTAAATGTTGTAAAACTATACTTATACAAACATGCGGTGTATCTGTGTATTCCACTCGATGAAATCTAATAAAAAAACCTTAATTTTTTATGTTTGAAGAATATAAAATGAGTTATAACGACACTCGGATGTATCTGTAAACATATATTTTTTTTTTAAACTGTAATCATATGTCCTTTATAATGAAATGATTTCGAAAGCATTCCCCATTTTAGTTTACGGTATAAGCTGATTTCCAAAGTACACCTGTATGAAGAAAAAACATAAAATAAGTGGAATGCAATCTCAGTTAGGTACAAACATTGAGTTATTTAAAAAATAAAAAAGAGCAAAACTCAAAAGTCCAGCGAAACTCCATGATTATACTAGATAAAGGGATGGATGAATGATATATACTCTATTGGTACCTTTTTTAAACATGAAGGAATGTACCTTTGCTCATAAAAAAAAAACGATTCTCAGTAAAATGGGTTGGTTGGTTCAGTTTATATTTCTATAGAAGATTTTTATAATAGAATTTATTCAATAAGGTACTCGTAAGTTGAATTTTTAATATTCTATTTTTCATAAAAAAAAAAGAAAACATTTAAAATACAAGAAAATCAAAAATTTTAAGTATCTATAACCAGCATAAATTTCATTAAAATATTTCGAGAACTATGAAATGTCTATAAATTGCTAATATACATAAGTACTTGGTAAATATTTTGATTCGCTACGATTAATATTTATAGAATAAAAACTAAACATAAGTTATATTAATATAAATTATTAATTCTTTGAAATATAAGAAATATATAAAAAAATGAATGGAAAGTTATTAATGCTTTAGTACTTTAAAGTATAACAAAATGAAATTTTAATACTGACATTGGAGATATCTATCTTTTTATTTCAACACAATTTGGCTCATATATTAAGTAAGTAGCAATTACTTTATTTTTGTCAATTTTAGATTAAATCGAAAAAAAATGTATTATCTAAAATTGAGATGGTATCTGTAACTTCGATATTGCCATCTAAAGATTCCTCAACTGATTGTTGTATTGAAATGATAAAACTATCAGTATGTATATTCAAGAAATTATTATTGAAATAAATTGGTACTTATTTGAAATTAAATCAAACACTTCGTTATTACACAACTATACAAACTCTATACTTCTAAGACACCTAACGTGTAAACACGAAAAAACTAATCATAAGATAATCTTCATAGTTAATGAAGTCAAAAGTACATTGGAAAAAAAAAACACTTTTCCAATTTTTAAATAATTTGTGTAACGGAAGATTAAAAAGGAATATTTTATATTTATATGGCACATATCCCATATACTTAGGTATAGAATTTTGTATAAAGTTCAATATTGTTTGAAAACTATTTGAATATATTTTTATTAAAATATCTACTAGTTTTAATATTACTTAAATAATTATAATAAAATAATTGGAATAGCTTTATATTTGAATAATTTGAATACAAATTTATTCGAATAATTATCAAGATAAAATTGTACCCAACATAACAGTGAACTTCTTGTTTTGTTTACTTTTGGCTACATGAACCATGAAAAGAATTTTCTCCCAAACGAATGTCACTTGATGAATATAATTTTTTCTAACAAATTTATCATTAAAGAGTTATGCTCTCACTAAAAATATTGTTTTAAAGGAAAATATTCAGAGTTTCATAATCTACAGTCATTGGACGAAAAATTATTAAAAAAAAAGAGATGTATATTGAAAACAATGTGAAAAGAAAAAATTATTAAAATAATAATCCTCGATATCTTCAGCAAACATTAAGTGAAATAACAATAAAATTAAATAAATGCAAAACAATTTTTAAATTAAAGCAATTCTTCGTTTTAATTTCATTAGTATTACAATAACAGCATTTTTTCTGATAATACTATATTTGTCAGTCAACTAACGATAAAGATAATTCCTAACATTTGAGTTATTTTATTAAAGAAGCAAATAAATAAATATTTCAATTACTAATTTATTTTTTTATCTTAAAAAAAAAACCTTCGGCAGTAGTGGCCATTGAGTATCATTAATATGATTACAATGAATTTAAATAAATATAAATAAATATAAGTATATGACACAAATTAATGAAAAAAAACGTATGAAATTGGTGCTTATATTTTGTTTGTAAGAACTGCTGTGATGATAAATTTGATTGTGCTAAAGAATGGATTAAGATGCTGGTTGAGAGCTGTAGTGATTGATTCTGTGGGAGTTCGTTACCGTTAATGTTTGAATGACCAGAAATCCAGAATATTTTAATCTTAAAGTTATTTTTATGGTAGTTATGTATACATGCACGCCCGCGGAGGGGACAAAGGCGCCATTGCCCCTACTGGGAATTTTTGTTTTAAAACTATTGTTAATTTAATACCATGCATATTAATTATAATATAATTTTATTGAGATCCATTTATGAAGTTTAGTAAAATTTATTACCTACATTTTTAGATAATCTATAATGTATAGGTAATCTTGAACGTATTTATTAGTATTTATTGTTTACACATGACTGCATATCGCTTAAAACAATAAATTCTCCCGAGTACCGATCTCTATGCTATTTGATTTTGTTCACATCTATTTTTAGATACACGTTGATTTAGCCTTTTATTTTTAAATAAAAATGTATTTAAATTTTATTTGAATTTTAATCTTGCCCCGGATGGGATTTCATCCTGCGGGCGCGCTTGTATGCATATAATTTTGAATGTGGGTGCTGATATCTGACGTTGTATGGGTATTTTTAACGTTGTTGATTGCGCTGAGCAAATCTGTATATATGATATGTCTTTGAAGTTGTAATTATTTATAATGTGAAGAGCCATAAGGGTTGCTATGTATTCTGCGGCGAATATGTGCAAGAATTTGGAAGTTTAAACATGACCTCGGACTCGTTCCATATAATACCACTACCAATACCTATTTTATATGTATATATTGGGAATATTGACTATTATCTTTTTTCCCCGTACCTCTTTAAATAAATCAGATGGTATCTTTACATCCTCATATTACTCCGGATTAACGTGAACTCACATCTATGAACAACAACTACGAATGCTTTATTATGATTTCTATATTTATTCAGAATTTAATAAATAATAACCAAATAGTCTTTTGCGTCTCGATAAATTCACAGGTAAAGCTTGGACGACTCATATAAACAGTAGTTCAATTTAATGGTCTCTCAAAAGTGTTAGTTTTTAGCAGGCCCGTTGTAAGATATTTTCCGCCCTAAAGCGAACATTTTAATGCTGATCATTAAATAATTACATGCATAATATTGCAATTAAAGTTTTTTATAGATGTGTTGATTTACAAATTAGAGATACGCAAAACCATAAATATCTATACAACTTTAAAAAGTAGAATAATACACGAGACTATATTATACATACTGTTAGTATTTATTATAAAAAAAAAATACAATTAAGAAAAATATTTATAATTACAATAATAAGAATGTTTTAAAATTATAAATTAACTTTTCTTGCCTTTTTTGTTGCAAAATCTTGTACTAAATTTTCCAAGTTTAATTCTTGCGCCAATTCTGCTTCAATGGATAAAATTGATAATTCAGTTAAACTTTCGTTACTCATTGTTAATCTTAAATGATTTTTTACAAGTTTCATTTTAAAGAAACTTTTTTCAACAGACGCTACCATCACTGGAATTGGAAGAATAATTCTTAATCTTATTGCAATATTAGGATAAATTTCCTGAAGTTGATGACTGTAGATATATTCAAGATTTTTACTTGGAGAACTATTTGATTTTGCTAGTAAACAAAATAATTTAATTTCTTCAAATAATTCAATGGCATTATTATCAGAAGTATCATTTGATGATAGTAATATCTCTAAATCTTTGCAATGCTTTAGTATGATTTCATGCTCCCAAGATCTTAAAATATTTATATCATACAAGAAACCAAAGTTATACCAATGATTATTTAACTGGATAAACCTATCTTGTAACGAATTTATAGCAGTATCTATTACAGTATTGAAGAAGTCTACTTCAAATTTTTTCTTTGGGTTATAAAGAGGATAATCATCTTTATTTTCATAGTTGAAATTAGTTTTCTTGAATTTTTTACGCACTTGATGGTCTTGAAGGAATTCCTCCAATATTCATATGACTTATGCAATTTCTTTAGCAGTTAATTTAACTTTAAAAAATCCATTCATTCGATATTCTTTTAAAAACACAATTATTTCAAATATACTTTTAACAGAAATTTGTATATCAAATTGGATTGGCTATAGTTGTTTGCTTACAAGGTTAACAATACTCAATATATCATACCCAATAATAATGGAAAATATAAATGTAAAATCACATACATTTTTCAAAAGAACGTATGTATCTGCTTTTGTTTGAAGACCATGCGTTCCAGTTAAGTTTATATCATCTTTAATAAAATTCAAAGCATTGTAAATTTCTTCAAATTGATATCGTATTGGCCTTATCGCATTAATCCTCGACTCCCAACACGTGTCACAAACTTTCTTCAATGTTAATTTGGGTAAAAATTTAATCAGAATTTTCCATTTCTCAGTAGACGCCGAAAAAACACATACAGTTGTTGTACTATATTAAAAAATGAGACTGTGTAAATATTATATTTCGTTGCATCATTAACTACCAAATTTAAAGAATGAGAATTGCATGGTACATAAAATGCTCTAGGATTAATGTCAAGTATGCTTTTTTGAACTCCGTTATGTTCTCCTCTCATATTGGAATCAATATAGTAGCTCTGACCACGCATATCATTTATATCTATCTTCAAATCTGAAAGCATTTTAATTATTTAGTCACTTAAACCAGTCCCGGTTTTATCAAAAACTTCAATAAATCCAATAAAATACTCGTGTACAACTCCTTTTGAAATACAAACATATTGTAATATTGTTCCTTTTAACTACAGTCAGGAGTACAATCTAAAATAATGGAATAATACTTTGCATCTTTCACTCGACTCAAAATGTTATTTTTAATTTTTTCACTTATTAAATTAATTAATTCATTTTGAATTTGAGGTCCTAAATAATGTACATGTAAGTGTTTATTTTGAATCCTTTCTACGTGAGTTTTCAAAACATTATCAAATAGCGAAGACAATTCAATAATTTTCAAAAAAATTGCCATTATGTAGAGAATGTAAAGTAGACGATGTTCCACAAATCGAAAGATTTTGTGCAGCCATGCAACGTAATATAGCACACAACCGAATTAAAACGGACCTCCAATGTTTTATTTCCGATTCTATAATACGTTGATTTTGAGAATCAATAGTTTGATTTAGTTTTAATCTTAAAACCATTTCTTGCCAATTTGAAATATGAAGAATATGTTTTTTTTGATGTTTCATGTATTTTTAAATGACCCGACAAATTTCTCCAATCATTATAATCAAATTCAGAGACCACTCCTGAATCAGATTGTTTAGAACTAAACATTCTACAGCAAAAACAGTTCACAGTATCATTTTTTTTCGAATAAACCAACCAGGACCTTTCTAATTGTTCTCCATTATGCAAAGTGCGTTGATAATACGCGCTAAAAAATTTTCTATTCAATAGGTTTTTTCGGAAAATCAAAATTTTTTATTTACATAGGTCCTTTTTTTATGAATAATATTCGAATGGAGTCGGTTAATTTTAGTGGCTAGTCACTTGGGTCATCTGATATTACTGCAAAATTTTCAACACTATTTGTTTCCATAACGTTCTTATCCGAAATATAGTCAATTCCTTCATAATCAAATGAATCAGAATCAATATAACCTCTAACAAAATTAAAAAATAAATCTACTTTTATTCTTTATTAAGAGCTATCAGATATTCCATGAGAAATGGATGGTAAACAGTTCAAATTGTAATTTGATTGTGTGTCCTGACTCGAAGTTACAGTTAATCCATAAGTAGTTGTAATTTGTGAACTATCATTATTAACTTATTGAATGTCATCCATAGGTTGGTTCAATAAAAATTTAGTGAAGCTCCCTGTTTGTTGATAAAATTTTGTTTATTTTCTTATATTTTTTTTATATTCAGCACCAGAAAGTCGTTTTCGTGACAATATGATCAATGTGCAATTATGTTATAAGTTTATAACAATATTGAATTATCTAATTAATTATAGTAGTATACAAGTTTTTAGAAGACACAAAACATTTCAACACGTCTAGCAGCTTATACAAATATATATGAGTTATTAATTTTAAAAAATATGTATAATTTACGAAGTATAAATAAAATAAGATATATCGCGAATAATAATAAACAATCGCGGATCTAGAACTAATCTAATTGAAAAAAATTATAATAATTACCGATTATTTTTTTGTTTCAACGTCGTCGTAGACCGTAGACCATAGAGTATAAACCATAGTACTTCACCGACGACCGATGGTTGGAAAATAAAATATGGTATTATTAAAATAAAAGACTACAATCATACTCGGTAAATGTATAACATAAAAATAAATATATTAACGTTTATGTTATGAGAATATCAGTGTTTTATTTTGATCGAAAACCATCGATGGTCAATATGGTCATACGAGCTACGATCTACATGTACGATATATCTACATACATTATACGTATACTATAATATATATTTATCGGTTATCGATATACAGTATACACTATACACTATTACACTATACTTCTTACACATTGTGATCATACGCTATCATAACGAGATAGCAAAACTTTTACGATAATAATTAACAATGAAAACGCAAAATAATAATTAAATTTCTGTCTTTTTTGAAAATTTAATATTACGATTTGCCCCCTCAATTTCTTTAAAATGTTATGCCACCCTAAAACAACGCATGGTTTGCTTGTACCCTAGCGACGGGCCTGGTCTTCAGAATAGAACAAATACAACAAAATTATCGAATTAAAAATGATAATATAAGATTTGCTATAAATGTACTGGTGTTTTTTTTTATTTGTGTTTTTTCGCGTTTGTATACCATAAGGTATCTCAGTGACTTTATTATGATATAATGTTATAAAATCTTAAATTATACAGTACATACGAAATGTGATCAAATATAACAATTATATTTTTGATTTATTTAGACTTTCAGTTAACACAACGGATATATTGGTAATATTTTATCACTTACTTGAATTATCATTCATTTGACACTTGTAAACATAAATTATATTCATTTAATCGGATTTTGTACATATGTCAGAATAAAAATAATACATTTACAGGGTTCTTATCGTTCAAATAATCATTTTCGCTATAATGAGTTGATATACCTCACTTGACAACGGGTTCTTAAATAATATGCATTTAAAACATAAGTGTACGGTAATAATGATCAAAGTTTTCCTCTTGCTGAAATATACAAACTACAACCTTATAAATTTAACTTCGATCTATTATACTTGTATTTATAAGGAAATACTAAATACATATTGGGCAGAAATAATAATGAACATATTTCCACTGCGACGGCAAACAGAACACTTGAGAGCACTGAGCCCGTGTGGCCTGAACTGCAATTTATGTATGGAGTGTAATATAGTATCATAATTTAAAAAAAAAAAAATCAAGTTATATAAGCATAATATTGCGTTTACGATAAATATACTTGGTTGTATTATGCAATATATATATATATATATTTGTGAGTGTTCCTGAGTGCTCAAAACATCGAAAAAGAAACTTTACAAGGAATTTTTACCATTTAAACCGTAACTTGCACGCCGTTCGTTAAGGCCAAAATCACACTCTGTGTATACCAAACATCACTCACCTATAATCACTAGTACATAACTACAGATTTATGAGGATAACACGTCATGAATATATACGACATAATGAATATTATATATTATATTAAAAATCATATTTATACGAACTATTTTAATAAAATTTATCTGTTCTCAGGGAAAAGAGGAAATTCTTTAGTTAAATAACTTACACAACACGAAATTGTGCAGTTCAAATTTAAAATTAACGAAAAATTAAGACATAGGTATATTATAATACTTTTGCAAAACTCTAAATTATATACTAATTAAATACAAGTATAAATTGCATTGGGTTGATTGTTTTATGGCAAGAGTCGGGTAAAGTCATCTAAATTGTATTTTTAATGAAACTATTGAGTTAGTTAACTCTTACAATAAAACAATCATTCCAATGCATTTTTACTAAATAATTTTTTTTAGAAAATTTTATTTCTTATCATTCTTACATGAGATATTTTGTCGTTTCATCAACCATTTTATTCTGTTATACTTAAAAAATCCATAAAAAAAATTATTTTTTTAAAATAAATTAAATAATTGTTATTTTTGTTATTTTATAATTTTTTATATAAAATAACAGATTTATAAAAAATTGTATACATATTATGTTTTTTATTAAATATATAAATATCTATAATTTAAGTTATTTATAATTCAATAACTATCATAATAATATATAATATATATCAGAAGTGGCCAAACTTTTTTTGGCCACGATCTACTGAAAATATACTTTAGCTTTGAAAATCCACTTTCTTGGAAATTTTTTTTATAAACCAGAATAAAATATAAAAGCTTTACAGGTAAAACTTATTGACAATTTGTTCATAACCACTACGATTAATTTTTGTGCACGTGGCCTAAAAATAAATTCTATTATGATCGACTCTGAAATCGTCCGCGATCGACCGTTTGGCCGCCCCTGATATATATATATATATATAATATATCAAATAATTATCTATAATTTAAGTTATGTACATTTTTACGATAAGTTTAATAATTTATTAATTATGTAAAAAAAAAAGATAAACCAACTCTATTTTGCAATTGTTCGATCCCCTAGCAGCACGTGAAGGGAGTTAGTAATCATGACCAAAGAGAAAGAGAAATATTCAAAATTGTCCAAAATATATAAAAAACACGATTAATCAGAATAATTAATGTAAAATATGAATTAAATATATCAAATACAGAGTGCAGCAGAAAAATGTCCTTGATTTGTGAAACTTATGATAAAATCAAATCAAATCAAATATAAAAATAAATGTTTATAAATTTTACATATGATTACATTTTATTTTAATTATTTAAAAAAATTACATCACTTAAGTGACGACCCTCATTTTCAATACATTGATTAAGTATTTTTCGGTAGACGGGATTCTTAGGCATAAACAATACTTTGAATAAGTAATACATCATTGAACACGATAATATAAATATGCCATAATAATTAAACTTTTGATTTAAATAAAAAATGATTACTATTAATAATATTACATAATATTATTGATATACCATTTTTTTTGTTTTTCTTCCTGCAAATATATCGATGGTATCAGTATATATGAGGAAATTGTGAAAACTATATTTGGCACTTATAAGATATCATTATATATAACATATGCTGTGCTAGAGCACTTATTAAACAGCTTTTAGTAAATTTCTAATATGGTAATCATGATTGTAATTACCTCTACTACATTAGTAAATGAACCAAAAACATTTTTAAAAACGCCAATGCCTTTAAAGGTCTTACATTTTTTATTCATATACATGTTGGAGAATAAAATTTTTATTGTGAGGTGAGATTGGTATATTTATGCGAAGCGCCCCACGCATTGAAGATGAAGGTGACTCCGAAGCAATAGAGCGAATATAAATTGAATCTAACAAACTATAGAACATTGTTCTTCTTCACTATTTAAATAGAATTTTAACATGGATGTTCGAATAAAGTAGAAAATAATTATCCGATGGAAAATTTTAAATTTATGACATATAAAATGTTGCTTGTCACCAAGAAAATCAAATGCTTGTTAAAGAATATCGGGACAACACAATACCAGCAATCAAATATACATTTTTTCTTACACAAGTTTATAAAAACTAAATTTCTGTTTATTTTTCATCTTGTATCTGTATGAATTATGAACATTTTTTAACTTATCAATGCATTGTTAAACCATTTACATGATATTTTATGGATTCAATATAAATAATCGAATCAAACAAAACTCCACATCGGTTATTCATCGAAAATATATTTTTAGATACTGTTCACCTACGTTGAAATGTATTGATTATTGCGGGTGATAGACTGAGGATATTAATCAAAGTAAAATAATTCAAGTTATTAAGAAAAACATAATGTACGATATAAATTTGAACATATAATCAAACCGTTGTTTAGAGTTAGAAATATTTGAAGTAGTAATGATCTCGTAAATGGAAATAAAGAATAGTATATATTATATTTATATTATACTACGAAAAAATATTATTTTGATGACAAATAATATTCAGTTCAGTTATTCTTTAGATTATCCAGTTTAATAGATCTATGAGTTCATCGTCCAAGGATAGATCAAAGAACGGAATTTGGCTGGAGTGCCTAACTTTCTTTATGGGCATCAGTGGCGGATCCACGGGAGGGGTTTTGGGGGTTAAACCCCCCCCCAATATCACGAAAAATATATATTAAAAATCAATAATTTTATGAATGAAGAAAAAGATTTTTTTTTTTTTTAAAGTATAAGGCAAAGTATATAAATTTTTTTTTTATTCGTACAAGAAGTAAGTTGTCTTAGATTTAAATAAATGTATTATACTGCTGACTATTATCTTAATTAAATTATTTCATACACTTAAATAAAATTTTACAATAAAATTAAAAGTTTTGAATTAAATTTTTCTTGTTTTTTTGAAAAATTCTTCAAAAACCTCATCAACTGATACATTAATATCTTTATGAATATTCATAGAAGCTAGACCATTGAGCCTTTCTTGACCTGTTGTATTTTGCAGATAGGTTTTGATTCTTTTTAAACATGAGAAACTTCGTTCAGGCGTAGCTATTGAAACGGGCAAGATTGCCATTATACGTAAAATTTTGAAAACATTGCCAAAAGACGAATGTGCACTACTGCATTAAAAAGTAAAAACCCTTGATCAGTCACTAACCGCAATATTATAAATAATATCCAAAGTCCCAAAGAAAACAATTTTCAAACCCCTCCCCCCATAAAAAAATCCTGGATCCGCCTCTGCTGGGCATTATTTTGAATCATAGCAGTCTGAATAATTTTCACCTAAATGAGATATTATAATAATGCTCCACACAAATTAAAATACAACTATATAAGGTGATTATTTCATGTTACATACAATTGTTGACGCAAGTATGAGATTATATTTTGAAATATTTACGATCTCAAAATATAATAAATTTAGGACTAACGAGGTAAAAACGTAAACAAGGTTGGACACGTGTGTACAATTCAATAGTATGCGTATGGTATTTATATATATGCATGTGTGTGCATCCGCGTGTACGTGCGTGTGTATGTGTTTATCTAAATAGCGTAGAGTAACATTATTTAGACACACATGGTTAAACACATGGTATACACTGTACACCATGTGTTGAAAATTATAAGTATTTTTAATTTCAAAAAATATCGAAAGCATATTGAGTTACGGCAATTAAGTGATTGCAATATATTAAATGACAAATGATGATTTTTTTTTCGTTAAACTCTGTAGTTAAATGCCGTTGTTGTGATCGAATGATAAATAATTTTAATACGAATCTTTAAAACATTAAAATAGCGTTACTAGAAATATATTATAGATTAATATTTGAAAGTAACAGAACACTTGGAACTAGAAACATGTGATTACCGATTAATCTTTTCTTAATTCAGTTAATATGGGATATAGATATTTTGAAGCTATCTCGTATATATAGCTGGCATATTTAATTAATATATTGGAAACTTTATATGGCAATTTTTTGGTAGTTATCGACCGCAGCCTTTTGATAATTGGATAAACTTAAGTCGGTAAAATCTAATTAACTGAATTTCAGTAGCCGGGAAAATTGAATCAAATGTAGTATAAAATATTTTACATTAAAAAGATTTCTTTTCAAAGAAACAATTCTGATTTTAATCGTCGAACATAATATAATATATGGATAAGAATGAAATTATAAAACAAATAATTTTCTCTTTGGGGGACAATAAGTTTTCCATCATTACTAATTGATTTATAGACGTTATTACTATGTAATCATTTTTATTCAACATTGCCAATTTAACAGTTTAAGACCTGCAATCGTAAGCCGTACCTCTATTATCCATTCTATAAAAACTGATGTAAATTGCGGCCCGGTTATTATTAAAAAGTACGCGAGAACTAAGTCTTGTAAATTTTACATAAGTAGTGATCCACGATGTTGACAACATTATGAAAGTTAAAAATTATATTTTTTGGCACGATGTAATTTTTTTCTAGTTTTAGCAATTATAGAGTATGTATTCTAAAAAAAAAAATGTATCTTTTTCATATTTTACATGTTTTTTTGAACACGCATCTCCCATATTTATTTTATTTTTTAAGTGACTGGCTATGAATAAAAGGTTAAAAACCATGGACATAGTAAGGAGTGAACGTCCTAAACGTGTACTCCAAAGAAAACTGTTGTTGATCTCTATGATTCAAATTTGTTGTAAGGACTGCTAGTGCATAATTTTTTATTTTTTTTTAATTTAGTTTTTAAATATCAACAGTTTTTATTTGAATGATATTATTGTTAATAAATTATTTGAAAATGCTTAAATCTGGATTCCTATTTATGTTGGTATTAAAAATAAATAAGTATTTTAAACATTCGTAAAATATTGAAGAAATTTCGGGGGGACATCCTGGACATCCTGGACCCCCTCCTCAGATACGGGCCTTGAATAAAACACAAAGTATTTATTAAGTTTTTTAAGTTCTCTCGTATAAGCATGTGGTATACACCAATACCGGTATGAAAATTGGCATCAACGTTTAAAACTTCATACGCAATGATTTGAATTTCCTCTTCATTCAATATTTTTTGTGCAATTTTTTTCGTGTTTCATAACTCTTATCTTTTATAAAAAAAAGACAATATTTCAATGTTGCACATTCTTTATTTAAATACTATAAATAATTAATAATTTTTTTTAATTGTTATTTCTGCAATATCTCCCTCAGTATTATTTAAATCTCCAATTTTTTAAAAAAAATTATGTCGTTTATTTATTTATTTATTTTTATTATTATGAGCTGTGATTTGATTTGGTGTTGAAAACCAAGTTTCAGTATAACATTTTACGACATAGCAAATTCGTTTATTCCCGTTGCATTAGTTTATACTGTTTTCTAAATAAATATATTTTTACACAATATATTGCTTTTGCCATTCATAATGCTAGATAATGCGTAGATAAAATGCACGGGGTGTTTTAAAACGTATTCCACGTTATGAAATGCCGCTTAAAAATGTAATGACTAATTCCAGAAACTTTTTATAGTTGTCTCGTGATAAATCATCATTAATTTTGTGTTTACCCTTTTATCTTTAACTCCAGCTAAAAAAATATTTTGATTTATATTTTTCCATTATTTTCGACATTTTTCAAATAATAGTATGTCAAGTCCAATGCTTGTTGTTAATTTTACTTCACTAAAGATACCTTGTAAAATTATATCATAAATATAATATCAACAAGCTAAGTAAAATATTGCGGTCTAATTTTTATTCCATAAGATAACACACACCATATATACCCATATTACTTGCAGTTGTGACAAACATAAAAGCTTAATTTTTTTCTGATAAAAACCACTTTTGTAAAATTTCAAAATGCCTTTACTTAAACCTTTTACTTCACCATTACCCAAAGTTATTTTTGAACTCCTAACAATTGTTCCACATTAGGAGCAGTTACAGTAATTGGAAGTCGATATACATGTGAATTTATTATAAAATCAGAAAATATTTTGGAATTCCAATGAAGTAACAAAGACTGAACATTAAAATTAACAAATTTTGATTTTAATAACAGATCATACATTGACATTTATTTTGAAAATCAAAATGTCTAGAATTATTTACTGTTATCGGCTATTATATGAATAATTAATCTACCAGAAATGATCGATGTCGATTCTATAAAAGTGGAGTTAATAACATTTAATTGTTGTACATTATTGACCAGAACAGTTGGTTTAGATATATTTTTTAGAGGGGAAAAATCACTATTTGTCATTTAATAATTACAATAAATTTAAATTCAAATTTTGCTAATTAACTCAGTACCAGATTTGCAAATAATAGTAGCTGGGGAAATTGTAAACAAAGAAATTACGCTTTGTAAACAGCTTACGTTCTATATAATGTCATTTGATTTTTAAAAGTAAGTTCGCAAAAAAAAATTTATATTTATTGAATAGGATTTGAAACATATATATATAAAAAATAGAACGATCTGTAGCGTTTGAATGCCTGTTCTTTCTTGCAATATTTAAGTTGTAGTATGAATACTTTTAAACACAATATTACAAACGATTGTATCCAATTGAACGCTTACGGTCAAAAACCAGAGTAATATAATATTTAATTTTAAAATAACTGCAACTTAATCGGTCCGTATAATTAATTGCATAACTCAAATTATATAAGTCTTTACGTAAAACGCTAATTACCATACTTACCTGATGGAATTCCACTTTGTTCGATATTTTCTTTTCGACTTTTCTTGAGCTTCAGAAAAATACTCACGAAACAAAAATAAATTACTTTTTCAAAGTACATATTGTATGAATAACAGTTTTCAAAAATCAAACTGATTCGGTATACAGAGTAAGAGCTTTTTAAGTTTTAATCAGAACTAAAAATTATAAAATTCATATTCGATAATAGTAAAATCAATTTTTAAAAATACGATCATAGAGTAATATTTTTTTTTTATTATTATTATTCACAAGTATATACACAATCTATACAAATGAATCTAAAATAAGTGTATAAAAGGTCATACATAACATGAATTACTTGAATAAGAAGCCACCCATTAGTAACACTTAGCTTAGCATATGTTTACAATTGACGAGATTTATTTTTAATTAAAATGATCCCGACACAATTTCCCATTAAGTCTGCGTTGTGGGTTTCCAGGAAGTGTGAAGGTATGTAACTCTTTTATTAGTGGGTTGGGATGATTTTCTAAGTTGGCAAAAAACCGTTTGTTAAAAAAAATCCACTTCAGTTGTAACAGGTTTGATACCTAAATCTTGGTGGAGGATTAAGTTAAAGATATAGAAAGGAGCGTTAGTGGTATTTCTTAGAGTAATATTCCGAAAGACTTGAATTTTATTCAAGTTTGTTTTTTTGCTTATCCCTAGAGTTGTAACCCATATGTCCATATAGGCTTTAGAAGAGTTATGTAAATAAGTAATTTAGTTTTTAAACTAATACATTTATTATTAAATAATAACATTTTTAATGATCTAGATCGAGCGTTAAGGATCAATATTTTAGCTCTTATGTGTTTGTTCTATGTTAATTTTTAGTCATGAATTAAACCTAAATATTTAACAGCATTGAAGGGTGGCATGAGTATATTATTGGTTGAAACATTTGAATAGTTTAAGAGTAAAAGTTGTATAGGCATATTTACTGTGATTTACTTTTACGCTCCATTTTTCGTACCATTCAAATTGTAGATTTAAATGAGACTGTAAATTAGTACAGACGTTGATGATTCACAGCATATTTGAAAATGGTGATTTTTAAGGTAATATTTAATTAAAAGAAAGAACGATGAGGGTAAGAATTTCGGAAGTTTAAAAAGCAGGTCCTTGTGCCATACTTGGTCGAAGGACTGAGTTATGTCTGAGAAAACAGCTGTGCAATAATATTTTTTTTCGAGAAATGTACTAATAGCATCAACTACTCTATAAGCTTGATATACCATGATTTGTCTAGCTCTGAAGCCGAACTGTGAATCCAGAAGAATATTTGTTGCGAATATATGTGGTGATAATAGTTTAAGAATAAGCTTTTCACAGATTTTCGAAAGGTAGGGTAAGAGACTAATAATTCTATACGAGATTGGGACATCCGGTGGTTTTTCTGATTTAACTAACATAACTATTTGCAAAAATGTCCAGCTTAGTAAAAAATATGAAAGTCTTATGTTGCGTTATATCTTGGGTGTTTGGTCAAAAGGTGTTAAGTCAAAATTATTTTTAATCAAAATGATACATATTGACTTAACTCTAAAATACCTTAATTATCAAATAGTTTTTAACTAACTTATAAATACCAATGCAATAATTTAAATGGATTCAATGTAAGACTTAAACTGTCTGGACCAAAAAAAAAGATAAAATTATTTAAAATAGAAATTAATCAAAATCTCATTTATTCAAAAATCTGACTTAACTCCTTTTGATCAAGCACCCGAGATATATATAAGTTAGGAGCATTATCGTTTTTCTGAACAGCCATATAGCAACTTTGGCTGTTATTAAATCATAGCCTAGAAAATTTTTAAAGTATTTTTTTAGTATTAGTGAGAAGTATTTTATAGGGCAAGTATATTGTAATGGAGAGTTTAGATATATTTTAACATTTTCTATATTTTGTTCTATATATTGGTTAAGGTGTCATTGTGTGGTTTAAAGGTTTCAGATAGATAGGATTGGAATACCATGGTTTTTCGTCATCAGAGATAGATAAGGTATTGTCAGAATTTTTTAGTGGGCAAGAAGGAATTTTATATTTTAGCAGGTCTGAGTAAATCAAATCTATTTGAGAGAATAGTTTTTTTTTTGTTTTTATTGGTGTATACTTGCGGTGATGTTGGGTGTTCAGAATTTGAGGGAATAGAAAAATTTGTTATTTTAGTATCTATCCAATTACCACTCGTTGCGATAGTTTGCAATGTTATCATTGTTGAATTTAATTGAGTATTCGGAGGTTGTTAATCTTTTTTTTTTTCCTTAGTTATATTGGTCATAATTACATTAATAAAAAAATAATATAATTGACATATATCATTTTTAATTTTAGTTTTTAATTAAAATAGGAACACGTAATCTAATTACTGGTCCAAAGGTTGTCGCGAGTATCGGTTCCTTAGAAGGGAGATTAATATTATACTGTACTACATTCACTGTACTACTTAGCACGCACTTACAGTTGTATTATACTAAATTGGATACTCCCTGTAGTACGAAGGTTCAACGAATTGAGCTGATAACTCAGAGTTAAGTGTTCAAAAATCACGTCAAATGGTAGAAGATACGAAAATTTTGACACGGATAAGACGCAACAATTCGGACATAACGCGGAACTACTAAAAGCGTTTGCGTACAGTACGACTATTCGTGTATGACTGAGCAATAAATAAAAAAAAAAAAGAATTCCATACTACATATAATCGATAATTATGGCTATTACCTAATTGCGACCAATATTAATTTTCAAATTTTATTTAATTTCTTAACAACAACACTAATACTAATTTTTTCAGGGCTCACGGTATATTTACAGCACTTCGTCCAAATGTCTTGAGAGCACTCAATCGTGTTTAAATCAATTTACGAACTTGGGTAGTTAAAAGAAAGCAAACGCTGCGTTATCACAATTGTGGAGTTGTTGAAACTATACCTTTCATATTTTCTTCTATGAGAAATAATGTATGCACATAATACTTAAAAAACAATTATTAGAGCGTATTAAATTAAAACTGGTTAAATGCGGGTAACCGTCTGGAATTGTCCTTCGGGTGTACTTCGGTAACACCATGCGTTTTTATGTCTCATTGAAGAACTTTGTAGTATTTTTGTACTACTTAGAGTATAAAGTGCAGACGACCTTTTTCAAACACATTGATTTATCGGTGTTTACGAAACTCTATAAAAATACACTTGTGTGCGATAGAAGATATTTTCTTTTACTCTTCGAAAAATTTAATCCTGCATGCGTGTCTGATAAAAATAAAAAAATAAAACTGTGTATCAAAATTTAGTATTAATGATTAATAAATAAATATGATTATCTTTAACTTTTCACATAACTTCTTTTGTCTACAAGCTCATATTTTTATTTTTATATTTTGATTCCCTACGGTATTCGTTTCTATTTTTAATGAAAATTTATTACTGGAATTGTAATAGATGGTATTGTCTTATTGCAAATATATATATATATAGTCATAAATATTTGTTCGTCTTATTCGACTCTAAACTAAGCTTTTTTTTATCAATACAGATAAAAATAAAAATATTGTAATAGGAAAAACTATGTTTATAACTCATATAAATATTATTCACTACCCAGTTGTACAGAAAAATCTCAATATAATTGTATGAGCTTGTTACATTTATCAAATTTTAGACTTTAAGCAGAGTAGATGAACTATATCGATTCTTATACATTGCCGTGTTTATTTCTTAACTATAGAAATATAAACAATGGTTGTACATGTTTATGTTGCCCGAGTACTACAATAGTTTATAGGATTCCTAATAGTATTTTATTTAAAATGTATATAATTATATAAAATAACATGAAAGTTTATACGACAACGTAGCTCTTCTTAAGACAACTTTCGCAAACACACAATAAACTATATGATACTATTTATATTAGTTTAAGAATTTATCATTTTCTATGAAAATTATTAACTATTCATTATGCAAGTCGCTAATTAAATTAAATTAATAACGTAAAACATTTTGAAATTTTGGTTAAGAGTAACTTTTAAATAAATAGTTAACCATGCACGATGGTCAACAAAAATGTACTTTTAGAGTTTTTCACTATTCCTAAGCTTTAAAGCACTTAATAGTGTATTCGCAATCAATTTTGTAAGTTTTGCATCTTACTCAAACCCTAATTCAATTTAACGCACTCCACCTATCATTTTTTGTGTATTTTGATTAAATATGATTTCAATGCATATAAAAACTTATCTTAAAAGATTAGACGGAGAAATATTTTATAATTTAAAAAAATATTCTTACAATACCTAGTTTTCTAGTCTCCTTAATATTTGTTATTTTATTTTTATATTTTATTTTACAGTACAGGACGAATCTTTTAGATATAAAATATTAATATAACAATAATAAAAATACATTATGGAAACTAGGCTCAAGTTTTAAAGGGAGAGGGAAAGGTCGGTATTGACGATGTGCATAAAACGGATGATCGGAAAGTTGAGATAGTAATATGAGGATGAAAAAAGAGCATGGAATAGAATAGATGATCGTGTATGGTGACAAAGGACATTGAAAAAAACATGATATAGAGATTTGTGGCTATTATATTTTATTTAGTCTTTTTCAGTTATAGTGATAATTATTCTAATCCTTTTGACACTATTTTGGACAACAAAACCTTATTAGAAATGCATCTATTAAAATCGTATTTCTAAAAACCATCCAAAAATTTTGGAAATGGTAAATGTTATCAAACTATTCTATTCATATGTCCTTAAAATAAGTAGATAACTTATAACTCAGAAGATGGATTGTTATTTTTAATAGATTTATAAATTATAATTTTATTTTACTTTTTTGTCCAAATATTTCATCGGTGCAAAACAAGCATGCCCGTTATAATGTTACACATTACATAAACGACGTGCGCTCGAATAAAAAATTTTCACCATTTTACCGATGTGATATTTAATATATTATTTTAATATTATGTTTTTTTTTTTTTTTTTACAGTAGTTCGATGATATCAGTGTGAAACCATGAAGTGACAAGATTAAATCATGATAGTCTCGCTTCATATTGCCATTTACATAAGTTTTTTCGTGTTCAACAAATTTTCCACCGGTAAAGATGCTGTTAAAACGGACTTCCTGACGACCACGGTCGGGCCGCTACTTGCTATCGACGAGCGCGAAAAACGGATATCGAATACGACGCGTGACCGCTGCCCCGGGTGCGACGAGCCCCACGACGCTGGCGACGGCGGCAAGAGTGGCGGCGCAGGCATCGGCTCGGTAGCCGAACATTCCACCGGCGTGTTGAGCAGGGCCGCGAACGGGACCGGCGGCGGCAAGGGAACGGACACCGAGAGGTCGAGACCGCGGTCCCGCGACGCCGGCAACAATGGCACCGCGGCGAAAACGACCCGTCGCCCCGGACCCGCGAGAACGCCGGAATCGCCGCGGAACGTCACATCGGAACGCCGCGACTCCGCAGTCCGGCCGAAGCCGGGCAAGAGGCTAGGGGCCGGCGGTGCCCGGAAACCAGCGCCGCCACCTACGCCTCGAACGCCGCAACCCTCTCCACCGCCCAGCACGCCACAACCCTCGCCCTTACCCCCGACGCCACCAATGCCGCCACCACCACCGCCACCGACCCCCGTGGACGTAATGAATCGCACGGCCTGCGGCGTAGCGATGACGGACTTCGAGACCAGGTACCCCGTGGGTCTGTGGAAGGAGCACGGGCTGTACACGGACGACTACGCTAGACTGATCAACGCGCACTGGTTCAAGTTCGCGCCGCCGGACCCGGCGTCGCACTACGCGCTCGCGTTCCTGTACACCGTCATTATGGTGTTCGGCTGCTTCGGCAACTCGCTGGTGATCTTCATGTACATCAAGTAAGAACTACTCGCACCGGGCACGCGCAAGCTCGGGGCCGTAACCGTACGGATTTTACCGGGGTCGCGGTTTCGGTAGGCGCTCTACATCTTTTTTTTTTTTACTCTAGAACATTTTCGTTGTTTTTGGATTCGAATCCCATTAACATCTGTTATTTTTATTTGAGTATAACACACAGATACCTCGTATTATAATAATATGTTGAACAATACGTCATGTTAAAACCTGACCAATTTTATTTTTTCAAATCAATTTTGTAAACATTGGTGTTCCCATGGGGTACGCTACATATAAACCGTATACTACGTTTACTCTTGAGTCCCGATCATTTCACGGAGAATTATTAAATGTAATTCGTTTTATAGGTTCTAATTTAGGCATTATTTTGTCAGACGATTAGTGTATTACTATTATTATTATTATGTTAAGTAATTATTGACGGTTTACTAGGATGATATCAAAGTATTTAAATAATTTTAATTTCTATTTTTGTAAAAAAACAAAAATGTATGGATTTCAGTTTTTCGTTAATATTCATAACTCTTTTCCATCACCACCACCGCCACTGTCTGAATCATGAAAATGTTTATATTCAGACACTTGTCGGCATAGTATACCCTCTCAACAAAACGAATTGAAACATTACTATTTGTATAACATCATTTGTACCATAATAGACAACATTATAAACGTTCCATTTCGAATTTATATGGAATAAAATCAATATTTTATAATACTATTATTAAATTCCCAGTCTTAGTGTAATTGCATTCCGTTAAATGTAACGCAATCCGTTCGATGTGTTGTTCTTCTTGCAGATGCAAGTCGTTGCAAACGCCGGCCAACGTGTTGATAATGAATCTGGCCGTCAGCGATTTCATCATGATAGCGAAAACGCCGATCTTCATCTACAACAGTTATTACCAAGGCCCCGCGCTGGGGAAATTGGGTAAGCCCGTCGATGCGATTACGTAATAATTTTTTTATTGATTTTTCGTTCGATTCGCCCCGCACAGGATGTCAGATCTTCGGGTTTTTCGGTGGTTTGACCGGCACAGTGTCCATCATGACGCTCGCGGCCATATCGCTGGATCGTTACTACGTGATCGTGCACCCGCTAAACGCGGCCGTCAAGACCACCAAGCAGAGGGCCCGGGTATGGATCGGCCTGATATGGATCTACGGGTTCGCGTTCTCTGTGGTCCCGGTACTGGACCTGGGGTACAACCGGTACGTGCCGGAGGGCTACCTGACCAGCTGCAGTTTTGACTATCTGACGGACGTGGGCCCGGAGAAATCGTTCATATTGGTGTTCTTCGCGGCCGCGTGGTGCGTCCCATTCGCCACGATATCGTATTGCTACGTGAAGATACTGCGCGCGGTGTGCATGACCAGCGAGATGGCGGCCAGCCGGTTCGGGCAGGAAGAGGAGAAGCGAAAGACGGAGATCCGGCTCGGATACGTGGTGATCGGCGTCATCGTGCTGTGGTTCGTCTCTTGGACACCGTACGCCGTAGTCGCGCTGTTGGGCGTGTTTGACCGGAAGGAATTCATCACGCCGCTGAACTCGATGATCCCCGCGCTGTTCTGCAAAGCGGCCAGCTGCATGGACCCGTGGATATACGCGATCACCCATCCGAGATTCAAGAACGAGCTTACCAAACTACTGGCAAAGAAGGGCCGTGGTCTGGAACGGGACTACGGTATGAAGAAGGGATGGAGCCATTCCAACAAGAGCGGCAACGGCTTCAGGAACCAGTCGAGCACCGAAGACGAGGACGTGGAGGAGATGATCGTGCAGATGGTCAACGCCGACGACAGGATTCGCCGGCATGGGTCGACGTCCAGTCACAAGACCGATGAGACCCGGGCCCTGGAGACAAAGTTCCCGCCCACCAGGCAGGAGAGTCTCAAGTACATGCCGCCCAGCTGGTATAAATTGCCCAGAACCTCGTCCAAGAGCAGCATCAAATCGGACGCGACAAAACTCGTTGCGAGCGACAATGCTACCACCTCCACCACCACCACCAATAAGTGATAGTGTTATAATAATTATTGTATTTATTTAGTAACATTATAATATAGTTATTATCGATATTGACCGATTGAGTCCACGGTTAGCGATTCGTGATTTCTACTGGTAAACGCTGTGATTAAAAAATGCTAGTCTATGTTGGTAATTTGATCTCGCACTTTGTGTTAAGGATGATTTACGAATATGTGCATAATATTACCGTTATGTTGTCGTTGTGATCGTACATTTTTTTAATTTTTTTTTTTTTCTTAGGTGCTTATTCGTTTTTGGGTAGAATAATAAACATAATATAATACTACATTCGTGACCGCTCACGCGTATTGACGAGCACTCCTCCGTATAAATATTATGTCTAGTATGAAATAAATTAAATGGATGTTATTCATATTATATTCTTTACCCTGTATATCAGAATTATATATTCCTATTTTTTTATTATTATTACTTTTATTTTGCATACCTTTTGTACTACTATTGAAATGTGTGACGTGGATACAAAAAGTTACCTTAAAATTGTATGTTTAATTAATTTATGATGTTTCTCGATTTCCATTTAAAAACCCAAAATATTACAAACTAGGGTTTGTCTTACACGTAATGATTTTTTTCTCTCTATTGCTTATCATATTAAATCGAAAAACTTTGAGTATTTAGTTTCCTTTAAACTAAATATATATATATATATATGTATATACACTAAAGAGCGCATTTTTTATGACGTTTTAAAATGCACTTATTTTACACAATTGAAAACATAAAAATGTTAATTTGCATACAACAATTTATCCATGAAAACCACACTAGCTATAAGTGCATGTTTTTCACGTGATGAACTGTCATTTTTCATTCCATTATTCTATACTTCTATAATGAAAAATTCATAATTCTACCGGAAATTCCTAAGACTCACCTGACAATCTATGTAGACATATAGTATTAGTATAATAAAAATTTTATTTTTAAAAACTATTTATATATATATATATATATATATATATATAAATGTATACAATACATATAAATATACATACTGTAATAGCAATAAAAACTTAACATTTTATAAACAATAATATGTATACACATTATTTATATGTAATTTTTCATGCTTTAAGGACCATACCTAATAAACACAACATTTGGTGGGTTACTTACTCTCTAAAAGGAGCTTTATATGTATGTATTTAATATTGAATGGTTACCACACTTTTAGTAGTTTACGTTTGTACCAATAATTTTCCTTTAATTATTTAATAAATAATATAACTGCATTTTAAAAGTTAAAATTGAAACTTCTTTGAAACTCAAAGCCAGTAAACAATTGGATAGTTAAAATAATCAGCCACAACTATTATGTTTACATTATGTTAACTGATGGAAACATTTTAAACGACCATTCATATCGAAATTTTGATTATTCGAACAGAAAACAACCAACAATTTCCAGTTATGAGTTTAAAAATTTAAAATTTAAAAGATCAAAGATCACAATAATTAACAAACTAATTACATTAGTTATACGTTATTTATGCGCTGTGCTAATCCGGCCATTTGTGTACACACATAATTTTGACACATTTCAAATACTATTCATATAACACTTTAGTAATAGTCAAGTATCAGATTTACCAGTAGAGCAGGGGTGCATAAATGCACAGTCATCTAAATCAAGCTTGCGGTCTCATTACAAACTACGAAACTACTTGTCTTCAAAATCATAATTGTGTTTAGAATATGATGATTTTAATGGTTATGATACTAGAATGGTTAAAATTGTTATGAGAAAACTGATTTTATATTAAGTATATTTTTATTAATTATAAAATAATTATGTAATACTAATTCAACAAACTTACATTTTATAATAAAAACACAGTATTTCAACTATTAAATACATTTGATATCATGAAATAATTTTTAGATTAATTTATTTCTTAATACATTCCTGAAATAATTTTAATTTAAATATGTGAAAGAATTTTACTGAATTTTTAGTGAATTTTAAATGTATTTATTTTAAGTCGTGAGAACTAAATTCACAGCCACCAGCCCTTGGCATCACGAATAATAAAACGATTTACGGGACTTTTCGCTGAATTATAAAAATCTATACTTACCTTAATATTTAAAGTAAAAAAAAAATTTGAATATGACAGTGTTAAGATTTTTATAGGCAATTAAAACACAATATTTAAAAAATAAAAAATGTTCCAACATTATCCAAGTCATATCCAAATAAAACGTACTGGCAAATCAAATAATAGCTTTTATAATGACACTTCGGTGTTATAGTAATTAAATTTTTTCCTAAACCAGATAATACCAAAGAAATTCGTTTAAATGTACTGTTTTTAACACTATTTATATAATTTTTTGTTAATAGAATTTCATTTGTCGGTTTTGCCGACATTTAGTAAATGTACCATTTAGAATACAAAATAATACAAGTCATAAGAATGTCACACTCGAAGAGAAAATAATCATACATAAGTTGAAAACAATAATACTTAAATTAAAATAACTATCAAAAACTATTACATTCTCATATAAAATAAAATCTGTTCACCGACAGCGATTTTTAATTCAAAATACTTATCGGCTGCACAAACAAATCAATCAATGATACAGTACTAGTAACATAGATAATTAGTTTTAATTTCTCAAAAAACGTAAATCTTATATAACTGTAGTTCAATAATGGTATAATAAACTGAGATTTGTGCACATACTTTCTAGTCGTGCGTCGAATTAATTTCTACGTTTATAAAGTGAACCAGGAACAGGGTGATCAAATTATCAATTCGTTTTCTACAGTAGATTGAACAATTATTTTTATATTAATATTAAATATTATACATTTATATGATAATACGTACGGATACCTGTTTACTCGAGTAAGTGTACGATATACATAAGCTTGACATTTCTGAAAAACATTATAACCCTACATCACGAAAGCTGCCCGTGTGGAAATTTATCAATAGAACGAAGACACACAGCATATTTTATTTCCTTTTGTTATATATTGACACATTGAAGTTAAAGCACGCGCTTTATTGTTTTTTTTTTTTTTTTTAATAATCCGCTTATAATTTATGCACTATGATGTATAAAAAAAATTACACACTTCGAAAAAGAATAGACACACCTCCAAGACCTAACACCGAATAAAATTTTAACATCTTGGATATACTATATGTCTGGTATACCTACTCAATAATATAATTTTATCTACAATATTTTATTACAACTGTTGTATAGATATTTCCGTAATATTTAAATTTATTTATATATTAATTTTTAACAATCTATAAGCTAAATAAACTGAACATTTATACCACTACACATTAACTCTCTAAAATATTATTGAAAATATATAGGTATGACAATGTTTATAACATGGGAAAAAATCACAACACTTATCAACATCTTTAATTTATAATTTTTTAATTGAAACTCACACTTAGCCATAGGCATGCGCAGATCTGTCTTTCAGGGGGTACCTATAATACTTTTGGGCCCCAACTTAACAAAATGTGTAGGTGTATATAATAAATTATAATGTATAAATAATTAAATTAATACAACTTTAATTTTTTATTTAATATTGTGATATGTTAGTCCAAAGGAATATTTTTTTCTTGAATCTCGTATATTTTTCTCAGATAGCTTCAACTATTTATGATTAGTAGTCTTATAATCAATTTTAGCTGTTATATTATCATAACAAAATTATGAAATAAAATTTAGAAAATTTAGTTTTATTTTTTTCTATTACGGAATATCATTTAGATATATTTAAGAATAAATTACATTTAATTTGAGCAACATCAGTTAAAATACGAACCAGTTACTCTTAAATGTTAGAACCCTATTAACATTTTGAGGTACCCGGGCACAACCGGAACCCTTTAAGCGCATGCCTACGTACTTAACTACAAATTGTAAGAAATTCTATACATAAATTTGAGTAAAATATACTACTTTAATCATCCTTGCAGATAAATAAGTTTAATATACATTGTTTAGTTCAAAATATATGGATCAATAAAAATGAACACTCATAATATCATACAAGGAAATAGGAATACTTTAGAGTTTATTTATTTTTATCTATAATTTCAAAGAAATATAATATTTGGATGGTTTTGAAATTAATCTTGAGATAATAATGTGAATAATTATTGGATTTATTAGTTTACCTGGTTGTATTAATTAATATATATATATTGTTACATTCTAAAAATATTTTTATATTATAGAAACAAAAAACAGTAATTTAACATTTATACTTACTCAAAATAACATGAATTAAAAACAAAATAAAAAATGTAAAATGAGATTAAAAAAAAAGGATAATTGCCACTTTACAAAAATGTAATTAGTTTATATGCTTGAAAAAAATTGTTTAAATGTAACTCATAAACCTCAAAATTAAAATTAAAAATCACCAAATACTAACATCTATATTAGAAAGTTCAATAAAAATTAAAAAAACTAGTCATAAAAAATTAATTTAAATCATATAATTTGGTATGAAACTCTGAAATTATGAATGTACAAGTTGATATACATTACTGTAAAAAAAATAACATATTATTACATTATTACTTAATATTATAAACATTTGACATATAATTATTATATCTTAAAAATGAGGTATTAAGCATAGTTTATAAAAATGGTAATTCGTAATTATGAAAATAGTTAAATAATTAATTTTAATACTGTTGTACCCTGTGCTTTAAAAAACAAGTATACACTATAAGTATAGAACACAATAATTTATATTTTATAATAAAATAGATTTAATCACAAATAAAAATGTATTGTAGTTTTTGCACAACTCGTGCACGAACTATATATAATTTAGATGTTTGGATTAAAATGAGCATGACAATAGATTAGTTTACGATGACAAAACTATTAATACATATGCTTTGAATCAATCTTTCTGACAGTAAATAATATGATCATATAATCATTTAATAACCAGCTAAACAGACATTATTTTAACTACTATTTTAAATAAATAAAAATTTTAATAGCCACTGAAAAGTAATCTCTAAAATTCTATTTTGTATTAACTAAAGTGTGTTATAATTAATATGGATAGTAAAAATAGGCACATACAACTCATTTAATTTTCCAATAGTAATAAATAGTCATAAAAAAAAATAGCAATCAAAACAATAACAAACCATTAGACAAAGTGTAAAAATACTTAATACTGATAATACTATAACTTATCATTAATATCCTTGCTTGCATCACCATTTTTTTCCAAATCGTTTATATGCACTTGTTCGTATTTCCTTAAAAAAAAAAATAAATAAATTACGTCTTATCTACAATGTTGTGTAAATTTATATATTTTTACTATGAATAAATTTTTTCATCGATATAATATGTCAACTAGTATAATCAATATATTGTAATTTATGTAAAATAAATACAATATACTATGAATACAATAAATACATGAATCAGCTTTTGTTTTCTTAATTTTTTTTCTCTATTATAGTATTTAAAATTATTCACAATATTAAAATCGATTAAATTCTATAATCGAATGAAGAAAAATACTATTTACCTACAGTATTTTTACTAGAAATTTTTTTGAATACTTTTTCAAAAATAAAAATAATTTATATCAAGAGTCGAAGATTCGAATTTTATGTTAATAATTCATGATCAAAATGAATGTGTTTCGATGTCTACTCAACTATATTAATTCAAATGTTTCAGATGAAAAAAACACAGAAATCGTATTAAAAATCAAGTAAGTAAATTATCAAAGCCCAGAAAAAACGAAATCTTTCGTAACTTGATACTAAATAAGCGCCCTAAAAATATTGGTAATTTAAAGAATAATATAATGATAAATATATGATTATATATTTATATTTATAATATAATATGTCATAATATGTATAAGTGTTCATATGAATGCAATGACGTACATACTTATTTTAATTTATGTTATTGATTATCAAAATATTAAATAAATTGAGCTGTAATATAAAATATCTTATCAAGTTTGTATACATTAAAGTAATTTCAAATTATATAATGACCGATAAGAACAATATAAAATTACTATTTAATATTTTAATATATAATTCATAGTATTAGCAATAAATATGACTAAATATTATTAAAAAGGTTAAAGTTCCAGTAATTATAATCAATAATGTAAACAGATTACTTGTACGTAGGTTAATACAATTTACGCATTCTACGTCTAAATATTTTATTTCTATATATCTCAGTAAAATATAATAGGTACGATTATAGAAATAGCTCAAATTGTACACGCTAAAACTCGAAAGAGTTTAAAACCGCAAAATGACGAACACGTGAATATAAAAGTATTGCAATGATTTATAAATATATACAACAATATTTTATACTTTTTACCACTTATTAAAGGAATATAGTTCAAGCAATTGATTTCAGTACGTTTCCATACATAATGCTAAGTTGTTTCGCAATAACAAAAATAATAAATCCACACTATATCAACATTACAATTACATCTGGTAATTGTGAAATTGTCCAGATGAAATAATGCTATAATATTAATTCAAATGTCATAACATTTGAAGTTCAATAAATTATATCATCATAACATAGTATGTAGACTTTAATTTACATCTCATCACATTTGACTAATGACTCGAACCGTTCACATAATTTAACATAATTCAATAAATTTAAAGAATCAGAAACGTCGAGTAATAATTGTATTTGTATAGAATACGACGTAATTATCAAAACAGAATACATCACCTTGGCAAGTTATACACAAAAAATAAATAACTCCGGATTTCTATAATTTCTCTTTTGTTTTTCCCTTCTTTTACATTTGAAATTTTGAATAGTACGAATCACAAATTGTTCTTGACATTCCTCTATATCATTACATTCAAAGCCACACTTAAAGAGGGGGGGATTGTGAAGTCCATGCCACGGGCTTCGAGCATGGTGGAGGCCAAGCACTTACTTTATTTTTTACACTTCAAATTGCGGAAATAATTTATATTAGTATACATTATACAATATAATTATGTAATAAACATTTATCGTTCTGTCAACGTTATCTAATTAATTACTAATAGACTAAAGTCTGAAATAAAATAAGACAAATAGGCATAATAAGGAAACCTTTCGCAAAGAGAGAATGCATTTCTAATAATTTTTTTATTTTTAAAATTGTATGGTTTGTATTTTTTTTTTCTATTTACTTTTGTTAAAAAAACATTACGGTAAAGCAAGTAAATAAATAATTTAGTAAACTAAATAAATAAAATAAATAGAGATAAAGAAAACTAACACAAAAAATTAAATAAGAAAGCCAGAGGAATATATAAAGTTAATTATGAAATGGATGATAGGAATGGAGTAAGAGTTAAGGAGAAGATTAGTGAATAAAGGGCTATAACCAAAAGAAGATAGGAAAGAAAGAAAAAATTGACGGCTAACATGAAGAGAGGGACAATTAAAAATGATGTGGTTAAAAATTTGAATTATAAAACTATTATCATGTTTGTCGTAATTACATAGGAAACGGCGTAAAAATGTAAAAAAAAATACGATATGGTTAAAAATGTAATGCTAAATTATTTAAAATGAGCGGTCATGAGCGTGATACAAATAAAACGTTTTAGAGTATTTCTAAAAAAAAAGAAAAAACAAATTTTTAAATATGCTAAATACAGGACGAATGTCAATACAGCAAATTAAGGAAATTCCTAAAAGAATTTTAATAACTAACATAATATTGAAATTAATGACACTGTACAACTCGACAATCATCCAGGATAAAAATGTTTAGTAAATTTATGTAGATTTAATCTCTAATAATTTTATAATTGAAATTTATGTATAATAAAATGTATTATTTACTTTATCCTTATAGTAAAATAAAAAATTGTAATTATAAAAAAAATTGTTCGTCCTTTGTCTACATTACAGCAAATAACTTTTTTATTTAGATTTAAGTATTTGGGTTGAAGGTGAAAACTCGGAGGGCTACACAATGATATTTTGCTCAGGCTTCGCAAGTTCTAAGAGCAGCCTTGATCACATTAACATACTCATACGATTTTTAGAAAGATCATCTTTTAGTGTTGCACAAATTAAATTCGGTTGATGCACACGAGATATTTAAAGAATTCGATATATGACGAGTCATACATCTAAAATAGATCAAATAAAAAATTGTGTTTGAATTCACTTACTTTCCAGACGTAACAATGAGATCTTCGATAGTATCAGGCATTTTTTTGTTTAACGTCTCAGGTAACACAAGCGACAACACTCCGATCGTCAACGCCAGACTGCCGTAGACGATCAACGGCATGCTAATCCAAATTTCACTCTGAAAATATATACGAATGTTTAATAACAAATCGGTGACGTTCCAATACGTGAACGTTGTGTTTCTCTTCCGAATATACTTCGTTGCGCACCGCACATACCGTATTATTGATGTATGGAGCTACGATCCCGCCAATCCTGGCGAAAAATGATCCTACGCCCAAGCCCATATTCCGCACAACGGTCGGAAACTGTTCCGCGGTGTAGACGTACACTGCACCGTACGATGCAGTTATGGACATTTTGGCAACTAGCGCACAGGAGATAACTAACCACGTGTTACCTGGAATAAAATACAGTTCAAGAGTCAAATTTGTCAATGATTAATTGCAAACAAAATAATCGTAAAATTAATTTTAAAAATCTGTATAAAATAATGGCATGGTGTTTATAAACACTTCTATCTTCGACAGAATGCTTTTATTATCAAGTAAAATGAGTTCAATGATTAATTATTAAGACTTACTCTTAATCATCCCAATAAAATTAAAAACAACAATATATTCACGTTTAATAAACAAATCAGAAAAAAAAGTTTTAATTGTTTTAGATCTTTAATTTTTTTTTAAGACATATTTTAATTTTTCTTTAACTATTTTCCCATTGGGACTGGGAACATTTATCAACATATTTTCAATTTCACTAAAAATATCTATTGAGTAATTGGCTGTTTGATTCTTCTAAACTTGTGAGTTTTGTGGATAACTCAGATAATTATAATTTTAAAAATGCTAAACTACATTTAACTACAAAAATTAACGCCGTAATTATATTTTTATTGTAAAATTACTTTAGAAATAATAATTTATATATTTTATGACGTGAAATACTTATATAAAAATTGCAATAATTGCAAAAGTTACAAAATCGTTGAAAGTGTAAGAAATTGCATTATTAAAATAAATAGGAAGACTGTAATTAATCCAATTCGTATACATATTTGACCAGATTTGATTTACCTGGTATCAATAAAAATGTCTATACATTTTTTAAAAATATCTATTAAATCCTGTCTTTACTTTAAAGAACACACATGGCACATAAATTGGTCTTGGTCTTACAGAGCATTGAAGCTGTTATAACATTATACAAAACATTTCAGAGTCGTACCATATTATATTTATTATTATACTTTGTCAGAATTTCTCATATAAAAAATATAATGAATTTAAAAATGAAATGACATTTCTTTATATTTGTAAATGACCACATAGTGGATCCATAACAATATACTGGATTCTTAAATCTATGTATGATTAACATAATTTCCTTACTGCAGCCTTTAAATCAAATATTAACACCTACTACTCGTAAAGTATAATTAATTATAAAAATTTATTTACTTTTGGATATGACTAGCGTTGCTAAAAGTGCTAATCCGGCTAAAATAAGGAATCCAGATATATTTATCTTCCTGCCCCATCGGTTCATGGTCAGTAACAAAAATATATAAGCTGGGAACTCGACTAACCCAATTAAGTTGAACACCAAAAAATGATTTCCACCTAAACTGGAAGTACTCCAGGACAAACCATAGTAAGCAGTACTGTTGACAAACCTTAAAAAAAATATATATATATAAAAAGCATTAGATGTAACAGTACTAATTTTCAGTCATTAAAGTAACGAATTTGTATTTTATAAAAAGCAGAAAAAAATGTCAATAAAAAACTATCATTATGGGTTTTTTTTTTTTTTTAATTTCAAAGTTCAAACAAAAATATTTAAAATTAAATTCACATAAGAAAGACCAACAAATAATAACAATTAATTAGTACTACCGAAAATTATGCTATTAAATATTTTAAATGTCAGTATTTTATCGTGCTTAACAACAATGATAGCGAAATGTAATAATATTTTTAAACTCTGATATATATTTAAACCATTTTAATAATAATAGTAATTAGGTGTGATGATAAGTAAGTTTTACTTTCGACATATTTTAAAGTAAATAATGAATTTTTTATATTTCTCTGTAAATGTCAGCTGTCATTGATATGAAAATTAAATTCACACTTGATTATTAGTCACTCATAGGTCTTAAATCGCACATTATATTAATAAGTATTTATGTAAAAGATATTTTTTAATTTAGTCTCATAATCACTTGCTATTTCCTACATTACCTTCTAATTTCATTTGGATAAATGTACAACAATTTTAGTTTTAATTTACTTGATTTACTAATGACAGTTAGAAAGTTAATTTAAAATTTCATTAATCACCATAAAAACATTATGATGATGGATCTCTTCAAAATCACTGGGTGTTTGAATAGATCGAAAAATGAAGCTTTGGGCAAGTTATCGTTTTGAACGACAGGTTTGTCTTCAAAATCGTTGTCCAATATTTCTATTATGTCTTTGCTTGACATATCCACACCGTTCACACGACATACTTTCTGTATAATTTCCACTGCTTTTTCTTGTTTTCCGTTAGTTAATAACCATCGAATCGATTCAGGCATAAACCTAAAAAAAAATGTTACCGTATAAATTGTTATTAATATGTTCTATTGATAGAAACACGTGTGCGTTACAAACCAATAATAAGTCGTGTAACATAAAAAGGGAGCAGTTATGGCCAACTGGAAGTATCTCCAATTGGTAAAGACTACCCCAAATGCGGATGTCAAAAAGAAACCAACGGAAAAAAACATTTGTATGACTACACCGACAACCATCCGATAACTTGGACTTACGAATTCTAAACCTACGAAAAAACATACCCATATTATAATCAAAAACCGATTTATCTATTGTGTTCTAGAAATAAATGTCGGTATTAATACTCCAAATACAGCCGTAAAAGTCCAGTTGGGTGTATTTTAAAATTTAAGTCTAGCTACGGAAAATTTATTGATTCCGCTGAAACTTCCGGTTTCAAAAAATTTAAAAATAACTATCGACCTCGCTGGCTACTATTCATAAAAATCTTATATCAATTCCACCGACTAATTATTTCATCAGTTACTATTCATAAAAATAGAACTTTTAAAGACCAAAACAATTTATTAATAATTTATGAATATAACTAAATATAAAACAATTCTATGTTTACGTAAATAAAACACGTTTATAACTATTACCAAAATTAATTTATGATTATAAAATTATAATATATTTATTTAGTAAAGTGTTTTTGTGGGGTAACAGAAGATTTGAACGTAGGAGTTGGTGTGCATCAGGACTCTCAGCCTCTATTTGTTCTTTGTGGTAATAGATGAAGTTACGATTAGTGGTGGATTTAACGGTCGTTTAGTCGGAAAATACCGACAAGGCCCCTCCTTAATTGTGTACCAAGGCCTACCTAAATTATGTAATTGATTTTTTTTTAATTTTGACTAAAAAAAAATTGTATATTGTAAACAGAAATATAATTTACTATTGTTTTATTAGTAAAGTAATTTAAATATTTAGGAATACTTCAATATATACGTAAATTTAAGTTATTCAACATTCTATATTTCTAGGTAGTTGGCATTGATCAACAATCACAAATAATATTATTTACGATAATTATAATCGATGTTACAACGTAATCAATTTCGCTGCATCGGTTTTCCCATACAATACAAATTAAAATACACCAATATCAAGTAGATATCTACTTTGTTATCGTGGAAAATAAAATAACCATCAAGTATCAACAGTCATTTGTGAGTTTGTGGCTACTAAAATCTATTATTTTAATCATTTGATTCCAATTCAACGTAATGACAAGTCGCATGAAGACGCAATCAAGATTGTATGACAAATAAAAATAATTTTGTAAGTATAATAACAATCTTTTCATTCTTCGATCTGCGGCCCTGTCGCGTAAATTATGATTTATTGAATACCGTTTTCGCGATAAATTCGCAATGTACATAACATTGAAAATTTGATAAACAGAGCTGTGAATTTAATGCATTTGCATTATGTTTTGCATATTGCATATGTTCATACATTTAACGGGCTAGGACATTGTTTCCGCCGCAGAATAAATTTAACGTTTTTCTAATATTATTATAAATAGAGACAATGGGCAATGAGTATTGCCTCCGCATTACCAATTGCTATTCGCTTATATTTCTACGTTTTATGTCATTATAACTTAACAGTGGATAAATGTTTGATTGTTAATATTTATATTTCTACAACAAATTTAAAAATGTTTGTTAGAAATTTAATTTTGTTCACAATAATGAAATAATATATTTATACATATTGTTATTTAATTTATATTATGTGTTATTGGTTGAAGAAGTATAATTGGTGCTAGTTTTTAGAGCATTGTCAAAAATACTTGTCAAAATGACAAGTTTGAAAAAAAATATTTCAAATAAAGTAAAACACCTTCTTCGTTAAAAGGTCTGTGTAAAACAAGGTGGTCTGCTAGAGTTAAAGCAATTAAAGCATTACTTTCAAATTTTCAATCCGTTAAAAAATGTTTAAAAGAAGAATCTGAAAATTTAGAAACTAATTCTGAAATTTTATTTCGAGCTAGATGTTTAATAGAATCATTAAATTGGGTATTTTTTTTTTCAAATTTAATATGACGGAATAAAATACTACAAATTAGTGATGTAGTATCCCGATTATTACAATCAACAAATAATGACTTGTTCTTGGTGTTACAAAGTTTCTAATCTGAAGTTTACAAATAAAGTGTTTTAAGAACTCATGATCAATATAATGCTTTTGTTATAGAAGCAAAAACTGTTTGGTCAAATTTTGATATCTTTACAGTTGTTTTAGGATCAGCAGAATTTCCAAAGAAAAGGACAAAAAATATGCCGTTACAAATTCATAAAATACTAGAGATATAAGTTTATCAGAAGAAGAAAAATATAGAAAAATTTATTTTGAAACATTAGACAACATGATTGGCGAATTAAATGAAAGGATGAATGGATCTTCCAAAGTCATGGATTTTTTTTATTTTTTAAATCCAGATGAACTAAAAAAATTAAATATAGAAGATGTGAAGGAAAAGTGCGAAGCTCTTATGTTACAATATAATTATTTAACTGTAAATTAAATTGTCTCTTGAAATAACGTCGTTTCAGAGTTATTATTTTGATTCAAAAGAATCAGAAAGTACAGATAATAATATATTATGTTATTTGACATTCATTATTAAATATTCATTGTCTGATGAATTGCCCCAAATGGAAACTCTTTTAAAAATATTTTTAATATTACTCATTGGAAGTGCGAGTGCTGAAAGAAAAGTGCTATGAGTGTACTAAGAAGATTAAAAAATTATCTTCGTTCAACTATGGTTCAAAATCGAATAAGCAATTTAGCGTTACTTCCAATGGAGTATGAAGCAGTATAAAACCTCGATATGACTAAACTTATCGACAAGTTTTCTAAGGCCAAAATTTGCAAAAGGTTCTAAGCTATAATTTTTTTTTTAATTTTATATATCTAATATAAATTTAGTTTTATTTGTAAAAAATAAATAAAAAACATTTTCTATTACTTTTAAAAGAAGAATGTTGGTTGGTCATTGCTTTCGCAAGCGAAGCAAGTGGTTTTGTAAAATAGAGGTAAGTATGTTACTGGAATTTTTTACGAGGCCCCTCTTATGGATTTCCCGACTTTATTTGAACCCTTAAATCCGCTACTGACCATGGTGTATGATGTTTGATGATGATATAGTTTTGATAGGAGAAAATTTAGAAGAAGTTAATAATAGATTGGATAAGCGTAGGTTAGCCCTTAAAGGAAAGAAATTGAGAATTAGTAGAAATAAAACAGAGTATTTTGAGTATGACTTTGGAGGAAGATACCAATAAGTTGAGAGGATGAGGAGACCAGTCACAATAATTGGTGATGTTATAGGTGAAGTCAAGAACTTAAATATTTAAGATCATTTGTACAAAAATACGGAGGTTTTGGCATGGAAGTAAAACAGGATTAAGTGCGGTTTGATGAAATGGATAAAAGGATCGGGCGTTTTATACTACAAAAGAATTACAAAGAGGCTGAAAAGTAAATTTTACAGCAGAGTAGTGAGACCAACATGCTATATGGTTTAGAGTGTTGGGTGATTGACAGAAAAATAAAACAGAGTATGATTGTTGCGGAAATGATAATGTTTAAATGGATAAATGGAGTAACAAGATAAGATGCAATAAAGAACGAATATTTAAGAGTATCGATGTAACTTTTATAGTGAACAAGATGAGAAAAAATATACTGAGATGGTTTGGGTATGAGATGAAACGAAAAGAAATAAATGCAATAATAGTTGTATGAAAATGAACGTTCAAGGGAAAAGAGGAAGAAAAAAACGAAAAAAAAAGATGCTTGGATACGATTTAGAAAGATATGAGAGCCATTTGTGTGTACGTAAGGGATGAAGAAAATCGAGACGAGTGGAGGTTTAGAACAAGAGTGGCCGACTCCAAATAGTTGGGAAAAAGGCGAAAGAAAGAAGAAAAAAATCATAACATTAAATTTATTATTATTATTATTATTATACTAGACAATTTATTAATTTTATTTTAATATTTAAGTATATTGCTACCATTTATATTTTATAAAATAAGGTAAATCGATTTTCTGTAATCTTGTATTTATTATTTTTCCCCTATAAATATAATTATGTGAAAATAGGAGCCACCGGAATAGATAGTTGATTTTATGAACAGTAACTGTTGGAATCAATAATCAGCGGAGTTGATGTATGATTTTTATGAGCAGTAGCCGGCGGAATCGATTACGTCTCAACTACGGTCAACGGTCAGTTTAAATTTAAAACCTAGAACATTCTACTGTCATTCATTACAATAATGAATAAATATGGCTACCACTGATAAAATGTAGTAAAAACATTTTACTATAAAAATTGAGGCAACAACAGATAATGCACCTAAGTAATAACATTGATAATAAATACTATTAATATTAGTATTAGTATTAATAATCAATGCTTATAATTATTAATTGCCCAATACATTAAAGTTCAGTATACGAAATAATCATTTAAATTAGCTTCATTCAAACATGTTTACGCATAATAAGATACCTAAGCATAATACAAAAATGAATTAGACGGAGTGATAGTTTATCAAGTCCAATCTATATTAATGAACTAATTAGTATAAGTCAGTTTTTTTCAAATTTTTATCTAAATATTAAATTAGTTATTGGTATATTAATAGTCATGAATATATTTTACCAATTACATAAGCTGCTAGATATAGTCCTGATGTAGATGCTCCTACCAGCACCCTCAAAAATGTAAAGCTCCAATATTCTTGAGCAAATGCCATACCGAAACCAGAGACTCCCTGTAGCCAAACAGATATGGTAAAAATATTTTTTCTTCCGATCCTGATAACAAGAAACAATTTATACAATAATATTTTAGGGTTAGATATTAAAGATTCGTTTTCATTTTTACAATTTTTCGCAACTTAAGAAACGCTTTTAAACTATTCAATATATATAAATACACCAAATAATATTTTATTATTTTTAAAAAATTTAAGTAAATATTCGACAAAATTACGTACATAAGTCTCCGTGTTTTTATAGGATATACATAACATTTGTACACATGTGTACACACTATACACAGACTTGTTAATTTGAAAGTTTCAAATACTATGATATTATATACCTACATGTATTTGGGTTTTATAATTATTTTTACGTTGTTATTTTTACGACATAAAATATATTATTTTCTATAATGATTTTATAACGTATCATAGTTATTTGGAACTCTGTCGTTGGATTCTATTAATCTTATATTACGTGAACATTTAAAATTTTCATTGGCAGATTATTCTTTAGAACAAATAATGCTTATGTCACTTCAAAATCTCAAAAATATGATATTCCAATTTTAATAAATCAGGAATTTAAAATATTAAATTACGAATATAACAAATTTTAAATTGGAATGTAAACAGTTTGATAGCAAATAACTCTCAGCGTAGAACGTATATTATAGTACGCACATACCAACAATATATAAAAGAATCTTATCGAAATATTTTAGCATATCTGGTACGAGTACACATGGCGTGATATTTGGAATTATATTCTTACGCGTTAAGTACTAAATACTTAATTAATTTATTATGTTTAACAACACTCAATTTATTTTGAACGTTATTGCACATTTATGTATAAGAATAAGTGCAATATACAAACGAATTCATATAAAAGTTGTTGAATATACCTCCGTTGCACTCTTCAATACGTCGTAAATTCGTAATTCGTAATTCAATACGTAATGACGAGTCAAATGTGAACTAGAATTATAATATGTACACTTACGGACCTATTATGCATACCTGTATTTAAACAGGCTATGTACATGAATATACTATATGATTAATTTTGATTCGCATACAATTAATTTTAAATTACGTCTCTTCGCATAGATATTATTATTTGTGGTGATTTACCTGTCCGACAAGTACCCAAAAATAATAGACCCCAACATGACACCGAACATCAGCATAGAGTCCGAGGTACCCTTGTACCAAGCTTTTCCGCACACCAGATCGAACTAAAAAAAATTTACAAAAACCGTCAAACTTCACGGAATCGCCCGCGTAAACTGTTTTTTTATCCTCACATCTGTAACAACGGTGTTTTGGAATTCCGACTTGTCGTATATCCATTTGTTACAATATCTGATCCGCTCAGCCGGCGTATTAGATTTATAATACGTGTCCGTGAAATTCGTATCGTACACAGTACAAGCGGAGAAACTACCCGTTCTGCTGTCGTAGGGATACGACATGTTCATAATTTCGTACGGCAAATGATAGGACGCATTGTCCGGTTCGCCCGGTAGTTGACACCTGTGGGCGATAATATGTTAATTATTTTTACATTACTTTACATATTATGTTGATCGTAACGCAACGTCCATTACGCGTTACATACAATCATAATTAATTATACCATGACGATGACGAGAAAATCGAAGGGCAAGAATTATGAAATAATAATAACAATTATACATCAACACAAGTTTTATGTACCTGTGATTGGGTTTATTGAGGATGACAACGCCGGCGAGCTTATGTAGAGCGCATGATATCGCGGGCAAACACAGAAGGAAATAGATTCTTCTCTGATAGGTTCCGAAGTCACCAATTTTGTACAAAAGATCGTCATAAGTCATCTTTCAGATTGCGTTAAACAAACAATTACACTAGTGCTTATCTTATCGTTTGGATTCTCTGAACACTGCAAATCTATAACACAACAAACCACAAATCATATTTTATTTAGTGTTATACGCTCAACTCACAACATTTAAATCGTATACTCGTATTGATTTTAATAAAAACGGATCACCAAACCGTAATACTAAATTATAAGTACTACTAATTACTAATCACAACTATTCAATCGATCCGAATAATTTTACAGAATATGGACGCACAGAAAGGTTCAAAAATTCAACTCGTGTGTTAAATTAACTTTTTCTTCATTAAAAATGAACTCGGTGTTATTTTATACAACACTAATGCTGAATATATGATTTTAATTAGACTTAAAACTTTAAAGTTATACAACGGAATGATCATAATGGTGTTCGTGTTGGGTAAAAAATCTAGTAGAGCATTCACCAGAGACACTAATAAAATTCACGTTATTCAAAATTTAATTTTTTTTAAGATTTTATGCTTTGAACATAGATTTAAACCAGAAATACCAATACAATTCTTATAAATAATAATTACAAAAATATAACACTTTCACTATTTCATTAGAAAAAAATAACCTTAGTCTTGTTTATACAATCTAAAAAAACAAATTAGGATAACACGCTCGTAAAGTGTAAAATTCCCATTTTATAAATGTATTTTAAACAACAAACTATAATTCTACACAAAATTTAAAAATAATTTGGCAACTTTTACCCTCATAAGCGTAGAAACTGAAATAAATAAAGTTTCTTATTTTGTAAATAAGCTATTCATTTTTTATTTTCTATACTGGCTAGTATGAACTATCTTTCCGTTAAAAAAATATTACTCTACAATAACTTTGTAGTGTTCATTTACGAAAGGACACAACGGATACCTACAGATACCTACCTACATATATGAATGATTTTATATTAATGTTTAGAAAACTAATTGTAAGCTTAATAAAAAAAATGTCATGGTAAGGAAAACAATGTTATAAACGTTGTAAACCATATTATTTGTTTGAAGCTTAATATCTGGTTTTCTATTTCATACCGAAAAATACAAAATTATAATTTCAAAATGCTATTAATTCAATGGCGATCGTCACGTGGTAATGTAGTCAAACAAGCAGGGACGGCGCGAGGGGGTGGGCAATAGGGACAGTTGCCCAGGACCCCGCGCCTTAAATTATAATTAAAGCCTCGCGGTTCTGATTTAACTGAACTTAAAATATTTTATTAATATAAATTATAAGACCTCACATTTATTTTGCCCAGGGCCTCACAAACTCTAACACCGTCACTGCGAACAAGCATCATGTAATACAATAAGTGTTTACATTGAATGCATACAATATTATATGTATAAGATTCAAATAATAAATTTTGTTTAAATGCGCGCAATGATAAAATTACTCTCAGTTAGTACTGGCAACAAAAGTACTTATTATTACTGCTGAAGGTCTTTTGATCCGATTATAACATTTGTAATTGCCATTATTTCTTTACACACTAACGCTCACCGTCCACCAACAGTACAGTAATCGTACAGTATTATTTATAATCATGGGATGTCGACCATTGTGAAGACGGACGTTATTATGATACATGAGGGGAGCTCTTTTACGAATTGTTGTTATGTCGCTACATTATTATACGTATCTACGTTAACGCTCCAAGTTTTTAAGCTATTTGTCTGTGTTATGACGCAAGTCTTGCCCTTATAACATGCACTATGCAGTCTACAGTAGTATCATCAGAGACGCAAACTAGTTGGAATTATGGGGAGAGGAGGGAGGCAAAACATAAGTATTCAATACCCAACTATGAAAAAAAAATGGTCGCTACACTCGTATAATATAAATTACGTAATATAAGTGTAATGATGTATCTATGCTTATTATTGCGAGTATGTATATCTGAAAATTGACCAACGAGTATTGTTATCGATAATTAAGAAGGTAATTTACCCCCTCCCTGTTCCCCTAGATTTACGCCTCTGAGTATCATATTATTTCAATACATACAGTATGATTTCAGTATAATCCATCCGATTTTCCGAAACATCGATCATTTCGATTTATTTTTTGTTCATTGTAAATGCAACACGCTGTTTATAGATTTTAAAAGGTGATAACAATATCTTAATTAAGAGTTAATAATAAGAATTAATATACAATTTTACGAGGTATACTCAACAACAATTTCAATGAATTTGATAAGTTTCTGAAAATCAATACATTATACTTTTTGATAAATCAATTACATTTTGTAATACATTCCGATATTATGAGAAAGGTTAAAAAGTCACTAAAAAAAGTTAAAATTTATTAAATTATTGAAGTAAAAATAACCAGAATCGCAATCAACTTTTTTTTATCAAAATAACTATTAAAAAAATATTTACAAGTAATATTTATTAAGAATATCATATTACAAATATGAGTTATTTTAGAAAATATTTCAAAATAAAAATTCATTTTAATATTGTAATAGTGATTTTAGTCTGGTCTTTCAGAAACCTCTAAACAAAATTATCAACATTTAAAAACGTTTTATTTCAACAATTTTTATCTTATTTTTTAATACACATTTGTGTGTATACCTTAAAAATAATTGCATTGTAAAGTAAATTATTTTTTTAAATACCAAAAGAACTCGAAAGATTTCCGATTTAATGACAGCAGGTTATGCAATTCGTGTATTGTCTTATCAACTAATATTTCTACTGCTACCATCACAATCAACCAATTCCGAAATAACCATCAATTATTTTTTATTATTAGTAGTACTATTCAGACATATATTAATATCTAACACGGCCTCCATCATTATTTTATTTATTGCGTAAAAAAAAAAAATTTTAAATTATCTAAAATTATATTATAAATGAGGGAAATCAAAAAAATTTTAACAAAACAGAAAAATGCCAAAAATTACATAAAGTTGCACTAAAACTTTTTAGATTTACAACCAGCTTAGCAATAAATCTAAACAATAGAAAAAAAATTGCAAATGCAACAACTTTCGAGGCCTAATTATGAGTAACCAGTGACCTGCAGTGCAGTATATTATAGGAATCATTATTGCAGAAACCCCATCCTGCAAATTAATAAAAGGGAAAGAGCTGATTCATTAAAAATAATATAATGCTCGTTGTTAGATTTCAGTGTAGTTATAATTTTTTTTAATTCCTAACAAGATAAATCATGCATTTTGAGGAGCTTTTACTATTCACATGGACTCCCTCGGGTGGTAATTGCGATTTTCAGTGATTATTTTTTACGGCTCAAAGTTTTAGCTGTATCAACCTCGTTTTTAAACTGTAGTCGCATAGACTTACGATTATTCAGCTACGAAGTTGGCAATGCAAAGTAAAATTTTAAATTTACATAAGTATTTAAATAACTGTCAAAGTTTTCTTCAATTCTTGAATTTTCATAAAATTTAAGCAATATTTTTTTATTTTTTTTTAACACCCATTCAATAGTAGTATAATAGTTAACATAACATTAATGAAAAATTTTTAATTTAATTTAAATTTAATCGTTACGACCAAAATTGTCGGATATATAATATGTACACTACATAACATGAACAATTTGAAACTAATAATTCATATAACAATGATAATATGAGCTTCTACAATTTACATTTTACTGGATAAAAGCAGACTTAAAATGTTTTCTGAAATTTTGAGAGCGAGCTGAGGCAATGCGAACAAATGCAATAACATGAACTTAACTCATCTAAGACTAGATTCACATGGAAACGCATCGAACATGAACGTTTTTGACAAGATCACTGCTTGACTAAAGAAGGGGACGAAGGAGGAACTGAGTATCCTAACTAAATTATCAGATACTCTAACGTAGATAGCTATACTATTTTATCAAAAAAGGATGTGTGGGGCGATACTTTATTTAAGTTTAGTTCTTACAGAATTCCAAGTTAATATTTTTATAAAAATCAAATCATTTAAAAAATGTTTATGTATAACCTACGACTTAAAGTATTAGTTTTTGATACAGCGGTAAATGATAAACGATAATAATCAAACATCAACGTCGCATAGTAAATTCTATTACATAGAATACACGCAGTTTATTTATTTA